>NW_021680345.1:5251139-5274961 GCF_001412515.2 Diachasma alloeum
GGGGGGGGGGGGGGGGGGGGGGGCATTTTTTTCACTCGTAAGGAGAGGAACAAAAAGTATTGACAATTGTTTGCATGATGAAAAAATATTCCACGTTTTTTCACATTTTTTTTTGTTCTTCCCTCAGTTCGTTCAACTCAGTCGTTGGGTTTTTTATCATCATTTTTTTGCAGTCATTTCAGATTCTGTATTTTTTTTTATCCCTCGTTACTCTTGTTCTCTCTCTCTGCAGCAATGTGAAAAATGCAATATTTTTCTTTCAAACAATTTCTACGTGGAAAATGAAATATAAAATTTTTCTCCTGATGCAATAGTAAAACATGTTTTTCCGGGTGAGGAAGACTGGCGGGGGAAATTCATTTGAATTCCAGTGCGCGGGGCGAATTTCATCTCTCAACTTGTGAGAAAAGCCAATAGTTTGAGCAGATGATTTTATTACGAAAGAAAAATAGGGGAAAAATTGTTGAGGTAAAGAGAGAGCGGAGTATCGATCCAAGGTGCATTAGTGAAATTCTTTATTTCAACAAAAAACGCACTGTTCTCTTTCGTTTTTAATGAGTTTCCATTCCTCACTCGAGTTTATTATGCCGTGGAAAAAACTTTTCAAGTTGGATGAAAAAAAGTTTCGTATCTGTTTTTATCTCTCGGTGAGAGTCGAAAGTGATCATTTTTTTATGACTACACCTGACTTGCCAGCCAGGGAAGATATAAAAATAGTTTATATCTGAAAAATTTCAGTTTTTTAATTCATTCATTCGTAATGATGCCCACCCCTCCGCACCCCACCGCCACATTGAAATTCCACTTCATCGGGAAATACGGGACTGTCGAGATTAATTAAAAATCGTGGGGTCAGCATGAAGCGCGAGTATTTTCATTGATTAACTGAAATTTTGCAAATAAAAAAAATATTTCAATGAAAAATTTTATAAGAGGGAATAATTTCTATTTTTAAATCATTCATTTGTAGTAATACCGACCCCTACCACTTTTTTGCAAACAGTATTCTATTTTCTCATGAAACAGAAAATTGCAGAATTTAATGAGAAACAAATATTTTCATTCAGTAACGAGATTTTTCATTATCAATGTTTGAATTTCATACACCATCAAAGATATGAAAATACCATATTTTTTACATTCTTTTTGTTCATTCATTCATTCGTGATAATATTCACCCCTCCCCCCTCCTCATGAAAATTCCGATTCTTCACGAATGAGAAAATCGTCAAAATTAATTGAAAAACAAGGGATTTTTCAAATTTGAAACCAATGTTCAAATGAAAAAACAAAACATCTCCATAAAAAAAGAATTCAATTTTTAAATTCATCCATTCAATATAATAGCCACTCCTGCCCCTCACCCATCAGAATTCCATTTCACCCCAAAACAGAAAATGGTAGGAATTAATTAAAACCCAACGGGCCAGCATATTAAAGCTGGCATATTTTCATTCACCGGCTGGAATTTTTATTATCAATGTCCAAAGTTCGAAAAATATTTCCACAAAAAATTATTTTCAGTCGTGAGGGACGAAGAATTTAATCAAAAGAAACAAGTCGAACTTTAAATTTCATTCATTTGTAATAACACCCCTCCCCCTCCCCTCTCAGCATTGGAATTCCACTTTATCACGGAATATAGCATTGTTGAAATTAATTAAAAACCGAGGGGTCAGTCTCAAGCCTCAAATATTTGCATTCAATAACTGGAATTTTCATTATTAACGTTCGAATTAAAAAAAAATCCATGAAAATGTTTTTTTATCAGTGACAAACAAAAAATTTCCCAAAAAGAAATAATTCCAATTAAAACATTCATTCATTCGTAATAAACCCACCCCTTCCCCCTCTCGCCACCAGAATCCCATTTCATCACGAAATAAAAAATTGCAGAAACTAATTAAAAACCAGGGTATCAGTATAGAGCTCAAATATTTTCATTCAATAACTGGAATTCTCATCATCGATGTTTGAATTTAATACACCATCGGAATGATTGAAAATATTTGTCTTAAAAGCATTTGTTTATCAACGATAACCGAAAAATAATTAAAAATTAATGAAAACGCGTGACAACACAGGGTCTTTCGAGACCCCCTCCCCGTGGCATCCCTTGACGATAAGCCCAGGGTGATTATCAGCTGCGCAAACGTTCGACCAACAAATTTGTAAAATCAATATTAGCCGTGAGTCTTAAAAACACTGTTAATGGATTCTCGTACAAACACGAGAGAATAAAAAGCGGGGAAAAAGGAGAGAAGGCATGAACAAGAGGAGCGAAGGCTCTCGTCACGTACATGACCTTTAATATAATGCGAAACTCATGGAAATGATGAAAAATCACAACTCGTTGATCTCATTTTATGGATTCAATTAGCTCAGTGGCAACTTTGAACCCAAGTGTTGCTGTAAGTTTGCAAAACTCAATGTTTCTCGAGGACTTTGGGTATCTTTTGTTCCACCGAGATCTCACTTTCCACTTTGGGGCCCCTTCTCCCGCGATCAATGAATACAATGGAATGTCGTTTCTCCTGTTTTCAGTGGGGATTGAGAGTTAAGTACGTCGGTAAAACAAAAACTTTTTTAATTCCGGGCGTCGCCAGGGGCGACAGTCGAACATCCGCGCGGTGAATATCGAGGGGTTAACGACCGGTTTCTCATCGGCTGTATTTGGTTTCACAATTCTTTTCGGTGGTTTATTATGGATTCAATTGAGAGATTACTTCGATTTTATTTCATTTGTTATTTGTTGTTCTTAATTCCATCAAGAATCAACAGAGAAAAGCCAATTACAGGGTTAAACAAATCAGTGCAATTTTTTTACAGTGGCTTGTTTATAACAAATCATAATTTATTGCATTTATTTTATTTTATTTGAGATGAGCGAACATTCTTAATCTCCACTGTTAGACCCTTATATTCTGACACAGTGCCTGACCCTTATATTACATTTAAGAGGGCTTGCTATGACCCGGTATAATACAAACTAATAATCTTCTAATTGAAATACCCATTCCCCAATTGAGTATAAAATATACTCGAATCCAGAATAATATACTTAAATCAAGTATATTAAATACTCGAATCAAGAATACGGTGATGACTCCCTAACATTTCAGCCTCTGGGACCAGAATTTAAGGAATTAAATTTCGGGAAGCTCCTACTCTTCCGTTGGAGGCGGAGCTAGAATAGACATAAACAGAGAGAAAGAATTGGCCTGTTTCACTCTCACCCGCGGAGAGTAATTTTACTGCGCAGTCCCGTCGCGCAGAGGGACACACAGATTTACCCAAACACATTTACGTTGTCGATGGTGGGGGAAGTCAACTTCTCCGACTGAAATGTTAAGGAGTAACCACTGTAATATACTTGAATCAAGTATATTTTATACTCAATTCAAGCATTTTTTTTCCGTCCGCCGATAATTAAAACATCACCAACGCAAAAAATTTAATTAATTGAAACGACTCCTAATAAATTAACCAACACCATAAAATAAATCATTAGATTCCCACAATGAGCGATTAACGAGGGAGTTTTACGTTCGTTTCCCACTGGAAAACGAGCATCGACATGTACACACGAAGGATGCCGGGGCGGGGGGCAAAGAGGCCTGTGCAGTTGGGTTTGTACGATCAAAGGTAATGACGAAAAATAAAGTAACAGTCAAGTCTTTCATCGACGACGAGTGCCTCGGCCATTCCAAGGAAATCGAGAACCTTTCGAAGTACCCCACCCCCCTCTCAGCCATGCACTTGACTCGGGTACTATTTTTATTTCCCTCGATTTTCGTTCCTTCCTCTACTACACCAGGTTATAACCAATTCAATTCCTCCATTGATGGGCGGTGATGCACGATGCCGGTGATCAAACGAATCCCAGAAGTTCTCTTTTACACAAGTACAAGTGACTCGCTGACGTAATTAGGGAGGACTTAATGAGTGACGAGGTCCAGGCAATTAGTGAATATTTGTGGCGGTGATGTTTATTCATTATTCCATTATTGCTTAAAGAGTCTAATTTTCAATGTTTTTTTTTAAATAAATTTATTAGATAATAAATTAATTTTTTTGGCTGTAATTTTTGCAATTATACACCATATATGCCCTACAAATTATAACTCAATATCGAAAACAAAAATTTGTTATTTTACGCTGTCTGCAACTCATTTCAATTAATTCACATTTTGCATTCGTCAACGTTTAATTCTCTACAAATATTTCGCGTCACACTTGATGACGTAATAAATCGCGCAGAGAGAGGGGGGTTAATTGTAAAAATATTTGATGAATGTTCGAGTGAGTAAATCACTCCGTCCCTCACTATCAAAAATTGAAAATTGTGAAAATATAAAATATGGGAATGCGAAAAATGAGATGGTTATTTCAATGAGACACTCCTCATTGGATTGTTAACGCTTGTGTCATGTTTTGATGAGCGTGACGAGCTGTCGTCGAAGCAATCGACATTAATTTCAATCTCGGTGGCCTCGTGTGGAGCAACTGATTTTTTTTCTCACCATTTGCATTGGAATAGGGCAACGAGATCAAAGCGCCAATTTTTTAAAAATTTCAATAAAAATGCAGCATAAAAATCCAAACATCTCTTTCGCACTGCGCCAAAGATTTAATCCTCTCAGCGAAATCTTCTTCATTGGATTAATTCCATTAAATTCACGTCGCTAATTAATCCTGAAATGCATAAAAACCATCCAGCATTCATTGAGAAGAGTGGAATGCTCTTTATGACACTGAGTATACATATTCCCTCGTTTGTGATGCCAAAGAGTAGATGTAAAACGGAGGATTTATAACTTGGCAACCGGAAGAGTCTCCAGTGGATTTAACAGGTGTCCAAGTCAAACCCAACAACAATCTCCACTGATTGCATATGCATGAGGAGCCAGTGTATGCGTTCACTCTCCCCCTTCCTTCTCTAGGTTTTTCTGCACACGATTCCCATGCCTGTGATATCCATTTTTATCACTGCATGGAAAGCTCAATTATTACTTACATTCCCTTTTTTATTTTCAAGAAAATTCTCGTTTTTTTTTGAGACTCAATGATTTGGCTATAAATTAATGATAACTATGCTATACTATTATAAGAGTAGTGTTATTACACTAAGAAAAAATTTTTTTTTTCCATTCACTTGAAAACAGTTTTTTTTTAAATACCACTGACAGCGATGGCTCCGTGGTTAGAGAAACACGATTGGAGAAACACAATTTTGAAAAAAAAAAAATGCTTTTCTCAAGCAAATGATCATGACGAAAATTCAATTTTTGTAGGAGACATTAAATTTTCTTCCGCCGAGCTGGTTAATCTCCCTCAAATAAATCTGTTCCACTTCATCAAATGGAGCGCGCATATCATATTATACCCTACATTAAAAAAAACATTCCCCTGAAAATTGATTAATCACAATTCTTTGTTCACCGTTGATTGAACAGCCCGAGTAATCACGAAGGATGATTTCATGATTTCACCCATTCACCAGCTTCATCCCACCATTTTCCCGGAAATATTCGGTTAATTAATCATAACAACGGATGATTGAAGTATCAATAATTCATCCTCATTGGAACATAAATTTAATTCCACCGGCGGACATCATTACTGTCCTCTAATTGTATCATTAATCAATCGTATTATTAGAATGTTAATAATTACTGGGTATCTGGGACACCAACGGTTTTCCAAAAATGTAAGGTCCTCTTGTTCGTTGATATATTCGATAAAAATGTAACGGGTTGCGTTATTTATGGCTGATGTTGATTGCTGATTGCCTTGACCCGGAATTAAATTGCCGTTAGGCGAAAATATATATCTAATGCTGATGTTTCGTAATGACATATTTAGGTTTTTTTGCTGGCTAAGAAGTTTGCTCTTTCACAAATTTAATATCAACAATTTTATTCGTTCATTTTTTTTCGTTTCTTTTTATTATTAATTCGTTTATAAATATTTGAGGAAAAGTAACCTTTTTCACATTTTTTTCACATAATTTCATTTACAAATTTGATGATTGAACTCAATATCTCCTGAGCAAATGATGCGATTTCAATGAATCAAGTCATTTTAAAGTTTGAAAAAAATACTTTAGAAATTAAAAAAAATGGAAATGTCACTCTGCCATTCTCTGAATATTTCCAATTGTATCGTCCTTCGATTTCGCCAAGATCTCAACCAAAAAAATTGTTTTCTATCGAGAAATCAATTATTTCTTTCGCACTGAGACGAATAATTGTTTTCCAATCGCTCAATTCGCCCAGGCATTAAATATTTCTGTACTTAAGTAGATTTTTTCAATCTTCAACTATTTATTGACTTCATCATTTTTTATGCGCTTCCAATGCTTCGATATAATATATTCATAATGTGACGCGCAACGATACCGATAAATGAGAATTTATTGGAGTTCCGTGAAGCGCAAACATTCTGAGATTAAAGCCATCGAAAATAATTGACTTCTCCCAATAAATATGGTCTACATATGGGGAAATATTTCTCTCAGTGATACTTGATTCTCTCCATCCGCATCATCTTCACTAGAAAGCAGTCTCACCGATTATATCACATAATATATCACCCCAGAAATATATCACCCCTGCATACCCCTCCAGGCTTGGAATGGTATTTTAATGCAATTCGACTCATACAACGTATTCTACGAACGCAAAGTTTAAGATGACTTACTCGAGAAAGTTTCTGGAAAACTTTCATATCTTACATTAATATCTCTCAAGTTATGTCTCTCCTTTTTCATCCCCCAGTCATTCCATGAATTATGAATTCCACGACACTTTAATGCAATTTTACTCTTACTTATCAATTTTAAATTGAAAATTCCGGGGATGTTTGAGGGATATTTCTCCGTCAATTTATCCTTTGTCGGGGGGAATAATCATGCGAATTGTTATGAGATACTTTAGTCAGTGGATCGGATGATATGAGAAAAGTTCAAATCCGTGCCATCTAACGAAGCTGAAGCGACGCATCAGCGTAACATAATACCATTGCCGTAGAAATTTCATACAGTTTCACGACGAGATTGTAATTATTCAATAGCCGCATGATTTCGTCATGCCACGTAACTTAATTGAATAATGACGGCCACGTTTTTGCACAGCATTACGCAACGTCATAGCGGAACTCTCTGCCCTCTTATCCGAGTTATATTTTATATTTTTACCTTCGTTCAGAGATGGATCTTTAAACGTTCAACATCTGGGCGATTTTTTAAAATTATCTCCATCATGATGACGTAGATTTTCAATTTTTTTGCTGTACCGGGACTAGGAATGCGACAATGACCGTCTTTTTTCTTCGTTATGAGACACATTTATAACCGCTACATGACAGGCATGACGTCATATTTTTTTTTTAAATTGACTTTTTCAATTGAAGTGTATAACACATTGTAGTGATTTTATGACAACATAATTTCCATCATTCCGAAAGACAATATTCAATTCAATTCAATTTATTTCCTTGATGTTACAAAAGTATTCTTTGTTTCACATCTGCACAAGCCTCTCTTACTCTCTATTTCAATCTCTCATCTCGTGTTATTTCCTTGTTTACATACTAACTTATAGTCTAGTTCATATATTTATTTCATTTGTTTTTAGTTTAATATCGCCCGAAAGACAATAAATTATTCCATTTGAGTCGCATTTGACCCTAAGTTTCCAGACATTTCACAATGATTTTATTATTTAAACTTTGGAGGTCTGAATTTGAGTCTCGATATAGAACCGTTAGAAAACATTTTAAAAATCTGAAAAAAATTAGAAGTCTTTTTGGAGGGAAATTAATGAAATAATTAAAAAATAACATTCTTTGAAAATTACGAGTAATTTCTATAAATAAATGATGAACCATCAATTTTCCACCATAAAAATCATTTGCTCGGAATCGCAACAAATTTATTCATATTCAGAATTTCACCAGAAATCGATTTTATGCCTAAAAAATGAAGTTTCTGAAAGTTTAAACAATTTCAATTGTTTATTTATAAACAACGAGTGCTTAAAAAATAATAATTCTGTGCAAAATGTTATTTGCACGACGCTGAATAGTCAGGATCTTTTCAAATTTTTCTTACGTAATTTATTGAGCAAATTTGATGATTGAAAGTGGTTGAACCATCATATGATGACAATTTGCAAAAAATCACCCAAAATTTCAGTCAAAAATTGGCAACACTGTAATTCGAGAATCACCTCCCCAAAATATCATCCAATCGATGAATCTCATTCTCTCCTTCATCGCCTGCCCACATTGTCCCACGTATTCCCCACGTTCTCTCCCCCCCCCCCCNTCTCTCCCCCCCCCCTTCCAATTCCAAACTCTGTAATAGCCTTGTCCCTCTCATTCCCACCTCTCCAGCACACCCCGAAGTAATTAGCGCGTTAACGAGATACAAAACGCGCCGAGAATTGACAATGACAATCCTCCATTTGATCCATAACCCATCAAATTCTGATTGAGTCGGTAAGAAGCTGACTCATTCCACGAGGATCTCCGAGACAAAGAGATCGGGGATGTGAAAAAAAAAATGGATTGGCTTTTGTCCAATTGACTCACCAAATGCTTCCAACGGGGAATTATACTTTTTAATGCGAAAAGGGGGGGAACTGTTATAACAAGCTTCGATGCTCGATAAAGATGCTGTCTCTCTCGGGGGAGTCTACCGATCGTCACAAACCTTCATTGGGGGATTATAACTTTTTAACTACTGGCTATTAAAACTTTTATTCGACCTGTGGTATCCGATCATCTCGATGTTTATTTGTTCTTCTTTTTCCGGAGTCATGACCTTGCTGGACTCTAGTCGAGGAATTAATGTTGGCTTGAGTAAATAGGGATTACAAGGGTTTCGCTCATGCGATAAATAATTCTTGAGCTTGAGGTTTGTTCAACATGATCTCTTCTGCATCGATGGAGATCAATCTGCCTCACTAACGAACTCTGGATGCGATTCCCTCAACGAATGCGAGGTTTAATCGATTTGAGATCGAGATCGATAGATAGGGGGCGCTGTCGGCGATGCTTTGAGGGGGAAAAATAGAGTCCTGGAACAGATCCGATCCATTAGCCCCTCATGTATAGATATTCCAATTTTTTATTTTTTTCGTCATTGAAGTAGTTTTGAAGAAAATTGCGAGCTAGTAAAAAACATTTGCTAGTTAGTACTTTTTTTAAAATAAATTTTTGAAAAATCAGCCCTGAAAAAAAAGGCGTTATCCTCCCTATTTCATTATTTCCAAAAAATTTTCTCACCAATCGGTAGCGAATTGTTTGAAGATTTTTGCGAGTTAAGAAAAAATCGAGAATGCACTCCTATTATTGTGTAAATTAACAATTCCAATTTCAGCTGAAAACCAGTGTTGATGACCAGAGTTTGTAGCAGAGATGTCAGACAAGATATGAATGTTTTTTTTGGCTCAAATGAAAGAGCGGGTCGAGAAATGGCGTGCAGAAGTCTTTAAAGATGACAAATCTCTCTAAAGATGATGTCTGTTTTCAATTGAAAAGCGCAATTGTGACAACATTTTCCAGTGGGTTCTAGGAGTCTCCCCTGGTTCAACACCATCTTTAGAGGTCCTAGCACGCCATTTCTCGACCCGCTCTTTCATTTGAGCCCAAAAAAACATTCATATCTTGTCTGACATCGCTGCTACAAACTCGGGTCTACAACTCGGGCCTTCAATTGAAAACCCGAGTTGAAGACCCGAGTTTGTAGCAAAGATGTCAGACAAGATATGAATGTTTTTTTGAGCTCAAACGAAAGAGCGGGTCGAGAAATGGCGTGCTAGGACCTCTAAAGATGGTGTTGAACCAGGGGAGACTCCTAGAACCCACTGGAAAATGTTGTCACAATTGCGCTTTTCAATTGAAAACAGGGGAGTCTCCCCTGGTTTAAAACCATCTTTAGAGGCCCTACCACGCCATTTCTCGACCCGCTCTTTCATTTGAGCTCAAAAAAACATTCATATCTTGTCTGACATCGCTGCTACAAACTCGGGCCTACAACTCGGGCCTTCAATTGAAGGCCCGAGTTGTAGGCCCGAGTTTGTAGCAGCGATGTCAGATAAGATATGAATGTTTTTTTGGGCTCAAATGAAAGAGCGGCTCGAGAAATGGCGTGCTAGGGCCTCTAAACATGACAAATGTCTCTGAAGATGATGTCTGTTTTCAATTGAAAAGCAGAGTTGTGA
Organism: Diachasma alloeum; assembly: GCF_001412515.2. Classification (NCBI taxonomy): domain Eukaryota; kingdom Metazoa; phylum Arthropoda; class Insecta; order Hymenoptera; family Braconidae; genus Diachasma; species Diachasma alloeum. The sequence goes on from NW_021680345.1 coordinate 5,261,369, forward strand.
CATTTTCTAGGAGGACAATGGGGTCTAGGAGTATGTATAGAACATTGGGGTCTAGGAGTCTCCCCTGGTTCAAAACCACCTTTAGAGCTCCTAGCACGTCATTTCTCGACCCGCTCTTTCGTTTGAGCCCAAAAAAACATTCATATCTTGTCTGACATCTTTGCTACAAACTCAGGTCTTCAACTCTCAACGAGAATTTCTCAATTTATCTAGATTTTTAATCAGAATATTAATATTCAGCAACAAATTTTCCGTAATTTTCAATAAATTGACAACTCAAGAATGCATTGATGGAGTTTCCTGATTTTTTATTAATTTTGATGGAATCATTCAACTGAAATTCAAAGTTTCCGCACATTTTTTTTCAAATCATAATTTATCCTTTCTATTTAATCAATTAAACATTGATCAGGTCATAAACAAATATAAAAATGCATCTGTCATTTCATCAGAGTGATGTCAGTAATGCATACGAGAAAAATAAAAAAGTCTTAAACTGTTATTTGTCAATGGTCATCATTTAACGACAGGGAATTAGAATAAATGGTGGTTCGTTGTCGTTAAGTAATAACCGAGGTCACCGGGTACTTTACTCATTGGATATGATAGTTGCTACACTATTTTTACCCGGAATTTTCAATTCAATATTTATTCATCAATCACACAATCCTTCAAGAATTTTTGAATAAAAAAAAAATTTGTATTTGCGCAGGAAAATGAATAAATAAAAATTTTGAAATTGAGAGAGGAAAAATTGTGATTGGATGGGCGGAGGTGGTATTAAAAGATTATAATAATAAGAGGAAAAAAATTGAGATAATGAGGGGTGCTAGTCTGATATCCCTCCGGGAATATAATGACGTAAGTATAAGGTCCGGACGATGGCCCCGTGGAGTCTTCCACTCCACGACGAGAGGTCTGTGTTATTATCAGTGCGTGGATAGCACCATATACACGCGCATTTTTTCCCCTTTCCCCGTAATTATGGTCATTGGCTTTTTTGTCCATGTTTTCAAGCGGATCACCTCAATATTTGGTGTTCGGTGGTTTATAAATAAAGGAAATTTATTCAATCAATTCTATTTTCCTCTGGTTTTTTTAGGGGCTTGACAGGATGGCAGAGCAGTTGCGTACAGAATTAGAAAAAATAACCCGTTTTGCCCTGATAATCTTTAAGATATTGCGAAAATTTATTTCTGCCAATTATTATTTTTTGACTTCATTTTTTTTCTCATTGAAAATTTTCTTTAGGAAAAAAAGGCTCGATGCTGGGAATTACTGGGGCAGAATGGCTGCCTAAATAATTGAATAAGAAAACGACCCTTTTTGTCCCAATAATTTTCAAGATGTTGCGAAAAATTATTTTTTGCAAAATGAAAGATTTTTTTGTTTTTTCAAATTTTTTTTTTCAAATTGAAAAAAAAATTAACACTGAAAATATCTGGATCTTGAAAATTACCGAGGCAAAATGGGTGAAATAGCTGCTCTATAAATAAATGAAAAAAACACCCGCTTTGCCCCAATATTCTTTAAAATATTGGAAAAAATCATTTCTACGCATGATTTTTTTTCGAATGCAGGTCTTTTTCATTGAAAATTTTCAGAAGCAAAAAAAAGGCTGGAAGTTGGGAATTACTGGGGCAAAATGGCCGTCCAAAAAATTGAAAAAGACCAACCTTTTTGCCCCAATAATTCTGAAGATATTGCGAAAAAATATTTTCAGCGAAATAAAAGATTTTTCCGTAGTTTTTTCAATTGAAAAAAAATGTCCTACAAAAAATATCAGGATTTTACTGGAAATTACTGGGGCAAAATGAGTAAAATAACGTTTCTATAAATAATTGGAAAAAGCCGCGTTTTGCAAAAAATAATTTCCACAGATGAAAAAATTTTCCTCTGAATTTTGTGTTTTCCATAAAAAAAAATTCTGTCAAAAAATCTGTGGCTTTTGCGAATTACTGGGGCAAAATGGCTGCCCCACAATTCATTAACACTCGCCCCCTCCCTAACCAGAGGTTAGCGGCATTTTCCAAAGCCCAAGTGAACTAACTTACTCGACTTAACTAGTTTGGATAACTCTTGGACCCAGTCTAAACAATTGTGGATTACAAACGTGGCTTCGTGCCCCAATTAAGCCGTTTGCCGTTTAGCCATCCTCAGGAATGGCGTTTGGAATGAAATTAGGGTGAGTTAGGGGATTCAGTGGGCAGGGGAAATGGGAGGAAATTTTCCATTGATCAGTGGAGGAAGACAATTCAGGGGAGTCGACGGTTATCGGAGAATTGTGGAAAAAGTCGTTCCGTTGTTTCACCAGGTATTTGATAATCTGGGTCAGGATGGGGGTCAAGGCCCGGTGGAGCAAGGTTATGCTTCGCTGAGGGTGACGTCAATAGAGCCAAATTATTCGCAAGTTTTGATCTTCGGAGGGTCTGGGGTTTGACGAGAACAATAAGTTTGGAAATTTTCATAACTCTTCAAGCAGATAATTAATCCAAAACGTCATCCACACGACTGACATTCAAATACTGCCCTAAAATCGAAAATTTCCGCTGCAAAATGAATACAGTTGTTTACAAAAATTCATTGAATTATTTTTCAGTCATGTTGAGCAATTTTGTTTTAGTTGAAACAAACAAAACAAAAGGAATATTTAAAAAGTGGAAAAAATGAAATATAATTGCAATATAAATTAAAATTAAAAAAAAAACATGGAGAATTCTATAAAAAAATGTTTTATTGATTCAACCAACTTTTACATATTTCAATTTTCTCAGTAATTTTCATTCTATTAAGCCTCAGCTGCCCCAATAACGCCCGAATTTATCATCGCCAAACGTAAATAAAAATAGGCTGTTGATTCACTCCACACCCCGAAACAAAAGCTCCCCTCTATTTATCCCACCTTTTTTTTATTGTCTCTCTATTTTTTTTCTAATGGATTATTCAGTTCACTGAGTGAACACCTCCGGGCGGTGTTCGAGAATAGAATTCCGTTAACAATACAATTTGTGCTGAAAATAAAAATAATTGCAAAACTTTTTACTCCACTTTGGCAAAGCCGATGGTAGTTATTGCGTAAAGCTGAAGCGTTTAATTAACCCTAATACCTGGTTTTCCCATGATTTTGTTGTGCTCGTGTTGATAAAACTCCTAAAACTGCATTCCCAATATATATATTTTTTTTTCATGGAACAAAAACTTGGGCTCGATGTAATTGAGATGTAAATCAATCGTTGGGCAAATGAATACGACAATTCAATTGAAAAATAAAGGAGGTAAAAATAAATTCCACACTAACGAGTGTTTTACATTGCTAACCCTATTTAGTAACATAGCTATTACGTCGTTAAAACACGATTTGTTGGATCAATAGAATGCATTTTTTTTCAACCATCACAAGTCATGTCTGTGCGCTAAGTCATTACGTAAGCCTATTTGAAGCATTAAAAGTTTCTCACAAGTGTATGGAAAGGTATTTCACTGATATGGTATGAAGAGACAAGAATTTGATGGAATCAACGTGAAGTAATGTTAAAAATCAGTGGAATTTCCTTTGAAAAATTCCTTCCCCTGTTTTACATGCAGTGAAATTCATAATTTTTGAAAATTTAATTGAGGAAAAATTCTCAGATTGTTTATCGTTAAAGTAGATTGATGTAACTAGGTATAATGAAGACGGGGAAATTCAATCAAATGAGTAGAACTTTATTTCAAAGAAGTTTTTTACGAATTGGCAAATTTTTAATTTAATTTTTTATGTGCAAAATTCAGTAGCAAATCAAATTGCCTCAGGGCTTGGGACAAAAATCAGAATGAGTTATGAATTTTTGAGATAATCCATCGCGATAAAATAGTCTGCCTATTTGAAGCACTAAAAGTTTCTTATAAGTGTACGTATTTCATTATGAAGCGACAAGAATTCATGGAATCAACGTGAAGTAATGTTAAAAATCAGTGGAATTCCCTTGAAAAATTCCTTCCCCTGTTTTACATGCAGGGAAATTCATAATTCTTGAAAATTTAATTGACGAAAAAAATTCTCAGATTATTTATCACCAGAGTAGATTGATATATAATTAGGTATAATGAAGACAGAACAATTAAAAAAATGAGTCAAATTTTATTTCAAACAAGTCTTTTTATTTCACACATAAAATCCAAGAGCAAATTTGAATGTAATTTTTATGCGCAAAATTTATTAGCCAATGGAATTACAGGGCGTGGAACAAAAATCACAGAATGAGATAGAGATTAGTATCGAGATACTTCGTCACGATAGACTGGTCTTCTTCAAAAATTAATTAAAGAGCGAAATTCTCTGATTAGCCATAGTAACAGAAAGTAATTATAACCAGATAAAAAAAATCAATTAAACTTACGAGAACAATTTTTATTTCCAAAAAATAACGTCCATGTCTGAAACATCACAAAATGCAAACAAAATTTTGAACAGAACTTTTGCGCGAAATTAATAAAAAATGCAATTGCCTCAGGAATTGCAGAAAAAATCCTCCAATGAGACATTAATTTTCGCATTGAGATACTTCATCACAATAGAATAGGGTCGAGTCGACCTGTGGCTCTGGGAACTCCTTATCTACTTCACGCAATCGACACCTATTCCCTTCCCTCGTCCAAGGCCACCATCCTCCCACGAGCTAAATTCCATCCTGTATAAAATTCTCAACTTCCCATCAGGTATTATGTTGGCGTGTGTAACACCGCTCTGTTTCCATGTCAATCTCGGTCCATCGATCGAGTTGAGTTCCACCAAGTTCAGGAGAGTAGAGAGACTGAAATGAGATTAAAAAAAAAATTACTCCAGAAAACACATACACAAAACAAATGAGAGTAAAAAGAAGTTTAATGAAAACCTCCTACTTCAATCCCTCGGTGTGTAGTTTTATCAACTACTGCAATTAAGATCAAGAGATCTCCGGGACGCAGCCAATTAAGATTATTTATCTATTCGTAAAGGCTGACGCTGTGTGGCTATAGCCACTGATGGATAAACTACGAAAAGTTTCCTTTAAAAACATTGAGAATTTTCTTGCAATGTTAATAATTAATGCTTTTTAATGTTTGTTTTTATGAAGGTCACATGAGGGTTATATAGAGGTCATCTGAGTCTTAAATAGGTCTCACACAACCTTCGGAGGACCTCCATATGAAACTGGCTCTAGAAACAATCATAATTGCGGCAATAGTTAATATTATAATTGTCAATAAATTTTGAATAACAGAAAAAAACATGAGAAAATCTTTAACAACAGCCGATGATTGGGTCTTAATCATCATTATTGTTATTATTTTGACAACATTAATTATCATCATAACTATAAATGAGATTATTACTAGGGGTTCACATTAATCATAAAAATCTGAATTGAATTTTTTGGGTCATTTTTTATGTTTGTTTTTGTGAACGTCACATGAGGGTTATATATAGGTCATATGGGTCTTAAATAGGTCCCACAGAACCTTCGCAAGACCTTCATATGAAACTGGCTCTAGAAACAATCATAATTACGACAATATTTATCACTATAATTATGAATAACTTTCGAATAGCAGAAAAAAACATGAGAAAAACTTCAACAATAATCAATGATTGTTTGTTAATCACCATTATTGTTATTATTGTTTTAATAATAACTACAATTATAAATATAAATATGATTTTTGCTTATTGTTCACATCAATCAACAAATAAGAATTATATTTCTTTTTTTTTAGCTCATTTTTAATGTCTCTGTTTATGACCCTTTATCTTGACCCTGAAGGTCATATGAGGGTCATATAAAGATCATACGGACCCTAAATAGGTCTCATATAACCTTCATAAGATCCCCATATTACACAGCAGACCCCAGAGACACTCCTAATTACAATAATAGTTATTATCGTAATCATCACTGAATCCTGAATAATAAAAAAGAAAATAAATCCATAAAAAAGCCCCAACAATAACCAATGATTACAACCCTAAATTCCCTTCCAACAACTGAAATCTAGAATAAGTTGGTACATGAATTCCCTCCTCCATAAAGTCGAATAGGGGTTGCAAGGGTGGGGGGAGGGGGGCGCAACCATCGCGGGGGTATTGAGTGGAGGGAGGTGGGGGAGAGGGGGAGAACCACGATGAGGGGGTAGTCGGTGGGGTAAAACCACGACACAACGGATTTAATATGGAAGCCGAGGAAATTGGATTTAAATAAATTTGAATACTTCTGAAATTAAAGCCCTCCCATGACGTTCTACGTGGAAACGTAATAACGTTGAGTTCCACCATCTCTCTTCCACCCTCCCTTCCGCCCCCACCACTTTCATTATTATTATTTTTTTCTCCTCCACTTCGTGTTCCTCATCCCCACCCACTGCACACCCCTCCACTTCCCCTGTCCTACTTCTTTCACAATACCTATTGGTATATAACCAGAATGAACTCGGTTTTGTACGTGGCAGTTGCAACCATATTTTACATCCTATTCTTCCGTCTTTTTTTCATTTATTTCCCTCGATTTTTCATCACAACGATGGGGGAAATAAAAAGTATAAATAGTTGGCTCGCGAAATTATGGAATAAATAGCAATTATTTTTGTAAATTATTAAGGAAAAATAATTGCAATTAGCGAATTGCAAATCCTAACAAGTATTCATTAATTTTTTAGATGAAGAAAATGTCTCGCAAGTGTTTAAAATACGGAATTAAATTCAGACGAAATGTAAAATTGTTTAATTGAAAAAATTGTTCCATTCGAAATTACAGAGTAAAAAAACTAATCAATGTCGCTACTAATTTATTTATCACCGTCAAACCTCCAACAAAAGTATAAATAATTAGCTTCAGAAATTATTTTTACCTTTTGGTGATTAATTGATTATCAATTAAACAATTAAATTCATCAAGTAATTTAAACCGTCTGAAAAAAATTTTAATAATTATTTTTGGGCTAAACATTGATTGTTTATAACATTCCTAAAAAAGTATTCTTATTTTTTAAAAACATGTTTCACAAGGATTTAAAATAGGTGATTATTAAATTGAAACAAAATGCAAAACGCAGTTTAATTGAAAAAAAAATGTTCCATTCAAAATTATAGAGTGAAGGAAAACTAATCACTCAATGTCGCCAGTAATTTATTTATTTCCGTCAAACGATTGCGTGTCACTGTGGCATTTACAACGTAACATGACTAATACATTTCCCCTCGTCTTTCACTTGTCCTTCGTCGCCCTTAAAAAAAAAAACACTCAAACTCTTCGTTATCTGGGCCGACACCGGTGAAAATGGTATTATTTACCCGATTCCCGAGTTATTTCTAAAGCACACACACACCACCACACACATCCCCTGGAAAATGATAAGTAAACGAGTTGTATTTAATGTTATCTTTTGAGAATCACATGGAGCATCGTTAAACGTTTTCTGTACCTATGGAATTTCTTCCGATCTTTTCCATCTCTGTTTCCTGTCTATCCGTCACACTCACAAGAATCCACGTACCTCAGAAAGAAATAACAAACTGAACTTCTATTTCACTTGCCTCACAATCGATAAAACCGAGCACAAAGTTCGATTAGATATGAGTTGAGTTGATTTTTCGTATGAAAGGCAATTAAATTTTCATCCCCCTTCCAGCCCCCCTCGCCATCGCCGAACTTTCTTCTCGGGGAAAAAAATTTAATCAACTGATGGAGGAAAAAAGATGAGAAAAAGTTTTGACGTGTTTACACTTGTTCCGAAGTAATCCAAATTTTTTTTCCGCTTTTTTTTTGTCTGGCGGGAGAAGGGATGGGGCGAGCCCCTCGTCGAGTTTACAACAGTTGTCAATCTGAAAATCGGGATAATCCCCTCAAGGCCTGTCAAATGTACTCTCCTCTTCTCCAATGTCATCCCTCATTCTTCTGATGAAAAAGGTTAATATTCCTCTTGGAGAATAAATTAACGAAATTATCATCCGACAAATTACTAGATTATGATAATTCAATCACTATATTACCATCATGACATCATGATTTCTCATTACGAAAGTAATTTTATAGAAGAAAATTCTCGATATTCAATTATTTCTAATCTTCAAAATGAATGTTGTTATGTATTTAAATAGATTATATCTCAAGATGAATTATAGAGGCATATTTATTGGCCTTTCAGTCAAGTAATTTATAAGAATAAAGCTGAGTGTCGTTCAATCCCGGGTCGGCAGCATTATTTCCTCTTTTTTAATCCTCAATAACTCCACATCGACAAAGTCGAGTTGCCCGTTTTTTCAAATACTAAAGCTATTTTCTGAGGCTTCACAATGGGATCTAACAAATCCTAATCGTTCCATTCAAAGAATATTGACGATTTAAGAACATCTATTCTCATTCCACATGAAAAACCCCTCATCCCATCTCGCGATCCTCACTAAAACGTTTAGCCCACCCATTCCGCCCCCTCCACCGTCGCAATCCCCCACCAGACTCCCTCCAACCACTCTGTCCCTACAAAACTATTCAATTATATACCCAACTGTTCAAGATAATTAAAATATTGGAACTTATTCTATTATTTCGACAGATATCGAATCACGATTTTTAATAATAAAGAAAAATCTTCAGAATGAATATAGTTTCATTTAAATAAATAACATCCCAACATGAATTACAGAAGCATATTTATTTACATTTCATTCATTAATTTATAAGACAAAAAAAGACTCAACCTAAGACACATTCCATTCCATTTTTAAAATGCATTTTTAAAATCCTTTTCTTAATTTAATCTTCAATATCTCCCCATCCACCGAATGAAATTTCCAATTTCTTTTTCTTTTCATTTCAAAAGTATCATTTCCCAGTTGAAAATGAGATTTGACAAATCCCAATCGTTCCATTCCGAAAACATTTTCATTCCACAAGAAAACCCCTCATCCCATTTGGCGATCCTCACCAAAATCGAGCGCCCCACTCCTCCCCGCCCCCTCCCAGTTCTCCCCTCCAGCTCCACAATCCCCCACCAGTCTCCCTCGCAACGACTCTCCCCTCCAGCGTGCCTCCCCACTCCCGAGCGCCCGAAGCACGACCCTCCAGTCATTCTCACGTCGACCGCCACGAGGAGCGCGCGTCGAACAGTCACGCTGCCCGTAACGCCACGAGACTAACCAAAAACCTCACGTTGCTGTTAATCAACAGTTTCCCATTGAACCCGACCAATCCTCCCATCACCTCCTCATCAAATGAACGCGTCCACCGGTGATTTAATTCCCTCCCACTCGCCCCCGGAGGCATAACCATCCACGTGCGTTCAAGTGTACCCAGCAGTTTTTTATAAACAACAAATAAATCCAGTGACGAAAAGAGTAAGTGTGAGCGTGACCAGTGCCCACACATTAACGGATTATCTTTCGATCACTCAGCCACGGATTAACCAAGTGATTTGTCCGGAGTATTTATTTATCAATAATCCAGTGAACAGTGATAACAAAGGTGTTAAACTGGATTTCATCCTCTCCACGTGTCTGGCAGCGCCGGTAAGTCCATTATTTCCGGTTAATCGCCCTCAGCCGTTTGTTTACTCACAAAAATACGACTTTCAGTAGTTTTTTTAATCACGAGCAAATCACACCGGCGGCTCCGGTGGTGCGCGTGGCGCCATCTTGCGTGCACCCGCCCGAAATGCGAATAGCGCACGAGTAATGAAACAACTCCAGTGGAAAATTTGTCTACGATTTTTTTTCTCTCTCTTCAGAGCCTTTTTTGCCGGATCGAAAAGCCTTCTTTGGAACGGGGAAAATCACTCGGTTGACCCTTTTGTTAGACACGCGACCGAATACTCGGAAATGCTTTATGATTTTTTTTACTCTTCTCGCTCCCTCGACCATTTGTTCAGCATCTGTTGGAATAACGGTTTAATCTATTCATTCCGGCAATTTACTTGTCTCTTCGTGTCTGGAATTTCAATTTTCAGATCAATTTCGGGGTTTGCGGAATTCACGATGGGCTTTCGGGAAATTTTTCAGGTTTATTTACGACTCTGAGGCATTCTTCCAGTTGTTTTTACTCTTCAGCTGAATAAATTGGAATTTCAATCGTGGGGGGCTTCTTTGCTCCAATTTCCTCGTCAAGTAATTCGATACAGTGTGAGGTCGTTAACACAGAGGTACATGGGGGGATAAATACACTTTGTTAACGCTACATCCCCCATTGTCTCTTATCTGGAATGGAAATCGTAATCGAGCGCTTATCACATTCCGTCCGCTCACACCATTTCAAGGGACTTTTTTTTCAGCGTCGGGGGTTCGCTTTTTCCGGGTTTTGATTTTATTTTAGAGCAGTTGGCATTGTTCGGGTGGCAAGGGGGGGGGGATGATGAAAATCTCATTCGAGACGACGGGAAGTCATTAGGATAGATGACGTCCGGCCATTGGGATCGATAGATCCGACGCTTCGCGGTGAATGTCCAGTGCTAAACTGTGACAAACGACTCAATGAATCTTTCCAGTTTTTTTTATTTTATTTTGTTTATCGCTGGGTTTTCACGTTTTTGAGGGATTCATTGTTTTTTTCCGGCGGCTATCGTGAATTATGACTCGAGAATTTCCGGGGGAAAAATAAGTCATTGTTTTATTACAGTTTATTACGCATTGTGTTCGGTATTTTTATCTCGGAAAACGGGGATTTTTGAATCAATGGGGAACTCGATTGGCGGCTTAGGGTGTACGTGCGGACGGTGGGGGCGGGAGATTTACACCGGGTCGTAAAGGAAAAATCCAATTTCTCGGGATGAAAATTGCTGGGGAATGGCTGCTGGTGGGGGGAGGTTTTTGAAGGTGAAACAAGAGGAAATGTTGGGGTTTTTCGCTGTCTGTCGGGGTGGGTATTCATTAGGTCTGACCGCCCTTGGGCCCAGGTATACACATCTGCTGCGGCGGCCACCAACACCGGAAATTTTATACTTCAGAATTACTTCTTTCGGGTCCAATAAAATTTAAGACTGTCGTAAAGCTGTTGTCCTTGACTCCGGGTATCGCACAATAATTTTTTTCCCCCAATTTGGGGAACATTTTCTAGTTTTTCGATTAGTTAATTGATGTTTTCAACGAAAATCATGTTTAGTGTTGTCTAAATGTGTTGAAATTGCATGAATCCACTCCTTTCAACTATTTTTTGCTTCACAACTTTAATTGTTTTTCCCCAATTGAGGAAAAAATTAATTTTTCCATTTCTTGACGAATGAATTGGCACTATAATTCCCATAAAATCACATTTATTATAAATTTTCTAGAGATAAATGTTCTTCAAACCCCCAAATGTGTTGAAATCACATCAATCCAGCCCTTCCAACAATTTGATACTTTAAAATGTGAATTTTTCTTCCCCAATTGTTGAAAAAGTGGATTTTGTCAATTTTTTAATGACTTAATTGATGCTTTAATTTTTTTTAAATTCCATTCATCAATTTTTTAATAAATTATTCTTTTCTGTCGACCAAGTGTGTTAAAAATCGCATTAATCCACTCCCCAATTGATGGAAAAAATGTGATTAAAAATCCATTATAAACTTTCCAATTTTAATTCTTCTTCCGCAACTGATAAAAACATTAATTACTTCATTTTTCCTTTGCTCTGCCTCTTTAATTTTCAAAAAAATCCCATTTATTAACAATCATTCTGCATCATCTTCAACCGCCTAATCGTGTTGAAATCCCATGAATCCACTCCTCTTAGCAATATTTTTTTCTCCTCAACCTCATTTTTATTTATCCCCATCCACCGACCAGCGTCACTGTATCTCCAATCCATGATTGAATATGCAGTTGGCACTCCACAATGCCCCGCGCCCCATTCCATTATTCACTGTCAGATTGCTTTCCATCGTCAATCGCACACGAAAGATAATACCCCATCGCTTCATTCGTCGGCTAACGATCCTATTAATAACCCCCCTCCCCCCCTTCTCCAACAATAGAAAAATCCACCTTTTCCCGGGTTTCAAATAATTAAAACCATTGAATTCGTACCGAGTTTCATTAATCGCTCGTTACGACTGCCGGGATAATTGAATTGAAAATTCCTCATCGTTATTCCAATTTACCAAATCAATATCGAACAATTGAATTTTTATTTTCTTTCTTTTTTTTTTTTCATCGACATCTTCCGCATTCCAAAATGCTATTAAAATGTTAACCGTTGTATTTGGTAATTGAATGGGAATATCTAGCTATTTGGGGTGGTAACACGAGTTGATGCAAAAGGATCATTCAATCGTCAATGAAATGGATAATACGAGCGCAGTCCATAAACCACTATTGACTGAATTTATCCAATCGTACCAAATACAAAGTGCTTTTCACTCGTGTTCACTGGCTTCTCTCGTTCATCCGTGATCCTCAATTTGCGTAAATCGATCGTGTTGCGATTATCATTCCATTGATTGTAATGATCAATGAAGAATTAATAGAGAAATTGTAAAGTGAAATCGATGAAAACATCAATGTCTGTTATTTTTCATTCATTTTTACTTTGGCATTATCTCGATAATGAGTTGACGTTTTCCTCTTGGTAAAGATTGAGCTGACATTTGTCTTGTGATATTCTCTATTGGCATTGATGATTCTCGAGATGATCGTAATAATGTGAGAGTGTAAATGTCAGATTGAGTTATTCATTTTTGAACTTTGTTGGACATTTAATCAGTATTCGCGCTTTCTGCTCTTTTTTCGGTCGATCTGGTGAATTATGAGGATTAATTAGTATAAATCAATCATGTTTCAATTTTTGTCTTATCAATTTTGATGATTAATAAGTAATTGATAGAGATGGAAGAATAAAATCGATAAAAACCACTCGATTTTTGTGACTTCTTTGGTTTTTATTCATCTCAATAATGAGTGGTTTTTGGAGAAAATATCAGAAAACTTTTTTTGTTGGAAATTTCGTCAGCTACAAAAACGTTCTTGTGACTTTATTCGCTAGAAGCGATGGTTTTCGAGGTACTTACCATAATATAAAGATGTAAATGTCAAATTTCAGTTATTAATTCTGAAACTTCATTAGAAACCTCTGATTTGCATTCACAGGCTACAATCTTCAATTAATGTAAATCAATCACCTCTCAAACACTATTCTATGAACTTTAAGGATCAATCAAAAATTACCAAAGAAATTGAAATACAAAACCGATAAAAACCAGTCGATTGTTTCCATCTTTCTTATCTTCAAATTATCTCAATAATGAGTCATTTCAAAAGAAAATGTCAGGAGCCATTTTTTGTCGGAAATTACATCAGCTACAAAAAAGTTCTTGTGACTTTTTTCCCTAGCACTAATGATTCTCCCGATGCACGCGATAATAACAACACCGTCAAATCTGAGTTATTTACGACATTCTCAAACTTCACAGCGGACATTTCATTTATTACGATAATCTATTACTTATTATTATAAAAGTAATACTTTACTGTAGTCTCACGACAATAACGACTCACAATTAATCAATTAATTGCGACGCGTGTTGAGGCAAAGTGGGTTAATTGCATTCATCAATGTATATTACAAGTCGTGTTATAGAGGTATGGAGAGAGTGGAGCGAGAGGGGGGGGGG
>NW_021680345.1:5275217-5289637 GCF_001412515.2 Diachasma alloeum
ACGTTGGGCGGTGGGGGAGGGGCGGGATGGGGTTGGAAGACAATTTAACTTTGGCTGGAATGTAGTCTACGTTGCATCGAGGATAAAGGAGGAAACTTTGTCAATCGATTCTCGTGGTGTATTCAATCACTCGAGGCGAATGAATCCCATTCGCCGATGAATCATTTATTTTCCTTTTTTTTTAAAGATAAATCAGGCATTAAATCTTATTACTTCAGCTGGGATGACGAATTCATCGATGGAATCGATCAGTTCGTGATTTTTCTTCGAGTCACAGTTGTTCGTGACAATCGGTATTAATTATCTTCTTTGATCTCTCGTTTGATTAAGAAGATTTAATTCTTTTCAGAGATTTTAATCGCGTTGGTGATTAAGAGAATACGATGAGGAAGTTCCTGAAACATTTTATCGTCAATTTAATTCAGAATTATTAAAATGTAATTGCTCAAAATTTTTGAAATGTAGTTTTTTCAAAACAATTTTCTTCATTGATCCGTGAATATTACTTTATATTATTTGAATCCTCTGAAAAAATCGCGGCAACTAAACTCACTAGTCCCTCTAAATAAGTAGATTAAATTCTCCCATAAAATTAAATAAATTCCCCTAATAATTCTTCATACAAAATAAATTCCCAGATTTATCTGATGACAAAAGGGTAAAATCACCCAATGAAAGGGCAAATATAATAGTGAAGATGGAGTTGGAGTTATAATACCCTCTGGATGCCGGAAAAGGGAGTTAACAAAGCACTCTGAATGTAAATGTTCATCGACGAGGAGAGGAATCTCCCGCAGGGGAGCCATAGGAGTCTGGGGAAACTCAAAGGGACGAGAGGAGAAAGACAAACAATGAGAGAGGGGAATAGCCTCCCTCTCCCTCCCTCCCTCCCTCCCGCTCTCTACCCTCACCCACCCCACCGTCGCCTCATTTCTGTTCTGTTCCCTCGGCTAATGAAATTTTTTAACATTTTCAACCTCTCCACATTCCTCCCTTTATATTCACAAATTTTAATATTCATGCAGCATTTTTTTTTTTCATCGCCATTCTCTTCTCATTCCCACGACAAATTACCGAGTCTTTTTATCCCCTCCCTCTCTCGCTCTTTCATTTTGTTCTTTCGTTTCGTGTCAGAGTGATTGAGAAACTCACACGCGTCGCGTCATCTGATCCGCCCCTGCCAGTTGTTTTTAGTATTTTTATTTCGCATTTTTCCTTTGATGTTACCCCAAAAGCGGTTTTATACTTTTTAATTGCAATTAACGCGATGAAAGACAAAATCGCTTTGATACGTCACTCGTCGACTCTTGACAAACGCCTCACTCAGTTTTCTTGGCACTTTTTATTCTGTTTTTTTTTTTTAATTCTCTCGTCCTCTTGCACTCGCGTTATGCACGCATTAATATGTGTTTTTCCGCCTTTGTGTCGCACATGCGAAGGGGGGGGGAGAGATTGGAGGGCAAATAAGTTGAGGATAAAAGGGAATGTGGGAGTATCCACACCCCTTCACTCGCGCCTGAGATGCGTTGGAAAATGGTTTAATTAGGGATCACAAAAACCTTATTACGCTTTTAGAATGGCACTTTTTTTTTGTTTCGTTTATTTTTTTGAAATTCATTTTAAGTATTTAGAATAAATTTTCTGTAGCGCTAGTCGCAATGCGTGATGACATTGCGTGAGAGCAATTGACAAAAATTTATTTGTAATTACAAAAGTAATTTTTTTACAAAAAATCAGAATTTTTCAATTTTGTGACTTTCTAATTTTTTAAATTTCTTAAAATACTTTTCAGGGATAAAAAAGGAAGAACTTTATTTTTTCAATAAAATAAAATCTATTTCTTCCTTTTTTTCAATGAAATGCAACGAAATGTGAAAAATAATAAAAAACCGAAAAGAAAAATCCCGAAAAAATCTAAAGCTTTGAATAAATACTAGAAGTAGTAAATATTGATTTCGTGAACATCAATTTATGAAGGGAATTATCATTGGGAATCGCATCCCTCAAATTTATTTTTATCACTAAAAAAATGAAGATGGAATACAATGAGTTGGATAGATGGGATGAAACGTGCTTTTTAAAACGTCCTCCATGTTGTTCCTCTTCTCATTCCATATACCTGCTTCCACGGTTGTATAATAGTCTGGTCCGAGGGTACTCTTCCCCCCCCTCAGGGCCCCATTGTGGTGCAGGCATGCCTGCTGTTGCTCTCAGTGGTGGACTTGAAATTTTTTTAATCTCTTAAATCTCAATGGCACCACCGAGACCAATATTTTCAAGCTTTATTTACATCACAGTGATAAATATTAGATTTAATAAAGAATTATGTAATTCGTGAAAGAGGAAGACTGGTGTTTATGCAATGGATTTTTCTGCTGAATGAAGAAGTTATTGGATTATTACATGATGACTTATTCTTGTTATTATTATCATCGAAAGTTTGTCGTTGAATTTACACAACAGAATGCAAAAAAGCCCTCCGTAATGAATATTACAATTAAAATAGAATGCACCTCGCCTGGGAAATAATTCAATTCATGAGATTGAATGGAGAATCAAGGGACAAATGTTGTCCCACTCACAGCTAACTTTTTTTTTCAATTAAAAATTTAATTGAAATCCATTGAACAGAATGAATAACTCCTTTCTGTTAGTCACGATGAGAAACTTTGATTGCACAATTTTTTATAATTGAAAAAGTGATCACGATGGAAATTTAAATAAAGTGAGGTTTAGTTTCATGAATGGAGTGAAAGTTTTTTTCGGCGGGGAGGTGGGAGTTGAAAATAATTGAAAGTTTATTCAACTGAATTTTGGGTAAACCAGAGTCGTGATGAGGTCTCAGTTCTGTGTATTCAGAGTTTTCAGTCCCTATCTGCTATGATAACTCATTCCCTTGTCCTTTCAACTCGTTTATTCTCCTCAGCGTCTAGTATTTTTCATTTATTCCGAGTCACCTTTATTTTTAATGAAATTGAATCCATCACTTTTCGTCTTTTTGGACATCTACTCCCCTTTAATAACCATTAAAAATGAATTTTTCTTCGTCCGCAATCATAAATTTAGATAACAGTGTCTTGATAATAGGGACGAATTATTTTTTTTCATTGGAATGATTTATTCAGTCCCCAAATTTCCCCGAAAAATACTCAACATATTTCATTTATTGATCCCATCACATGACTTGCATCTACCCCAAGTCAATAATGCCAATATTATTTTCTTCTCATCCATATTTCCTTTGTTTAATTTTCAACTGAATTTTGATGATGACCCTCTCCTACAGAAAAAAATTAAAATCCCCCTCACCCTTTCAACTCTATTTCTCTTCAAGATCTAGTATTTTTCATTTATTCCTCGTCACCTTTATTTTTAATGAAGTAAAATCCATCAAATTTCATGTTTTTCGACATTTACTACCCTTCAACAATAATTAAAAATGAATTTTCCTTCTTCTACAATCATAAATCTGAATCAACAATGACTTAATGACTAGAAAAGAATTATTTCCCCCATTAGTATGATTTATTCAGTCCCCAATTTCCCTCGAAAAATACTCAACATATTTCAATTATTGATTCCGTCACATGACTTGCATCTACCCCAAGTCAATAATGCCAGTATTATTTTCCTTTCAACCACATTCCCCTTATTTTCCAATTCTCCGTAACACGACAGATGGCGCACCGGCATTTGCACAGGTGTACGAACTCAGGTGTTGTTCCTTTTACGGCCCTCAAGACACTGTTTTCAACCTATTATCGGTGAAATGAAAAAAACACAAATTCACTGTTATCTCTCATATATTATAATTACTCCGTCGTAAATCCGTCAAGGGGGAAAAAAATATTCCACTCTCGTCACTTGTGTCAACGATGAATAATCCAAATAAAAACGCGGAAAATATTATTTCAAAAGGTGATAAAAATTCCTCAGTTTTGTTCATCGAGACTTTTCGTGGATATATTTATCCTACGGTATTATCTTCCCTCGTTCACGAATAATTGAGAACAAGGCAATTTCATCATTCACATGCGAGAACATTTGACATTTTTATTTAATCCGAAGAAACACTGCGAAGGAGTTGCCAACTGATCGTTTTATAGCACATGCAATTTAATTATTTCCTCGTTCAACTATAAATAACGTGAGCCATTAACAGACCACTCGGTACTATCGATGCAATATTACTCGATTAAATTTATCGCCTTTCGTGTCCCCTTATCGAATGCACAATGATAATTAACCATTCCAATATCATCAGAATCAATTGTTTGGTTCTCTCCAGTTTTTTTTTTCTATTTTTCCCCTTCGTTGGAGAAAAATTGGATTGAATTTAATTTCAATTGGATTCAACAATGCAGTCGTAATATCATTAAATTGCTCGTTTTATCCCCCCCCCCCTCCCCCCAACCTATTCAATTTTCTGCGTTCTCAGTCATTAATTGAATTCTACTCTTTTATCCCAGTTTTGTTGAATCTCCATGTTGTTAATTATCTCGTTGATGAGTGGATTTAAGAGAAAATTTAATGACATTTTTTTGTAACATTAGTATTTTTATTGGAATATTAGCATTCATTATTTATTAATGTATAACAATAATGCATAAAATTGAGATAAAAAATAGACCAATGATAATTAACCATTGCAATATCATCAGAATTAATTGAACGGTTCTCTCCGATTTTTTTTTTCTATTTTTCCCCTTCGTTGGAGAAAAATTGCAGCGTAATATCATTAATTGATCGTTTTATTCTCCCCCCACTCTGCCTATTCAATTTTCAACGTTCTCAGTCATTAATTGGATTCTACCCTTTTATCCCAGTTTTATCGAATCTCCATGTTGTTAATTATCTCGTTGATGAGTGGGTTTGAGAGAAAATTTCATGACATTTTTTTGTAACATTAGTATTTTTATTGGAATATTAGCATTCTTTATTTATTAATGTATAACATTAGTACATTTTTTAAATAATCTTGACATAGACATAAAAAATAGTACAATCATAATTAATTATTGCAAGATCAAAATCTATTGTTCGGTTCTCTGCATTTTTTTTCTGTTTTTCCCCTTCGTCGGAGAAAAAATAATATGAATTTAATTTCAATTGCATTCAACAATGCAGTCGTAATATCATTAAATTGATCGTTGTATTCTCCCCCACTCTGTCTATTCAATTTTCATTGTTCTCCGCTATTAACTGGATTCAACGCCCTATCCCGGTTTTATTCCATCTCCATGTTGTTAATTATCTCCTTGATGAGTGGGTTTAAGAGACAATTTCATGGCATTTTTTTGTCACATTAGTCTTTCTTTAAATAATCATAACATTGTGATAAAAAATACTATAATGATAATTAATCATCAACATTTTTTCAAACTTGGAAATGAGACTCGCCTCACCCAAACCGTATCACTAGTATTTAGTATTTAGTATTTATACTAATATTTAATTCATTATTCATGAATTAAATATCTCTGTGAATAGGTGACATTACGACAAAATGTCAAGACACATTCTTCAAGTCCCAAGGTACAAACCCTTATAATTCCAGTCCTCTCAATCAATACCCCTCCATTCACAATTCGTAATTATTGTTGATGAATGCAAATACTCATCAAGAAAATTTAATTACAAATTTTTGAAAGTATAATTACGGAACGATGATTGTGCACATATTCAAATTTCAACAGCTTCTCGAGTTTGTAATACTCCGGGAATACGTATAATGTTGGTTTGAAGTGCTTCATATTCCCATTTAATTCAGCCAATGCCAGAGATTTGCTGTGTACCCAAGCCCCCAGAGTCTGGATGGGTTGCCGGGCCGGGTGGGGGGAGGGGGGGGGGTGAGATTGAAACATGGCGCAGGAGGGTGGCTGTTGGCAGGGTGGGGAACCACTTTAAACTAAGGAAAACAATTCCAATTCAACTTTTTCTTTTACCTCTACACTCCTATCCACCTTCAATTCTTCTCGTTTCCTTTTATAGTTGTTCTTTGTTCCTTCTTTTATTCGCAATAGGGCACCTCTCTCTCTCTCTCTCTCTCTCTCTCTCTCTCTCTCTCTCTCTCTCTCTCTCTCTTCCTCTTCCTCAAACCAATACACGAGGAAGATTGTTCGATACACAAGCAACTTTGTTGTTCCAAGCTTCTCTCTTCCACTACTTCGGCGGGTTTTTTTCATTTCCGGGGGAATTTATACTTTAATCATCGTTTCATTCTTTTTATCACTTTCTTTTATAATTCTTTGGATTCGCGGGAAGTTGTGGGTAATCTTGGGATGATATTTCGAAGTTTAATTTTTTTTTTCTGGGGAGGATTGGGTTGGAAGTTTGACGGGAGTTTCAATCTCTCGGGTATTCAGCGGGGTTTATTGGGTATTTTTGTTGCGGAGGGAATTAGATGTTTTAGTAAGACAATTTTTTTTAAATTTTTGCTGAAGTTATTCGTTTGAAGAGATCGCAGAAGTATTTCGCGCTGCGGTTTGAGTTGTGCGCAATTTTGTTGATATTGTTTCGGGAATATCTGGGAAACTGTTGGATTTAGAGAAAAATATCACCAAACATTTTTTGTGGAGAATTAAATTTTCTACAAAAAATATTTTCTCACATTTTTTCTTAAATCTCTTCCCTTTGAAGATATTCACGATATTATCGAGGGGCAATATTTCAAAGTTGAATTTTGCAATTTGAGGCTTTTCTCAACCATTTCATCAATTTATCCTCATTCACATTTATTTTTGGGGTCGAGTGGAGGAACGAAATTAAACCTGAAAGTATGATATTCATGTAGGAGTGGAAAAAAATAAATCATCTCTCAAGAAACCTATATATCAAATCCGTGAACCGGAAGCCTGAGTCAACTGAATTTCTAATTATATTCCCTGGACTTTCACGTTTCACTTTTCGCATAAGTGATCACGAGTTCCTCTCCACGGTCATGTGTCTATCAAGCGTTGATCATTGAGGGTATGTCCTTGAAGAAAAAATTACCTGAAGCATAACTAGGAAGGAGGATGGATTTTTATTATTTTTTAGTGGGCAAAAATCCTCGGTTTATCTCTTTTTTGACGAACCTGTTTTATGGGCGTCTTCAACCGGAGGGGTTGAAGGCTATTTCGATACTACGAACTACCTCATCCGGTGTCTGTGGTAATAAAACCTCGTGAACCCACGAAATAGGGAAAAACTGAAATGAGAAGTCTCGAGGGGGGGAAACGTAAAATACAACGAAATTCCCACCGAATATTATCTTGACCCGTACGTGGGGCTCATTATCTCCATCCATAATTCTTGAAAATCTAATCAACTTGGGGTTCCATGAGAGCATGAAGACATATCTACATCCAGGACAAGCAAAAAATTCCTCCAAAACCCTTAAATTAGATTAAAACAAACATTTGATGACTCAAAAAACATTCATTCCATTCATTAATTTAAATTATTCTGCTGGTATCTGTGTAAGGACGGGGTCTGGGCAAAAACGTCATAAGACATTGTTTGTAGATAATTCCATTCTCTAAAAAAAAGTCTTATGACATGTTCCTCGAAACCCACTCAGTCCAAAGATACTAACGGAAAACTAAATACAAAATTTTTGAAATTTTGTATTTTTATTGTTTTACTGCACAATTTAATTACTCATGTCAATTATTTCAATTCGAAGTGCAATTTGTAACGTATTGTGACATGTCTTGTTTCACAGTGTTCAGTTTTGCACGTATGCAATGGCACTTCTTCATCCGTCTGCATTATAATGACGACATCAACTGCTTTTGTTGATAATTGGAACATGAGAGCGAGATTGCCTAGTATGATAATCAAGATTACACGTCATTTCGTTTATTTTACATAATGTGAAGATTGATTATTTACTTATTTTTTTGTTGAAACATTCGTCGAGAATTCATTTCATTCCCAAGGAATTTGTTTTAATTCACTTATTAATGAAGTTAGGAAAATGTATCGGAGTGGAGACTCCGCTGATAAGAGTGAAAGTGACTGATTTATATTTATATTCATCGATTAATTAATCAGATAGACAACGTGATTAAATCAACCGAAGATTCATCTTTTTGTCAGTAACATGAGAAACACTGGGACGCTGTCGTGTCCCACTTAGGTAAGAAACTGGTTTTCGATTCTTGTCGAACGTGTCCTCAACTCGTGACTCTTCGGGCATTTATGACAACCGTTCGATAAAATAACGCGTCACGACGACAATGTCGAGACGGAAACAACAACCCCCTTGGGAATACCGGGGGGAGACACTCTGAGATTTTTCGTTTCTTTCTGGAAAACATTTCTCGTGTAAAAATGGAAATTGACACACCAATTCGATAAACTATGTGCTTTGTATAATATTTTTGGGTGAAATTTCTTGTACTGTTCTTGGAATTTCTTATCATATTTAAACTGTTAGAAAATTACTCTTGAAATTTCAAGTGAAATAGTTTGAAATTTTTAACGACAAAATTACATGAATTTTCTGTATATTTGTTCATTGACGAGTCAGTTAATTTCTTGAATATTCAAGTAATTGTCGATTTTCAGATCCAGACAGCGCTGAAAAACCTTAAATATTCAGGCAATAATTTTTCTGAGTTGCCAATTGATTGAAAATTGAATTGTGATGTTCAATTTTCACGATAAGTTTGGAAATTCATGTTTTCAATATGAAAAACCCAGTTTTCTTGAATTTTCAAGATGAATGAGGATTTTAGTGAACGCTTTCACTTAAAATTGAATTCAATCTCACAACATCGAAAATTCAGCTGACGCTGACACTGAAATTTCAAGAAATTTCTAACAGTGTAGTTTTTCTAAAATTTGAAGGTATGTCGGTATTGAGAAGTGGAAATGTTATGGAAAAGTCTATGGAAAAATTGATAAAAATCAGGAGAGTTGAGGTGAATTAATATTTACCCCGTAAAAAATGGTGAACCCAATGTCAATTAAACTACAAAAACGCCAACACCCGCGGGACTTTGTCACGTAAAATGAAAAAAATTCAATCCATAACCCCCACAAAATATCATACAAGATAAAATCTCATCCCCGCATTTTCCGTACAATTTTTACGTAATTAAATACTCAAGCCAGTTGCATAAAAAATCAAGTGAACTCATGCATAATATCTTTTAACGAGTAGCTCGCGTGACCCGAGAGCAGTAATGATCCAACTCACATCAGACTCTTTATATTTCCTCTTATTCATTGAATTCCGGTGAATTGATGATACAATGTCTACGGCATTAGCATATAAATTACATTTTACTTTACGATTTCAAATGCAGGAGAATTAACAAACACGAATGATCCCCACTGAATGAAAAATAATTAATAATAGACAGAATAAAATGAAGGAATGTTTCTTAATTTATCGTTAAAAAAAATTAACGGACGACTTCCAGCTGTCCCGCAGAGACTCCATCACTCGCTCTTGTGTCCAGTTATTTCTCCTCGAAGATTGTACGAATAAAGTTGTTGTCGTTTAACGACTGCATTTGAGGATCATAATGGCAGTTGTCTGCACTTTACATGGTGATACTCAACAGTGGCGTTTGCCTGCTGGCGTAAACCTCGTAAAAGAGCCAAAGAAAATACCACTTACTGCGTGATTTTTGTGTCACTTCCGGGCTTGGGTGCATTACTGTGAGATAATTGATGAAATAGGGGGTTTAAATCATTGGATTACGGCACTGAGGCCATTGTCCTTCATTATTTCGCAATTTTTTTCTTCGATTAATTGATTAATTAATCAATCGATTCACTGTTGGAGTTTCAAACAGAATTTCTCTTTCATCTTTTTTTTTTATTCATTGGAGAAAATCATTTTAAATAACGGAAATTTCTCATTTTTTATTTGTTATTTTATATAATTAATTGATTGAATAATGGCGTGACACTTCAAATAAGGAATTGAAATTATTGGATTATGGCACTGAGGCGATTGTTTGTCATAATTACTCAATTTTTTCTTCGATCAATCCATTAATTAATCAGTCGATTGACTATTGGAATTTCAAATGGGATTTTTTTTTTCATTATCTCATATTTTCTTCAGTCATTGGATATTCTAGATGTTTGTGAGGGAAAAATGGACAAAATTCTTTGAAATGACAGAAATTTCCGTTTTTTTCTGTTTCTTTCTTCATATGATTCATTGATTACATAATGAATGTGTCACTTCCGGGCTTGGGTGCGTCATTGTGAGGGAATTGAAAAAATAAGGGGCTTAAATCATTGGATTATGGCGCTGAGGCCATTGTGTTTCATAGATTCTCGATTTTTTCTTCGACTAATCAATTAGTTAATCAATCAATTGACTATTGGAATTTCAAAGAATTTTTGTATTCATTGGATATTTTATATTTTGTGTGAGGAAGCATTAAAAAACATTAAATAACGGAAATGTTTGATTCTTCAATTTGTTATTTCATATAATTAATTGATTGACCAATGGATCAATTTTTTAGCAACGCAAATATCTTTTTTTCGTGTTGTTATAGCGTTAATTGATTCCGGGAAATTAATTCGAGGTTGAAAACAATACAATTCATCCAATTATATAATTACGAAAAAAACAACAACAGGAGGGACAACGGGAATGGGAATTCCTGTGGTTGAATACGAAAAAAAATAAAACAATTGACCGCATAAATAATTGAAGGCCATGTTCACCAATTCAGTATATTTTGCTTTACGAGGGAGGCGATGCCACTGGAGCGTCAATAAGGTCAAAATGAAAACGTTTCGGTCAACGGCTCACTTCCTCCCGTGATAATCGAAGCATGAAGTTTCAGGGAGTCTCACAGTCGCATATAACATTGTATTAATATTTGTGTGGAATGAAGAAAGCTGGGTTGAGTAATATAGCGGCATGACATGTCAATTTCCCTTGCATTTTAACGAAAATTATTCTTCTTTTTCACTCATAAAATCGCAAAATTTCAAATTAAAAAGTTTAATTTAAATTCATTTGATTTGAAATTAAAAACTTTTTCAAAATTCGGAGTTCATGTTGTTAATTTTGCAAAAATATGGAAAATTATTGAGTCTGACAGGAAATATTCGCCAATTAATTTTGATTAACACTGACAAATAATTTCCCGCTTAAAATTTTGTTTTGCATTTAATGAGATGAGAAATGTTTATTAAAATATCGTGACAAATAACCCATTCTTCCTCACTAATTATCCGAATGTTAATTAAATTTACAATTTGAAAACGAATAATCAGCATGACATGTCAATTTCCCTTGCATTCCAACGAAAATTATTCTTCATTTTCACTCATAAAATTGCAAAATTTCAAATTAAAAAGTTCACTTTAAATGAATTTCATTTTAAATGAAAAGTGCACGTTGAAATGATTGAGTTTAACCGTAAATATTCGCGAAATAATTGTTATTCAATACACTGATCAATCATTTCCTGCATTAAAAAATTTCCTTTTGTATTTAATGAAATTACAAATGTGTATTAAAAAAACACAAAGCCGTGACTGACAAATAATCCATCCGTCCTCACTAATTATCCGAATGTTGATTAAATTTACAAACTGAAGATGAATAATCACACCATAACCCAAGGCTGACATGTGGAGAAAGTGCCCAACGATGAGCTTGCAAATGTCGACTGGCGTACACACGATTTCAAATCTATAACTCCTAATCTCGTTATAATTAATGAAACGACAGATAATGGGTGAAAGTACCCCGAGAAACCTGACCACATTCTTCATCCATCAGCCCCATGAAATATTGATGACTCCAATTGAAAAATATTCAATCAAACGTCGGGGGGATTTATCGCGATCGTTAATACTCATCCATCGAAACGAATAATATCGTCGGATGAAGCATCTGATCATCAGCAAACGTCTCATTACCAATCTCGTTTAATTCCATGTTCACGTTGCGTTGTCTTTCACATTTGCAATTCAATTAATTAATTCGGAACGGTTGGCGGGGGTGATTTTTTTCCCTCGAACATGTGGATTCTCGTAATGGACAGCAAGAGGATGAATGAACATGCGTCCGTGGCCGCATTATCCCGGTTATTACATCAACAATCGATCCTTCGAGAAGAAATTAACGACGTGAAATCAGTTCAGACGTTCTTTTTATTTTCTTTAGAATTATGATTAATTGTCGTTTGCGTTATGCAGAGGTTTTATGAAAATAACCAGTGTTGCGAGGAAGGATTCGTTTGTATTTTTGAAAACTATTCATTTGAGGTGAATGTAAAAATCAAGCAATTTAATTCGCTTTCATGAGCATCAGTTGACCCGCACAACATTTTTTTCAACGTAAAGAAGAATCTCAATATGTATCTCAAAATCAGCAGAGTGAAATGAACAGTTTTTAATCCTCAAAAACTCGAGATCGACAGAGTGAAATTCAATTTTTTATTTCATCTTGAAGGTATTTCTTCAGGTTTCAAAATGCGCCTTGACTCATTCCAATTGCACCGCTAATTCACGACATATTCATTATTTAAGAACAACAATTTCACCTCACTTTTCTCTACACATTTCCTACAGAAAAAAACCTATCTGATTTAAATATAGTTTGTTTCCCATTATAAAAATGATAATCGTGAATTCCCCTTTGGAAAGCCACGGAAATTTCCACTTCCATTAACCCCTCCAAAACCTTTCTCAATCGATTAATGCATGAGTCACACCGAAAACATGTTTCAACAGTGAAACCTAAATTCCCTCCTATCTATCAGCTAATTACCTCAGCCTAATCCCTTCGGTGTTTTTAACCTCAAATTTCTCCAGCTTTCCAGTCTCAGCCTCAAAATCCCCATTCACAGCGATTATTCCTCGAGATAATATAAAACAAAAAATTAACCGAAACAGAATAATTGCCCTTATCTCTCCATTGAATTTAATCTCAAGAAATTGAAAATAGGGGGGAAAAAATGATGAATTGTGCAGAAATGTTGAGCCCAAGGGGATTCTCCTGACACGCAACATTATCATTGATTTCCTGCCTCATTATACAGAGAAATACATGACTTTATCTTATGACAGAGTTTATTATTACCGGAATAATTAAGGAATTAATTGAATTCACTTGGAGGGGAGTGAGTTTTATCTCCATTGCTTCCTGTGTCCCGTACGTTAAACCGGAATAAACTTTTGCTCCCTCTCATGCGGGAGGTGGACTCACCGGTGGTGTGGTACACCTTACACGTTGCATCTACGGAGTGTTTGTCTGTCCTTCAGAATGGCCGGTTAACGCGGCTAACCCGTCGTTAACTCTCCCGTTAATCGCTGGCCCATACGTTCAGGGGGGGCCTCAACTCTGTAATTTATGATAATCGCAAATCGATAACTCTTCGCCTGTGCAATCTCCATGCTCAATCTTTGCCTCCAGTCAAATAAGTCTCGAGAAGATTTTTGTTTTCTTCGTCTTATTACCACTTTTTTTCTCAGGTTTCGTTTTTACTTGAGGGGTGGTTATCTGGATCCTTTGGGGGGATTTTTTTCGTTGTTTTTGGGGACTCGGAGGGCAATTATTCTTTAGGGGTTTTGAGAGGAATTGGGGGATCTTGATAGCGTTTATTGGGGAAGGGAAATTGAAGTTTAGAGGGGAAATTTTGAAATGAGGGGAATTTGCTATTTTGGTTAAAATTTAATCTTCGCATTTGTCCTCGGAGTTGAGGTATGAATGAGTTTTTGGGAAGAGTATTTTCTTTTATGAAAATTAAAGGTACAAAAACAGTTTTCTCAGCATTTGGTGCCTCTAAAAAAAAACTAACTTGGAAATAAAATTCATTTCATTTTTACATTTTAAAGAAGCGAGGAATTTGCAATCTTTGAATGAATATATCTCAAAATCGGAGCCAGACACCAAAATTTTTGGTAATATCATTTTTGTAGCTCTTATTCCCCTCTACAAACTTTTCCCGACAACATTTTTTCGATCTCCCTTCAATTCCGAGATATTTCCGAGAAAATAATTATAAAAATCCAGCACTTGCATTCGTAATTCCAGCATTCCATAAAACTCTTTTAGAATGGCTAAATTTTTGTATTTTCCCCGCCAAATTTCGCTGTTTCTCTCAGATCCATCGATAACCCCCAAAAAACCAACATCAAAGTGAGATGGACTCACGGTTTTATTTTTAAAAAATTGAAAGTAGTTTAATGATACCCTCGACCCGCAATTTTTATTCCCCTCGTGTTTACAAAATAAGTATTGAGAATGCCTAAACTTTCACTCCACCACAAACACCAAATCGATTTAAATTTCCTCAGCAGATCTAATGATACCTTGAGTTAATAACAATTTTTTTCATCATTGTCTCCATTATTTTATGTTCAGTTAATTCAGGGGAACGGGGTAAAATTGTGTTTATTAGCCACAATAGCTTTTACTTCCCCCCCCCGACCCCCCCCCCCCC
>NW_021680345.1:5290287-5293925 GCF_001412515.2 Diachasma alloeum
CCCCCCCCCCCGACCCCCCTCCCCCAGGTATTTTTCAAATCCACTTTTTTCTCCTATTTTCCATGACTTTCACTTAACAACAATGTTTTCTTCTCCACAGCTATTAATTCTCATGCCTGCATGTGTTAAACGGGTAATTTTCACGTTGAAAGCATGGTTAATGAGTGGAATAAAAAAAAATTGAAAGGAGTGAAAAATTATTTCTTATGAAAATTTATTAATACGAGGATATCTGATGTTGAGTAAATCATCTGGACTGACTTTCCAATGTCTGATTGTTCTACACTTTGATTTACCCCCACGTAAAATCTATTTCTCGGTAAATCTAATGGTCATTTTGCGTGCGTTCATTCTCCCTCTCGTAAATTCAAGCCAGGAATAGTTGATTCACTGGGTAAATCGCTTTTGCCCCACTCCTCCAGCGGTGCCACCAGGGGGGGGGGGCAACCGACTAACATTAGCACTGACACACATTTTCACGCGAGAGAATCGTCAAAGGCATCTGCCCGTTTACATTCCTCAGTAGACGTCACACACTTTCATTGAATATACATTTGCGGTGGGATTGAGTTATTTGCATTGCTGTTGAATAAATTGATGAGCTGAATGAGTGGAGATTTAATCCTGTCGATGAGAATCCTGGGGATTCATTCAGCGGAGTAATAGGAATTACATTGGGGGAGATTAGATTGGAATTGGAATGATATTTTGGGGATTTGATTGATCGAAATTATTGGAGACAGCCTGATGAAATTATCATCATTTATTACGAATAGAAATGGATTTGTGAATTTTTTTTGTATGGAGCAAATGAACCTATTTAAGTCCTCAATATTTCTGGACACAATGATGCGATTTCGATGAGTCATAGCTCATTTTAAAGTTTATAACAATACCTTTAAAATGGAGAAAAAATTCTGGAATTTCACTCTGCCAATCTCGAGTTATTCCATTGATAAAAATGACTGGCTAAGCCCTGATAGAATTCCCATCATTTATCATGAACAGAAATTAATTCTTGACTTTAATTCATAATTTTTTGATGAGAATTTGGGACCAACAGACCGGATTAAATCTTCAATATCTCCGCACTAAATGAATCGATTAAAAAAAGTCAAAGCTCATTTTAAAACTTATAAAATTTATCAAAATAAAAAAAAATCGTCAAAATTCTCTCGAGTTATTCGAGATTAAAAACAGTGAATTTTCCTTCCCCTCATATTCTCATTTCATTCCACATGTCCTGTATTCTCCATTGTTATCATCATTCCTAGAAAAGCGAATTACATATCCAGACAGCGCATGTAATATTTCTACCTCCACTGGCCATATATACCCCCACGTTTTCTTTGGGGGATTCATATTAGCGAACACCTGGTGGCTTATTTCTCAGCAGTAAAATTTATTGGACAGCTACTTAGCAACGATTTATCCTCATAGAAGAGCACAAAATGCGGAACTGGGAAAAAAACTAGCCTTGAGATTATTTTTTTTTTTCTTTAAAATTTTCAGTGAGAAAAATCGTGAATAAAGCCTGGGAGAGTTTTCCACCTCCTGGCATTCATATTATTTTATGTACACACACAGTGTTGAATATACGTGAAATACCGCGGGCAACAAATCACCCCCGGGTTTATTGGTAGTTTAACTTTGTAGCAATTTATCCCCATAAAGATTTAAATTACCAGGAGGAACTGGAGCTGAAGTCGTGAAAGAGACGTTTCGTGGATTTCAGATATTTCATCTTTTTCAAATTACTGGGGTTTTACGAGCCTCAGAGTCTTCAGCATCTGGTATGACGACGGGGAATATAACATTCTACCAGTATGTGATCCATTCATTTAATCAAATGTCTGAATTAACTCACTATCACGCTATGTCCTTTCCCCCGCCCGCTCCCCCTCTCTGGTTTTACAATCAACTCGAAAATACTCAACCCCAATTCACTCTCATTTTCACGTTCCAACTGTCTAAACTTGACAGCTCTGGGGGCGCGCACTGGGTGCCAGCACTCGAATGTAAACTGAAGCACGTCACGAACGACACAGTGGAACGAATTGAGCAATGAAACGCATAGGGACTATAAAAAAACTAGTGGAGAATTGTAATCCGATCGGGAAAGTCTCGGAATTGTTCTCAACTGTTTTATTGACGTTTTAGGAAATTGCCGGGAGAATTCGCTTGCCTTTTTCATTTTTTTTTTACATTTCCCTGGATTAAATGCCGTAGATTTTTATTTGAATGGTGGATGGTGTTTAATTCATCGAGGAATAATTCGTTGTTTTAGGACAAAAGATCTTGAAATATAAAAAAAAAAAACAGTTCGAAAACTCAATTGTTCTTATGAAAAAATTATTAAACATTTGTTAAAATTTTTAGAAGAATTTTAACAAAAAAACTAATGGAAGTATATAAAATTCTAATTAATGACTGTTGAAATAATTTACGATTGCAATTATAAAATGTGGTTTATCAATGTAATGAATGATTTTAGAACAAAATGTCTCAAGATGGCGAAAATCTGTCTTAGATGTGAAATTCGTGAATGAAAAAAAAATAAAATCTCTTCAATTTTCTGTTCAATTTCAATTGAAAAAGTAAAAGTTCTTAAATATCGTCAATTAATAATAATTCGATGAATCTAGGACTGAGATGTCAAAGAAGTAATGGCGCAAAAATCTCCGTACGAAACAAAAAATTAATGTTTTAATGAAAAAAATGCATAACATTATGCAAAAATCGAATAGTTGTCTCCATCAATGGACTAAAAACCCCGGAAAGAATTTATTTTCGACTCTCCCTCAAATGCCACATGCCAAAAAAGGACAAAGGTCAGGACAATCTTGGTACAATGCATATCTCGTATGTTAACACCTCATGCAAAACCCAGGAATCCATAAATATCGATTAAAACATCTCTCGAGTCAGTTATCCACAGCGTCACACTATCTAGCGAAGTTGTCGTCAGTCTGCCATTGACTCAAGCACCATGTAAACTCTCCTCTTACAAGAATTTCCCACACGCGATTGGCATTACAACTTATATTGAACTTTCACACCATTCAGCGTCTCAGGGAATTCAAACGTTCCCTTGTAAATTCGATTTGGAATGTCGCATAAATTTACCGAGAATATTATTTATGATAATCTTCATGTGGATCGCTCGGGGGGAGGAGAATTTACATGCGCATGAGGATTACTTCATGTTGAATTTTCGCAAAATGTGGTGATGCCTGGGTTGGTTCAAGGGGTTATGGGAATCGTTGAACTGTTTACGCGAATTTAATTATGAGATGACAATCTTAGGGGGACGTTTATCAGTTTATGACTTCATCGTGAATAATATCGTAGGAGGGGACAACAGTTTATAAATTCAATAGTTGATATTGAAACCAGCGTTGAGGTGTTTTTGCGAATATCTCGAAATGATTCTGATGTTAATGAAATACTCGGAGGCGCCAGAAATGCAGAAATGAAAAAAATTTTTTTTTCACCCGGGGCCAAAGTGTCAGATCTTGGATTTTTCCCGGGGGAAAGTCGATTTTCGCCAAAATCGAAAATTTCCGCCGAGTAAAAGTTGATTCCGACTATTTAGGCGACGGGCTATCCAGAACTCTCAAAAGTTTTCGGAAAAAATC
>NW_021680345.1:5297016-5308535 GCF_001412515.2 Diachasma alloeum
TTTTTTTTCACCCGGGGCCAAAGTGTCAGATCTTGCATTTTTCCAGGGGGAAAGTCGACTCTCGCCAAAATCGAATTTTTTCGCCAAGTGAAGGTTGATTCCGTATTTTCGGGCCCCTCTAATGCCAATAAAACCCTCAGGGACCCTAGGAATGTAGAAATGAAAAAAATTTGTTCTCACTCGGGGCCAAAGTGTCAGTGTCAAAGTGTTTTTCCCGGGGGAAAGTCGACTGTCGCCAAAATCGAATTTTTTCGCCAAGTGAAGGTTGATTCCATATTTTTGGGCCCCTCTTATACCACTGAAACCCTCGGAGGGGCCATAAATGTCGAAATGAAAAAATTTTTTTTTTCACCCGGGGCCAAAGTGTCAGATCTTGGTTTTTTCCCAGAGGAAAGTCGGCTTTCGCCGATCGAATTTTCCTCCAGACCCACTAGCTTCCAACATATTCCCAAAAAACAAATCTTAAAATCCTCTCATCTCCCATTTTTCTCAAATGAAAAAATTTTAACAATAAAAAATATTCCCCACAACCTACCACACATTTTCGTAATTACATTAATAATATCACGCAATGATGGGTGATTGTCCGCCGTAAATATCGCCACATTTTTCCCCTCGACCCATAAATATAGGTGGACGCCCCATGGTAATTCAGCCAGAACGAATCTGTAAACCATCATTGTCGTGCGTAATATCAGTATTTTGTCGAAAAAAAAACGCCCGAAAAAAATTGAATTCTTATCTCACAGATGATCCCCCCCGATTCCAACGATTTCATCATCACGAAGAATACATTAATGAGTGAGGGCACCAGCAAACTGATATGATTTCGGGATCAAAGCAATAGGTATTGCAATATCAATCCATTCGAGTACCTCCACACATCATATTTGTTGCACGGCTCTCCAGCGTACATACTCCATTCACTATTCTCCCTCGATGACTTCCGATTGAGCCATCCAATCCGCTGCTCGATTGTCCGGGAAACAATTCCCCTCTTTTCAACCTTTTTTCTAAGTTTTTTTTCTCATTTCTCAATTTCTCTGCATCGATTATCCTACCAACGTAATGAGTTGATGAGCCTTTTTTTATTGGGATGAGTGAAAATAAAAATGCATTTTTTTATTCATCAAACTCGTTTATTTGACTTGATTGAGGGTGTAAATTTCAATTCT
Organism: Diachasma alloeum; assembly: GCF_001412515.2. Taxonomy (NCBI): domain Eukaryota; kingdom Metazoa; phylum Arthropoda; class Insecta; order Hymenoptera; family Braconidae; genus Diachasma; species Diachasma alloeum. Next base: position 5,298,192 of record NW_021680345.1, read on the forward strand.
CGAATTTTTTTCTGCCCAAAAAATGGGCTCGAAAAGTCAAAACAATTGTTCCCCAGCACTTTTCCTCATTATGCTCTCCCCATTATCGCCTGTGATCAGATAATCAATTCCCAGAAAGAGGATTGTGACAATTGTCAACAGTATTACACGAAGAACAACCATTCCACTCGATTTTCCATTCTTTTTCTCATTATCTGGAGCTGTATTATTGCACACAATGACTAGCTGTTTCTCCCCAATTTACTCCACTTACCCCAGAATGGCCTAGTCACCCATGAAATTACCAACTCAGTGCCCTGACATTCATCAAACTCATTATTTATAAACTTCCTCCTTCTAATTCTGATGTACATACACAATATTTTCTTTTTTTTTTCACTGGCTTATCTGCAAACTCAAACAATGTCGAGTCATCGGCCTGTTCTTTTTATCGTCCCCTCTTGAGATATGTTATCTGCACTTGGGTGTTATTAGGTATCATTTGGAGAATATTCCAGGTACATTTTGCGTCGTAATGCTTTCACAATCGTCAATACAATTTTGTAATTATTCATTTTTAAAAAATGTTCGTAAAAACTAACGGGTTTTATCTTCTCAATTATCTCAGTAATGAGTGATTTTAAGAGAAAATGTCAGAAGAGTTTTTTTGTAGAGAATTTAATTTCCCATAAAAAATATTTTATCACATTTTTCTCCAAACCCGTTAGTTTCCCAGATATTTACGAAAGAAAATGTGTGAAAATCCCAGGATCTTTTTATCATCATTTCACAACAGAAAAGCCGCAATTTTTCGCACCACTTAATCAAATTAGCTAACACCCAATGAATAACGATCTATTGACAACCGCAATAATTAATCCCTGGCACATGAATGCATCTCCCGAGTAAAAGCGATTGGAGGATTTTAATCGCAACTCGTGTCTTGATTTATCTCGATTAAATCAACCACCAGATCCTCTTAATTGCCATTTGATGTACTATTACAACCTCACAGGCCCGCGGTGCCTCAACTCTTATCATCATTTCATTATTACCCCGGTTATGGTATTTAGACCGTAGAAAGCATAACTGGCCACGGTGTTGAGATATATAAATCCATTGGCGTGAGAAACTTGGAGGTTGATAAAAAAAAAAAAATACTGGGAATCGGCGGATGCAAGCGGCCCATTGCGAAACGAGAATCCAGTCAAGTTGATCTCGATCTAGAATTATTAAATCATTCAACTGGTGCCTCGACGTAACAAGATCAGAGGCATTGCAAAAGATCCGGAGAATCGTAAAAAATAGTATGTTGTGGGTACAACGATTGGACTTACTTTCCATTCTCACGTGATGCGAATTTAATTGATTTTTGAATCAGTCATCAATCATGTGCTGATTGAAATTATTAATAAGTCATGAAACAAATGAAAAAACGATTGATCAAGTTTTTATTCAGGAAAAACTGCTTTTTTTCTCTCAATTTTCTCAATTATGCATGATTTTGGGAGAAAATGATCGTCTTCAGTCATCGATATCTGCCGACTCAGTGATCCAATTTGGATGAGTCACATCTCATTTTTTTGGTTAATAAAATATCTCGAAATTGAAATAAAAATCGGGAAATTTCACTCTGCCGTTCTCGAGTTATTCACGATGATATAATTTGTTTCAGGCAACTCGGGGTTTTGCTTTTCGTGAAGCTCCAAATTTTTCCGACAACTCGCGCCTCCATTTATCGTAATCAATGTTGAGCCCGTGTCGTGTCACATTGCAACAGAAACTCGACCACTGCAGTAGTGAAAACTGACTCATGCGATAATGCCTTATCGCCAAAGTCAAGTTATATCTGAAATTTTGAAACAAGTGGCATTGTTTTATCACCAGTGAGGTAGATTCCCTCCAACGATTACACATCACAAATACTTGAACACGATCCTCTTGGATTCATCCGAAGCTTCCAGGTGAATTGAAATTATTATTCATTTTTCATTCCCTCCGGAGAAATAAAAAAAGTACTGAGAAAATATCGAAGGAAAACACGCGAGAGAGAAAAACTCAACGAAAAATTTCTCATTTTTCTTCATTCCCCTTTGCATTTTGTTATTTTGTCAACGCCAACGCGTTTGCATTATTTATCATGAATATTTTAGCATTTCATACATTCAGGTTGTACCACATTGGATATATTTAGCGCATGTTTCGACATTCTCTTGAATAAATATAAAATAAAAGTAAAAATTAATAATAAATAAACGAGTGAAAAAAAATATTCTTGAATAAAATGGCAACTGCGGGGCTGTTGATAAGGGGGCTTAAAGGTATTTCATCGAAATGAAGGTGGACAGGGGGAGAGAAATAGCAAATGAACCGCATCATCAACGATTTTTTTTCGCTGCTTCATCCGCTTTTCTTCTTTCACTCTTTTTTCGGAATTTTTTTTTTTCATTCTTCGCTAGTCTTTCTCCTCATTCCGCTGAAAAATGAGATTGCCTCGACATTCCCCCTATCTGGGGAAGTAATATTGAGGGTAAACAAATAATTTGAAACGCGAATGGAATTTTTTCAAGGGGAAAATTAATTTTTTTTTCTCCTTCTCTTCTCTTTTGCCGCAGAGGAAATTCCCATTTCGTTAGTTTATTCAGATTAATTTATGTTCTTTCGTATTTTCATGTTGTGTGATGAATATTTTACGGTTTCGGACGGTGGAAATAACTGCCGGAGTGGATTTTCATCGTCCGAGAGTGTATGAGGGCCAGAAATTGATTAAAACCTCTAATTTACGTTTATTGCTTCTCATTCGAAATTATCACAATTACAATCTCCACTTTATTTTCCTGAAAGACATGTGTGTAATAAGAAAAAGTTTATACTACTGAATGTATAATGGTTGTGAAGGAGAATTCAACGTTGTCCACATGTTATTGGAGATTGAAAAGTTTTTCAATGTATGCTAATATCGGATTCAAAGAATTTCAAACAGGCGATATTGCTTTTACATAATGGAACATCAAATTTAACGATCACCCACCATCGGCAATTGTTGGTACAAGCCACGAAAAAAAAAGGATAAAATTGTGTTTATGGAGGTTATTCGCAATTTCTATTCGATAATTCAAACATCATTATGGGTATTTATGCGGGGTTTTGAGGTATTTTATTTGTGTTTCGTGGATGGTGAATTAATTTATTGCGGTGAATGTTAGAGGATTACATACCAAGATATTCCAATGATTTGTGGTATTTTTTTTTCAATTATTGAGTATTTCTCATTTTTGTAAAGACATTTTAATTTTTTTTTAGCTTAAAAAATTGAAATTTCAGTTTTCAAAATATTCTGAGGGGTGATAATATTTTTATCGTAATAATTAAGTGCAATTACACTGCACAAAATTCAGTCTGCAATTATTCACCAATGATTTCACTTGAATTACAATTCTTTTGATTATAAAAACTCTTATTCTTTGCCTTTTCGCACAAGAAAATTCTTCTCAGAGATGTGAAATTATTTTATTTCACGGTTTGTGAATGGTGAATTAATTTATTACGGCGAATGTTAGGAGATTACATTCCAAGCATCCGAGAATTTTTAATTTGTTGAATAATTGAAAATTTTTTTAGCTGAAAAAATTGGCATTTGACTCTTCTTCTCTCATTTGATTCTCAGTTGAAAAACGTGGGGATTCAAAATAAAGTATAAAAGATTATAATCATTCTATATAAAAAATTAATTGCTATTATTGCATATAAAAAATAAATCCTTTTCCTAATCATTCACAAATGATTTCAATGGAATTCTGATTTTTTTAGATGAACAAAAAAATTATTCTTTGTATTTTTATGCTTGAAAATTCTTTTCAGAGGTGTGAAACCAATTTCCCTCGCCTCTTTATCCCTCACCATCGGAGTTTTTGCATTGTAAACCACGGTTGAGTCATCGCCCTCTCCGTGATCCACATATTGACACGCTAGGCGTCCGAAACACACCGGATTTAATTCCTCCGTCACGTTTTCTCAAGTACATGGTACTCTTGCCAAACGGAAAGAGGGAATAAACGTGTATAATGCCATTCATTCAACACGCAAAGTGCCGACACTACAGGAATCTAATTAACTCGACATGACACGCATGTCCACCAGGTGTTCACTTGTAAATTCAATTTCATTAGCGATTGATAAAATGATTTTCCCCTCAATTCACCTCGGCATTTCTTTTCCGGAGATTTTTGGGGGAAACTGGTTACGGGAAAAGAATTTGTGGGAGGGGAAATTCCACTTCTTGTTTTTGTTGTAAATCGTGTAAGAGGATCCAGTGACCTGGAAAGGGGTCGGTGCACGACGAATTTTAACACAAAAATTTCCAGTTCTTTTTCAAGATTTTTTTTTCTATTGTAATCTTGAGTTAGTCCGCTTTTATCCTCTTGGGGCCTTGCCCACATTTTCTAAACTGCCACCTGTGCATTTCTGGAGATTTCAAGGTAGAAATTCCTCAGATATTTTCATTCTTTATTTAGTTTTTTCTACTAAAGAGGAAAATAACACTGTATTCATCATGAGAAGAAATCTCATCTTGATAAGCGTGGAATTATGGTCGTAATGGGGGATTTTAGGACAAAATGTGAGACAATATTTTCTGCGGAGAATTTCGTGAGACACAAAAGAGGTTTTGGGACAGTTTCTGATGAACCTAATGGGTTCCGAGATATTCGCAGAATAATCAATGGAATTTTTTACGTATCAATGGAGTTTTTTACGTAATCAATGGAGTTTTTTACGTATATCTCGAGAACTTGTTGGTTTATGAAAAAACGCCAGAAGAAATTTTTTATGTAGAATTGAATTTCCTACAAAAAAGATCTTATGTCATTTTTTCGTAAATCTACTGGTATTCAAGATATTAACCACATAAATTGAAAAAGTATTTTATCCAATTTTCTTTCATTAATTAGAATAAAAGATGAATTATTTCTCTATTCTAATCCCTGTCCTCAATATTTTCTGCAGTTTTCAGCATGAGCCAGAGTTAATAATCACGGGCATCTCACCAAATTTATCGCCCTCAACTGAATTCATTTTTCCTTCAAACCGGAAGTTGAAAAAAAAATCAATAATTCGCTTCGCAATTCCCAGTATTTTCCACCAATTTTCTAAATCCCCGGAACAACAAGGCGTCATCATCACGCAAGTGCAATTACTGTCACGTCTAATACACGAAAACAGTCTCGAGATGCGAATGAAAAATGGTCTCAGAGTTGATTTAAAAAAAAAATCAAAATCCCAGCGGTCAATCGAAATGACGGCGTGAAGGATGTACCCACCAGTTGTTTCAGCATGCACAGAAGGGCTCTGGCGGCCCGGTTTATATATGTGAAACGGTAATAACCATATGCGGTTCCCGCAATCGCATCATACGTGTACTTCCACCTGAACGAAACGAGTCGCATAATTCTCCCCGGTGTCCCCGGTGGGACGCCGTAACGAATCCAAGCCCACCATGAATTACCGCAATTACGCACAAATTACCGAGTCTATCTCTATTATGTTCCGCCGGTGGCCGAGGACGACTATTACTTTCATTTCTCCTTCTTCAATGCTTCTTTTTCCTTCATTTTATCCTCCAGTGTTTCTTTATTTTCGAGGAGGAGGCGACGCCCAGACCAATTCGCAGGATTTTTTTCTTACTTTTCATTGCTGACTCTCTCCACCCATGTGGCCTTGGTCATGGTCACTCGACGGAGATCAGCCAGGGGTTTCCACTTGTTCCTCAAGTGTAGAAATTTTTGCATTCGAAAAATGTGAGTTTAGAATTTTTTCGTGATTCAAATTTGATGGTTTGTATTTGGAATATAACTTGGGAGGAAGTGGGTTTAGGGAAAAATGTCCCAAGAACTTTTTTTAGAGAATTTAATTCTCTACAAAAATTGTATTCTGACATTTTTTAATAAAGATGATAGTTTTGACGATATCTGCGAATCAAAATTGTCAGTCTTTTCGATGTTTGAAAACATGTATTACTGGTATTTTAAATATATCTCAGAGGGTAATGGATTTAGAGAAAAATGTCTCAGACACATTTTGTAGAAAATTGAATTTCCTACAAAAAAGTTTTTATCACTTTTTCATTAAAATCCGCTAGTGCGAGAGATATTTTCAAATTAACAACAACAAAAGTATCAAAATTGACTAGAACTTTCCCTCTACACTCTATAATTTTTTTTTTAATGCAAAAAATTTCTTTTCGCGTTTTATGATGTGTTTTCTAGAATTCAGGGTCATGGGAAACGGAAGGCTATTTGTACTGGACTTCTTAAGATTTCCGATACCGCGCAAAGCCCCACAATCATATATTTTCGCCATTATTATAACAGTTCCCGCATTATCGTCATTTACGTCTGTACAATGCACACTGAAGTCTCGTTGTTTTCCTGAAACCAATTGAGGCCCTCAACCACCACTATTTCCTCATCTGTAATTTTTCCACCGAAAGACAAACACGGGGGGGGGGGGGGAGAGTGAATGAATGAGGGAATGCCTCTTGACCCAGGAGATGATGCTCTCACACGGAATACCTATCTGCTGGGTGTACGTGTGAGAGTTATGCGACTCGTAGAAAATCCCGAGGAAAGAGGAGAGAATGAGAGAACGTAGGAACGTCCGCTGTTTCACACTGCATTGTTCTCGTTCCGTTGATCTCTGGGTCGATCCACGATTCCAAAATTTTCGAAATACCGACACCCTCGAGTGCCATTCGTGTTTTCAACTAAAAAAAGTCGATTTTTTTCGTTGAATTAACACGGGAAATTCATCAAATTTCATCCAAAATTATCTTGAATTAAGGATTTCGATAATTCAGTAGCAAAGTGGTAAACCGCTTTAAGTCGACTTATCTCCCAGTTGAGTTTTTGAGGAATATTTCCGAATCTAAGGGAGATAGCGATGTTTTCGTAATTACCTTTTTCGTAGCTCTCAATTCACTCTAGAAAAAAGGTTATAACAGCAATTTTTCTATCTCCCTTAGATTCCGAGATATTCATTGAAAACTGGTCACTAGTCAAAATTGACTTGTACAGTTTTACCACTTCGATACTGAATTATGCTCATTATTATGCGTTAAAATGGGTGTTAATTGGCTTAATTCCCGTTATTATCAATTACAATTCTAAGTATTGGTTTTTTTATTGTTCCAGAGGAGCGACAACCTCGACTTGTCACTGAGTGTGTCACAGCACCATCAGAACACGTACCACCACGACGGGGGCTACAACATGGCTGATCAGGTGAGCTTTCTAAATTATTTAACATTTTTTGTCTCCCATTTTCAATTTAATTCCTTAAAATTATTATGTCCCAATTACATATAATTCCATATAAATCCCATTGAACCCCAGCTCACTGATCTGTTCACAATTATTTTACTATTTAAACATTGAGAATCTGCACTTTTCATTTTGCCATCCTCAACAATTAAACAGTTTAAAACTCTAAAAAAATTGGAAAGTATTTTTTAAAAATATTCATAAAATATTTAGAATACCACAATTTTTTGAGACTTTTAATTATTTTTCACCTCTCGAAACATTTTTTTTTCACATTTTGGATTTTTTTTTTTGCAAAAAGAGTTTTAAAAAAAGAAGGAGTAATTCCTTTAAAAATTTAATTTAAATGGCACTGGTCGCCCATAAATTTTCTCCTCAAATTACTCAACAAACGTAATAATTAGAAATTTCTGTATTACATCCGAGAGTTTGACGACCCAAACAAAAATAAATTCCCCAGTCACTGAATCTTTCCATTTAATCCCAAAACCCGCATTTATTTTAAGAATCACGTTGAAATACTTCCACATGTTTCAACAAATATAATAATTGAAAATGTCTCAATTAAATCCACATGTTTAATGACCCAAACAAAAATAAAGTCCCCAGTCTCTGAATCTCACCACTTAATCCCGAAAAACCCATCTATTTCAAGAATCATGTTATACCTCCACACGTTCATGAGACACCAGTCAACTGGAATTAACTCTGTTAATTGGGTCACATGAATTAAAAACAAGAACATTGCCAATAGACAATGTAATCAGAATCACCTCGTCCTCTTTTCCTCATCCCCTGACTGATTGAATTATAACAACCAGTGTTATCTACATCCCAACACGATACATCCCCCGTACATATTTGTTTTTTCATGCCTCTTAATGCCTCCTTTATACGTCACTCTATTACTCCCCCACGAGATTTATATCGGTACAGAGTTAATTTATAACACCGAAAAAACATCACATCTGAAGACTTCCATTCATTTGCCTCGGCATTTTATTTCAAAGCCCAAGCTATACGTCTTCCTGTCTCGAGTATCTCCACATCCGAATGTGCAAAACAATCTCAAAGAGGGAGGTGGGAATATTGCGGAACAAAAATTGGATGAATGGATGAAAAAAAAAGGCGTAAATTCTAAAACATGAAACAAGCAATTCCCTGGTTGATCGTTACTCACATCGTGCTGCTTCTCTTCTTCCCTCTATTTATTTCTTTCTCTTCTCTTTATGAGGCAATATGTGGGCAACACTAATTGCTTATGGGATTCCAAAGTGGTAAGAATGAAAATATTAGCTGGCTTTTTGTAATGAATGAGATGAGGGAAAAATTCAATTTTTCGATTTTTCAACTCTTGGTCGATAATTGGTAATTGGAAATTATTAGATTGGAGATGGCATCGGGAGTCGTTTGGGGAGATGATTCATCTTAAATAATCAATTTTTAATTTTAATCGAACAAGGCAAACTTTCATCACACGAAAAATTAGTGAAAAAATCTGTTAGTTTATTTCGTCAAAACCTCCGCAACTATTGAATTTAGGAAAAAATGTTGCAAAATCTTTTTTGTGGGAAATTAAATTTCCCGTAAAAAAATTATTTTCACATTTTCTGGTAAATCTAATGGTTCTGGAGATATTTGCTATTTTATGATTGCGTGAACGATAAAATTTTCTAAAATCACTCTCCCACATCCTTCACAAAATTGTTAATTACCTTGACATTTTCCCTTCATTAGACAGTCTCATTGTGTACAAATATCGTTCGGACGTCCATAAACCTGTTTACCGACAGCGCGTACCAGCCACTGCGTACACAACTGCACCCTCCACCTCCGCAGATAACAAATATATAATAGTCTTCGCCATGAAATAATGATTCAATTGAGCTCAACAATTTCCTTCAATTTTAATTGAACCCAACGGAAAAATGTCTTCAATCAACCAATAAATTCTCCTGCCCCTCTGAGAACAATTGATTGACGCTTCTCAAATGAAGACCTGCATTAAGCTATCATTAAGAGTCGCATAATCATGAACCTCTGTAGTTTTATAACTCTGGCCTCTTAATAGCTACGTAAATAGCAGCAGTCTTATAACAGTGTTAGTAATAAAAAATGAATAAATGTCTTTACCATCTTCATTCATTCTCAGATTATGAGGTTGAAATATTTTTAACTGTGAAGCGTGGAAAATTAGTTCTGTGAGAAACGTTCATCAGTCATCTTGGGTTAAAAAAAAATAAACATCGTGTTTTATTATCGTGGAAATTTTTATACTGCTGAGCATAAATCATCGATAACATCTGTTCATTAGAATTCATTTGAATTCATAAATTCGCGGGGGGGGGGTGGAGAACGTGAGTTATTATCTTTCTTCAGGAAAGCTTTAATTTGCTTACCTAAATGTCGATCTGACCTTTTCTTGGGGGGAACGTAAATCAGTCGTTATTTAAATTGAATATAAAACGAGGAAACGATTTTCAAAATATTTAAAATGTATTTCAACCTTTTCCATTCATTTCAAAAATATTTCTTTTGGAAGTTAATAAATTAACTTAACATATCAACTTTAATAAAATTGGTTCAATTATACGGAATAAGTAATTCATTGAAAATAAAATTAAAATAACCCATTAGTCCGGAATATCTTTAAAAAAAGTTGAATTTTAAGGTCTGATTTGGTTTTGATAAAAAATTCACTTATGTTAATCCGTTGTCATCCACTCCAACAATGTCTTTATAAAAATAAAATTGTTTCAATTACATGAAATTAATAGTCCATCAATTTCGAACAAAATCTAATTAAAATACCGAAAAATACAATAGAATTAAAAAAAATTGAAATAATCTAAAACATTTACAAAGAAAAACGTTAAATTTTTCCAACTAATCTCCCCCAAACACTCGCCCCCAATTAATCCCCTGAATCAAATAAATAAATTACGATCGCTAATGCCTCCATCAAGAGGAACCCCATTACCCAGTGTCTCCCCCAATTTCCTCATCGTATTTATTTTCCAACCATTTCAAAGACATCCCCCTGACAACT
>NW_021680345.1:5308560-5308778 GCF_001412515.2 Diachasma alloeum
CCCCCCCCTCACCCCCATCCTCCTGTCTATTCCTTTTATCATTTCATGAAGACCCTGGGAAAAGAATTGAAAGGAACGGCTGGACGAGAAGTAAGATAATCCCCGATCGAATAAGTCCGATGGATTGGATATTATATAGTATATTCAGAGGGATAAAAAGCCTTTCATCTGGGTAGAGGGGAAACGAGGCGATAAAGATGGCTCGTCACGAAATGAGT
>NW_021680345.1:5310016-5321903 GCF_001412515.2 Diachasma alloeum
CCCCCGCCACCCCCTAATCAGTAAAAATCTTCAAAGAGAAATAATTACCCTCAACTCTTCAAGGATAAACAACAATTGTCTCGCAATTCTCGGCTGATGATAAAATCACTGAAATTAATTTTCCCCTGTGCAATTGGATCGCTGTTGCATTTAGAGCATTAGATCTGCTCGCGAATCAGCGAGTTTTATCTTTCAAATGCGAGTGCCTAGAATCATTTATTAGCCCTCCACCCATTATTCACGTTATCCTTTTTTTTCAGAATTCTTTCATTTTAATTTGCCATTGCAAAACTGTTAGTATCTTTTTCCCCACTTTCACTTGGCGAAGTCGTCTCGTTAATTGCAGTGGAATCGTGCGAGAGACATCGAAAATCATGTCGGGGGGTTTTATTCAGTGTCGTGCGATTAATTTTCATGGGAGACTCTCACCTCAACGGGGGAATTAATTCATTTCCGTATTTGAAGATGAGAATGATCATTAGGTCGATGGAAATTACTCGTGATATTGTTTTTTTATTTGTTTGAAAATAACTTTGGAACGAAGAAGTTTAGGGGAAAATGTCACGAGACATTTTTTGTAGACAATTTCATGGACTACAAAAAGTTCATGTGATATTTTTCGATAAATCCAATAGTTTCAGAGATAAAATAATCAGAATTAAATTTTTCACCTAAAAAATTATGCATTATTTTTTATGAGGAATTTCTCGGGATCGCTAGAGTGAAATTAGAAGAAATTGATGCCGTTTTCAAGATATTTTTTCAACCTTAAAATCTAGACCGAATGCACCGAACGGATCATCCACTCATCAGTTTATATCAATATGAAAAAAAAATAATCAGAATCCGGAGAAATGAATTGGAACTTCCATTTCCTGAGCCAAAATAAATAAAATACCCATCCGATGAAATTCAATTTCCTCTCTCCACATCCATTAAATCAGAGTAACACCTGCAATTCTCCCATTTTTCAATTACAAATAGGATTCAATGTATCGAAAATTGAAATATGAGTAGAACGTATAGGCGAAAAATACCCGGTTATTACCCCGTTGGCGAACGACTCCAGTGAGTGCAGGATAGCTTTCAGCTTCCATTTTCCATCCCCCCAGCTTCATAACAAGAAATACGATAACGTTCGAAATCCTCTCAGCCCAGTCCACCCATCTTTCCGATAGTAGAGGGCTACTATGTGTTATCTAACTCACGCACAACATTCACATGTCGTTTATTCTTCGATATTTCATACTATTTTATTTTTACTCTGAGTTTTTACTCTTTAATCGTCAATTCCGCGGGACATTCTCATCTCTCTTTCAACCGTTGACTCCAATAAAATAGAATTATGCAGATAAAATAGTTCAATCATTTTTTTATTCCCACGAAATTTTTATACCTTAAACTATAATATTTATCAGACTTGAAATTCAGATAACTTTTTATTCATTAATTCCACGAGACACTCTCATCTATTTTTCAACCATTAACTTCAATCAAATAGAATTATACAGATAAAATAGTTCAATATTTTTTTTATTCCTCTGGAATTTTCATAAATTAAACCATAATTTTTCCCACACTTGAACCCCCGAGAATTCCATCGACATGACTAAACCCTTTGTTTCATTCATCACATTTAACCCATTACTAATCCATGAGTCATCCAATTACAATCACACTCCTCATTCCCTCTCGCAATCTCAACAAAAAATCATTAAAACCATACAGCCCATTTTATTTAATCAACCCCAGCATTTCATCATCACAATAAACTCCAGTCTCCGTCATAAAACCTCTCTCTCCTCCCACCCCCCACAAAAAAAACTAGTTATAAAAATTCAATTGCTTGGTGAACAAACTTTTGTTTACAAGCGAAGGAAAAAAAAATCGAATAGAGAAGAGGGAATGAAAGTGCAGTCGCAGCGATGATACTGTGGTTTGTTGGGTTTTCGAAGGCCAATGTTGGTGTGTACATGAGGATAATGTCGGGGGAGGAGAAGAGGAAGGATCTCCCCACCCAGACGATCAATAGGTGCGCCCAGGTTTTCCCTCAAAGGAAAAATTCCTGACGCTATTAAATCCAATTTAGAGAACTTTTATTCCCCATCCCTTCCCTCCTCTCTATAATTTTTTTCATCCCCCCCTCGTTTCTTTTTACCTTCTTCAACAAATTTATTTTTCCTTCACTTTCCTTCCTCCGCCCCCGGCCCCTTCCCCACCGCAACGAAACCTTTGAGAAGAACGGCCCGAATAAATTGGTAAAAGGATTTTGAACAATATAACGCTATCTATCATCCACGTGGGTGGATCTACGAGGGGTTCTTGAATTCTTTGATTCGACTTTCATGTTATCCGCGCATTTTTATCCTCTATTTTTCCGACAGACACTCCAACATTTTTTGGATCGAATAAATGAATTTGAGAGTTTTTTGAGTAATTAGTTTTATTAACTCATTTTTTTCATTTTCTTTCCATTTCTTATGGTTGAAAACAGAAAATTATGGCGAAGGGTTTTATTCAGTGTTTTGCGATTAATTTTCATTGGAGACTCACTTAATCGGTGGCTTTAATTTGTTGTCGGATGAAGATGAGAATGATCATTAAATTGGAAATTATTCGAATACTGTAGTTTGATTTTTTTTTTTTTTTTGTAAAAATGTTCTTGAACTATATAACGCTACCCATGTATTTTTATCCTCTATTTTTCCGACAGACACCCCAAAATTTTTTAGATCGGTTGAAGGAATTTGAGGATTTTTTGAGTAATTAATTTTATTAATTCATTTTTTTATTTTCTTCCCATTTCTTATAGTTAAAAACATGATAAATCATGGCGGAGGGTTTTATTCAGTGTCTTCCGATTAATTTTCATGGGAGGCTCTCACTTCAGCGGTGGATTTAATTCGCTTTCGTATTTGCATTTGTATTTACATTGGAAATTATTCGAATACTAAAGTTTGAAAATAATTTTTTTTAGGGAAAAATTTTCTTAAATTATGTAACGCTACCCATGTATTTTTATCCTCTATTTTCACCACAAGAACTCCAACATTTTTGAGATCTGTTGAACGAATTCAAGAGTTTGTTGAGAAATTAGTTTTATTCATTGATTTGTTTTATTTATTTTTTTGCAGACGTTTCACACACCGAGTTTTGGAGATGAGGATTTCGACATTCCTGCCATTCACCCACATCAGCAGCATCAACAGCATCACCCGCAGCAGCATGACCCCATGCATGGCTACCAGTCACAGGTGAACCCCATTTTTTTTTCCAAAATACATTTTTAAGAAGATTTTTAGCACAAAAATGGAGAGATATCGAGGAAAAGAGGATGAAAAATTGAAAACGTGACACAAAAGTGGCAATCACTCGTCGAGAGCCATCGATCTCCATCAAGCCGTCACCCTTCCACCTCTCCATGCCCACAATATTCCCCCATTTTTCATGTCTCACGTGCAATTCTCTCTTTACGTACTTCACCTCATCCTTTGATCGACGATTCCCCAGATCGTGAATACAAAATCTCGGGGCTCTATCGTATCCTGGAACGCTAGACCATGGCCAAACAAGATTTAAAAAAAAACACGGTATTCTCAACGGGAGTCTTTCACAACTGTGGAAACATAAATTTCAGATATCCCACGATTCTCCATTTTTAACATTTTCTCGGCTTTTTTTTTCCTCCTCGCTCAACCCGGGAGCTAATTATATTTATCTCCTCTCATTTTTTCTCCCGCAAAGGTGCATGAATTATGTTTCACGGGAGTTGACTCGAAAATATTAGATAATTAACTTCTAAAAATGGAGTAAAGAACCTTTTATTCATTTATAATGGTGGAAAAAATTGAAATTTCATGGACAGTTGATTGGTAATTTTCAGGAGAATGGAATTTCATTCAATTTAGAGAAAAAATGAAAAACTTTCATATTTTAATGAAAATTTGATGGAACTCCAATTTTTAAAACAGGAAGAAGACGAGAATTTCCGAACTTACTAGAATTTTCAATTTATTGGAAATTTCACAATATATTAACCTGAATTTTTCTGATTTCTATTCATTTAAATGAAATAATTGAACTAAAATTTACAATTTTTACTGTTTTTTCCATAAAATTTTCAATAAAAATTTACAATTTTAATTCATTTTTCCAGAAATTTTTCGATGATGAAAAATCCTCAACATTCTTTTTCTTTCCGAAAAAAAATTTGCTTGGAATTTTGAACCCACATAAAACAATATGTTTATTTTCCTTGAAGTAAAATACCAGACACAAATGAAAAAAATATTAATAAATGTACAATTGCCCCCTCAAAAAAATATTTTTACACTCTCCAAAAACTAATATCATATTTATTCTAGATGATGCAAGCCGGTGGTATGCAGCAGTCGCCAGACGCTCTGAGCCTGGACCCGGGTGGGTACCAGCAGCCCCTCTACCTGCAGCAGGAACACACGATGCAGCCAATCAACGTCAGGTGAGTTATACGACCCTCAGCCCCCAAGTGACGAAGGACTTCTCCCCCCCATCCCCTTCCCACCTATCATCCATCTTTTTTCTTTCATCCAAAAAGATAATTACCGGGTGCTGTGCGCGTTAATTGGCGCGGCGATTGGTCGGTAAGTCACGCTCGGACGTCCTCTCTGATAGGTTTACCACCTTAATGAACCCGAGTCGTTAAATAATGTATCAACGATTTTAGGGTGAAATCGTTAAAGACCCTCTGGAAGCTGGAACAATTTGTTCCAAGCAAAACTATCTCATCAAATCGCCGAGATTGTTCATCATTTTCAAAGGCATTACACGTATTATCTGGACCAAACCATCACTCTAGCATTAAAAAAAAAAAAGCGAAGCGAAGTAATCTTGAAAATCCAAACGCTATTAAATCGACAAGTCCCATCAATTTCTCAACGTCTCGACCAAAGTAACCCCATAACGTTTCGCTCGTAGCCACGTCTGAATGATCAATTCCCGTCCCTTTATTTCCCTGAATGTGGTTTATTATGACGCAATCATACTCACTCATCTCCTGACACTGTAAAATGCCTCGCTGCCTCGTTACCCTCCCTCCACCCAACTACACACATTCATTTCCCTTATTTTGTTTTTATTAACCCCTGTTTAATGTCATAATTAATGCCAGAAACGGAAGTTAGAAAAAGGGAACGAAAAATCCCATTAAAATGCGTGGAATTCTCCATTTTTTTTCCATCAAAGTTGAGTTGAACGACCGCGGGTAGAATGCATTTATTCAACTTGGGGGATGCAATAAATACGACAGGATGCCAAACGCAATGGATATATACCTTGAGGACGGCTGTCAGACAATCTCAAAACCCAGTTGCATCATTTCCATTGGGTAAATGAAATGCCAGTGTTTCTGAACGATGAAAAAAAAAGAGATGATCGTAAAAAATGAGATAACCTGTCAGAACATGTCCGCCATTTGCCTGTGAATATTTCCACCATTTTACCAACTCACCTCAGCACACGATGAGTTGTTGCCTCGTGCCTCTGACTAGAATATTTTGCAATGACATAAAACATTTCTTCGTGCATATAACGAAGCGTCTCAAGCCCTTCTTCTACGGGTGTATCTGACGAAACGTTATAGACTGTTGAAAAGTGGGGGAACAAAGGAGTTTTACAGCGAGGTCAGAGCCAGGCTGAAAATAGAGCGGAGGAACCTGTTTCGTGTACAATGAACCGATCGTTTAGCTTCTTTTTCTCTCCCTTCTTCGTATATATTATTTTTTTTAACCACACGGGGGGATACAGCATCCAAGGTGGTTTCATCAAACATCCCCTTATTTGCATAAACCTGTCAACACGACATTTATAATTAACGGATGAATGTCGTTTCGAGACTGGAAAAGATGGCTATCGCAAATGTCTCAATCACGACATTCATGATTTTCATGAGTGAGAGAGTAGAGAAAAAGTGTCGATTTATCACACGAGATTTCTACTTCTAATGATGATCGTAAATAGGTTTCTCTTTGTTTGGCTCTGGTTGCTGTTGCATCAGATTATTTAAATTTTGTATTTTTTCATTGTATCTTCTTAATGGTGACAATTTCATCGACAGCTGGCAACTCTTTTTCTTCATTCTTCAGTTATGCACAACGTTGGCAACAAGAAGTCTGAGATTTCCCACTGGGATTCGTGGAAGAGTACAGGGGGAGGGAAGAGGGAGGGTAGAGGCAAGTCAGGTTGGTTGGAAGTTGATGTAGAGTAGGCCGTAAATCCTACCAAGCGCTGACGCAGCACCGGCCATATCTCAAAAGTTATCCAATTTGTGTTAAAGTAGCATTCACCCGTTGGATATATCTCTCGTACCTATAACCCACCCATGTCTCTCCCGCAAACTGCATCTCGTTACCCTTGGAGCCCATCATTTTCAGCATCCAATTCCAACATACCACTGTTTCATTCAATAATCCAGAGTCAAATTTCTCGTGTGCAAAGATGTATTTTTACATTTGCCTTTCACTAATCTTTTGGAAATTATTTTTCTTACGTCGGATTCCTGATGCGGGGGGTTTAATCGTTTATTTACACTGAATGATGATGGATATTTCAAACATTTGGGGTGGAAAAACAACCGGATGACTGTGATAAATTCAGCCAAATGATTGCGCAACAGAAAGGACTGGGATTTTTTTTGATAAATTTAAGTTCTATTGCGGGCAGATGACATCATGCATTCCAGTGAGGAGAGTCCAATGAATTGATCTCAATAATTTTTTTTCTCCTATTGTAGTTCAGCGTACACAAGCCCACAGGCGTCGTACACGTCAATGAGCTCTCCTGGCCAGCAGCACGGTGGCCAACAGCTGCTTTTATTACAACAACAGCATAATCAAGCACAACAACAGCACGCCCAGCATCAGCAACAGGTACAAATGCACATGCAATATGTTCACACTCAGCATCAACAGATGCAAAATCAGCATCAACAGCAGCAGATGCAGTACAGAAGTCCAACGGGCGGTAGTCCACCGGCCATACAACAGAATCCACCGGTTGAAAACAATAATACGACAACGAGTGAGGACAGCGATGACAGTACACCACATTCGGCCATGGTAATTACCCAGATTTTGTTTTATTTAAGATCATGTGAGAATCAACTGATAAACACCGCTATTATCCAAGATAGTTCGTGCCTTCGAAGTTTGTAATTTGTGCAGTGATTATCTCTTAATTGTTTCCCTCGTATTGAGGCCAGAAAAGCCAATGGATGGCCTATAACATCCCTCTTTTCATTGGTTTATGCCTTAAAAACATCTAAGATTGGCCGAATGATAACTGGAGGACAATATAGCCATTATTATTGTTGGCAATGCACTTCGATTTGTACTTTTTCCGTCCATTAGATTGACGATCCTTCAATTTGTGTAGTTTAACTTAATTTATAAGGGATTATGACTACAGGATTAGATAGTTGTCCTGCAAAACTTGATCTTTACAATTTTTTGAAAATTCCCATCATTACTGTCAAAGAATTCCATTTCTGGAATTAAAAAAGCAGAAGTTGGGATGAAGATTGAGTGATCCCGAAGAGGGCTCCCAGTGGAGACCGAACCGAAGAATTCCATTTCTCCAATAAAAAAAATGCTAATAGGCTAATGAAACAACTCAACAATTCAACCGACTCGAGAAAAATTACAGATAATTATCGAAATTCCCTCTGATCCTTTGGAGTTTAATAATTCCCCAGCAACCAGACACAATAATTTGCCTCCATATGATTGACCAAAATCGGTTTCAATTACATCAGCACCGATTACCCACGCAATGCGTAATACCGTGATCACCAGTTAATGAAGGTCATGACCCAAACCACCCTGAAATAGACCCCGGAAAGTTCCAGGATAATTGCAACAAGCCTCAATAAACAACGTAAAATCAATCAAAATTGCACTTCACATTACTGAGAAATAATTTCTTTCTCCCCCGTAAGATTACTGGAATGAAGCGACCCTCACCCGAGCCCGTAGACACTGTTAATAAGGCACAGAAGAAGCCAAAGGCACAGAAGAAAAAGAAGAAGAGGGATCCAAATGAACCGCAGAAGTAAGTATTAACATTCCACCATTCTCCCTTCCATTCTACCAATTCCCATTCTTTTATTCGTTTTATTATTCATGCATAATAATGGCCAGTTTCTACATGTGTTACGATAATTGGAATATCGGATAATTTCCACTTATTGAGAAGCCCATCCCCGCCAGCCTTTTTCTTCTTATTTTCACTGCGATTTTTATCTCAGAGGGGGGAAAAGCATAAAGAAACAACTAACGAACAGAGCAGAATCACGAGTCAATTGTTTCGCTTTAATGGAATTACCGCATTTGCGAGGTACAAGAAGAATAGGATTCAAGTCTGGATGGAGAGAGGGATGAAGGGGGGGGAGAGCGGGGGGTTGGTACCAGTGCAAGAGAGGTGGCTTTAAGTTATTACTGCTGTGAATTGGCAATTACCGTTATTGTTGAAACCCTGTAAATGTAGGACATGGGGGTCCAGCTGCAGGAACAAGCGCACAGCATTACTCGGAAAATACGTTATACCAAATCCCAATGGTTAAGACAGAGAAAGACTGACAACACTGGCCATTATCTCGTGTCTATATACGTTATTATATTGTTATAATGTCGAAATAGTTGGTCCAGATTACAGACTATACAGTATTGCCACAAACGAGGTGGAATTAGTCGTTTCCAACAATTTCAAACTACATGCATAAGTCATTTTCATTATCTTTTGGATGGTTAGAGTAAATTGCATGTCTAGGTGAATTTTAAAATGATTGAAAACGATTGTGATAACTGACAGGGTAATCTCACACATTTGACGTGGGACATTCATCATATTCGGGGGGCGTGAAGGGGGGGGAGCAGTCGACCCCAATCGTAATTTCTACGTTATCGCGATTCACTCGATCGATCATTCTGCATTCGCGTGAATTAATATCGCGCAGCTGTTGGCGTCACTGTTTGTTTCGTGTTATTTTTCAATTTTTTTTTTTTTTTGAGAGAAGGCTTTTTAGGCATTAATGAGGCCGATGAACTCGTCGCACCAGAGTTTATTTTCAGATTGAGGATGTTATGGAGCATACGTTATCATTTTTGGATTTATTGTGAGGAGGAAAAGTTGAGTGATTGAAGGAAATGATTATTTGGATCCATTTTTTTTTTTTTTTTATTATGGATCGCGATAACTTTGGCCTTAATCCTTATCATGAGAGGGTTAGAATTTTGTGCTGTATTTCTAAGAAGAAATGTATGAGGATGAGAATAACAGGACGCTAGTAATTTTCAGGAGAGTGACAATAAATTTGATTTTGGGGGAAAAAACAGGAAATTTCAGGTTTCTCTAGAAATTCAATGAAATTCTGAATTTTAATTTAATTGAAGATTTAGTAATGTTTCTCTGCATTTTCATGGAATAATTGAACTGAAATTCACAATCATCATCGATTTTTCCCTAAAATATTGCATTTCTGATGACGGAATTTTTTGAAAGTTCAATTGTCCTAGAATGTCATAAAAATGTCAACAATTTTCACCCGCGATTATGAATCGCAATAATTTTGGCTTTAATCATTATCACGAGAGGGTTCGAATTTTGTGCTGTATTTCTAAGAATAAATGTATGAGGATGAGAATAACGAAACACTAGTAACTTTCAGGAGAGTGGTTTCTCTAGAAATTCAAAGAAATTTTAAATTTTAATTTAATTGAAAATTTAGTAATGTTTCCCTGAATTTTCATGGAATAATTGAACTGAAATTTACAATTATCATCGATTTTTCCCTAAAATATGGCATGTCTGATGACGGAATTTTTTGAAATTTCAATTGTCCTAGAATGTCATAATAATGTCAACAATTTTCACCCGCGATTATGGATCGCAATAATTTCGTTTCCAATCCTCATCATATCATTCATTATATTTTGTTTTTCTTAATTATGATCATCAGTTATAATCAGTTTGAAAGTCGTTAAATTTCCATCATCTCCAATTTAATCTCTCTTTTTTGTTAAATCATGAGGATATGAGAATTATATTAATGTTAATGCTCTCTGGTTGTCTAGGCCAGTGTCTGCATACGCCCTGTTCTTCCGTGACACCCAAGCAGCTATCAAAGGACAAAATCCCAATGCAAGTTTCGGTGAAGTATCGAAAATCGTCGCATCAATGTGGGACGCACTCGAGACAGAGCACAAAAATGTAAGTCACTGAATTTATTACGCTATTTGATCAATCATAATGAACTACGGCTGAGAGGCAAACTCTTGATTGCGAATTTAGTTAAGTGCAGATTGAGTAAATAGAGTGAATTAACTAGTCTGTTAAAGCACACCGTCGTGCAATGAATCCGTTATGGAGGATCGCTTTTCCAACGGCATAACGTTATCCCCCACATACACCCACCCACCACCCCATAGTGTAAATAACGATGGCAATGTTGGGCGGTTGGGATTCTACGAGATAACGCACGCATTAATAATTGGTAATTAGATTTGGCTGAAGTTATGGCTGAATATCGTAAATGTTGGTGAACGTATGCAATCATCGTTGGGTATCTTCATTTTCCCGTGATTTATTCGGGGATTTAATATTCCTATTTCTTCTAAAAGGAAGAATAACGGTTTTTTTTTCTTGAATTGACGTTGAATGCCATTTAGAGGAGAAAAAAGTCATAAAAATTTTAATTCACTGAAAATTTTGTGAAATTGCAAATCTTTTTGCAGCAGGAAAACTAGATTCTCCAAATTATGTTGAATTCTCAGTTAATTAAAAATTCAAGAATATATAGATAACGCACATATTAATAATTGGTAATTAGATTTGGCTGAAGTTATGGCTGAATATCGTAAATGTTGGTGAACGTATGCAATCATCGTTGGGTATCTTCATTTTCCCGTGATTTATTCGGGGATTTAATATTCCTATTTCTTCTAAAAGGAAGAATAACGGTTTTTTTTTCTTGAATTGACGTTGAATGCCATTTAGAGGAGAAAAAAGTCATAAAAATTTTAATTCACTGAAAATTCAGTGAAATTACAAACCTTTTTGCAGCAAAAAGACTAGAATTCTCCAAATTGCGTTGAATTTTCAGTTGAGTAAAAATTCAAAAATATGATCACGTAAATTTTCCAGATTTCTATCAATTATCGTGAAATAATTGAACTGAAATTTCAAGTTCCCATTGATTTTTTCATAAAATTTTGCATTATCAATGACGACATTCCCGGAAATTGCAATGGACCTATAATACAATAAAAACGTCATCATCGCAGTTGATGGTTTTATCAGCCATTCAATTGAATAACGCATAAAACTCAATACCCACACAAAAACTTTCAATAAAAAAAGTAATGAAAAAAAGTACACTTCAGTGAGTAATTTGCGTAAATTTTTCCATCATACGAATAATAACTCGGAAAAGAGAGAGATAGAGAAAAAAAAAGATAATTAATTTTGTTCCTTGAAATTGGAATTTAAATTGAATTTCATTCAGACTAAAATTGACGTTTCGAGAGATAGATGGAACGATAATTACATTCCTTCATAACTCTTTCATCATTATTATTGAAGAGAATGCTCCTTCTGCCATCGGTGAAATTTAATCGATGGAATAGGGGATCCTCAAACATCTGAAGATCCTTCCCAAAAATACTGCAATCTGTAAAATGTAATTAAAACCGAGTCTCACTTAATTATCAAAATTATGCATGCTCATATATGTTCAACAGTTATACCCAGTGGCCACTGCAGTTCATATCGTTAATTCAATTAGGGGCTTATCTCGATCCTCTGGACTTGCACAGTTTCACCAGTCGCGGGGGAGAGGGGGGGGGAGGAGGGAATA
>NW_021680345.1:5322298-5324330 GCF_001412515.2 Diachasma alloeum
CCCCCCCCCCTTCTTGTTGAAACGATTCATCACGAGAAGTCGATTATCGTTCAGGAAATTGCTCAACTGACACACTTTGTGCAATTTTAATCTCCTCCCCCTCTCATTTACCATAAAAAAAAAATGAACAGTGCATTGATTTTCAATGAAACTTATTCGCAATCATCAAATTACCCCAGACATGTTTCTACATGTTTCGCACACACTGATTTTTCCCTCCAATCATTAATTTGAAATAATTCTTGGACTCACGTTGCTGTTATTACCAAGCCAAGAATGCCTGGTGTCCGTGAATGCAATCATTATTCTCGATGAATCTCATTAGTACTGTTTTTTTTTTCTATTTTTATGGCAAACTGTGTTACAAGAAATACACATATATCAGCAATGCTGGCCTGACAGGCATCGTGTGATCAGTGGATAATAATGCCTGTTGTCAAGTATGATCGTGCAGACTCATTAATCCTTAACAAAACTGGGCGTGGTATTATTCGCGTTACAAAAAAAAACATTTCCCTCCACGGAGTTTGTTAGGGGAATAATAACTACAAATACTTTTAACAAGACTGATCTCCTTCCCACGATTGTGAACATTGTTCTTGGGTCGTTATTCATAGCGGGGTATTATTATTATTTTTTAGAGTTTTTTTTCTGTTGAACGCTGGATAGATGGGATGATTAACATGGAAATAAGAATAAAAAATTCAGTCATTCTGTTTAATTTCAGGGGCGAAATGAAGTCTTTTGGATTAAAATTTCTTGAACTATGTTTTTCATTTCTTAATGAAGACGAGGTGATTAATATCGATTTTTTTCATTAATTAATGTGGAAATAAAAAAAGAGTGGTGATTACTTCTGTTTTATTTCACTGTAAGAGTGAATTCGCCCGGAATTTCTGGTCAACTTTTCGACCAATATTTTTAAGTTCATAATCAAAACGAACATCTCCAAGAATTTTCTTTTCCGCTCGTTCATTTAATTTAATTCCACGAGATAGACTCGAACAGTTCCAGTGCAATCATTAAATATATTTGGTACGTGCCAGAAGTACGAACGGAAGGCTGCGACATGTTTTATTCAGTGCATCCATTACCCACCGCAACACCGATCACGTTTTTGCTTTCGTCCCATTCTTTCACACCTCTTAACTCCCTTTCTTATTCCAACCAACCACCACTAAAAGTATCTTCCACCTCTTTTTCTCGGTACAACTCATCTCACTCGTTTAAAAACCCCTCCCCTCCCTCCCCTCGACATCTCTAAAAACGAATTCGTATGAATAATTAAACCAGAACGTTCTCGCATTATGCATCGATCTCTCATCTCACTACTACGAACAGCCCATTGGTACACACTGTTTCAATTCCTGGGAACTTGTACATAATGGAACGTAGAATAATTTATCTCGATTCAAATATCGTTTTTTAATTCAAAAGAAGAATATCGAGAGAGACTGGGGAAAAAAACATACTAAACCGACTCATTTAAAATGCCATACGGAATTGATTAAAAACATTTCAGTTATTTCTATTTCCCTCTGACTCTTTGTCCCCCTCCTCCCCCGCCATTCAATCATGGGAAAAAAAAATAATAAAATACCGGTAGAAGGAATGAAAATAATTCAAATGGAATTGACAATGGAGTGCAAGGGACAATTGATTTTCTATCGTAAAAGTGGTGAAAAAGGAAAATTGAATTCAAGAGAAAAGGGAATAGAGGAGAAAAAAAAATCAAGTGAATTAAAGAAAACTTCATTTCTTCGGTAAAGTACATCGATCTCGAGTGAATGGAGAAATAAAGGAGTCGGAGGGGGGGGGGGAAATAATTTCTTTCGTCAGGACGAATGAAGCAAACGAATCAATCAAGGGAATTGTATATCTTCTGAATGAAATATTAAAGGCTTTCAGTGATTGAATAGAACCACTTAATTGCACTTCCATTTAACCGTCACTCTAACATTGAATAGTTCTTAAACCCTCACTGCATTATCCATAATTCTCAGCGTACTCTAACACCCCCCCCCCCCCCCTT
>NW_021680345.1:5324398-5441793 GCF_001412515.2 Diachasma alloeum
TTTCCCCCCTCTCGCGCCTCCCCCCTTATATTGTTTTCTCTATGTTCCTTTTTCACGGGGTCATGTACTCTCGAACAGAGACTGCGTTATCAGCGCTGTATGCACTAGTTTTTACCCGAGTTTGTAACTAGCTATTACCGTCATTATTTTATCACTAAATCGCCTGACAATAGCCTCAAAGCTACTACAACTGAACCCACATACCAAAGAAGGAATGTATAAGCATGAGAATAACGAAACGAATGAATGCTGTTGGAAGAAAATTGAAATTTCATGGAATGTTTCGAGAGTAATTTTACGAAGAGTGAGATTGAAGTCGATTTAGGTTGAAATAAAGTCATGAAATATCAGATTTCAATGAAAATTCAAGGAAATTCAAAAATTTTAACAAATTTTTTGTTGATAAAACATTTGTTGAAAATTTTTTGTCAACAGGAAGATAAGAAGTCCCAAACTTACGTGAATTTTCAATTTAATTGAAAATTCAAAATTATATTTTCCTGAATTTTCTGGATTTCCATTAATTTTCGTGGAATAATTGAACCGACGTCTAATTTTGAATTTTTAATGATACAATTTCTTGAAATTTCAGTGTAACAATGACATTTACCATTCTCCAAAACATGAATGAATACGAATCACAAAGTCCACGTTAATGAGACCAAAAAACTGTAATAAAACTCATTATCGACATAATTAACAATTTGCTTACACTTAATTTTCCGTATTGATGGCGCTGTACCAGGTCACAGGACTAATGAAAAATTGATAATTCATTGTGATTAAGTGACACAAATTTTCCGTCCTCATGAACTAATTAAAACTTTATCGAATGATTTAAGGTTTATAAGAAGAAGACTGAAGCAGCGAAGAAGGAGTATCTGAAGGCCCTGGCGGCTTACAGGGCATCGGTGGTGAGTAAGAGTGCTGGGGACGAGCCCCAGCCACCCCAGCAGCCACCGCCCCCTCAGCAACAACCCCAACAGCAGCAGCAGCAGCAGCAACAACAGCCCCAGGTGCAGTACGGTTATGGTTACGGTGGTAATCAACCTGGCAATGTTGCCTACCAGGTTTACAGTCCCCAGCCCCAGCCACCGTCGCCCCAACAGCAGGCGCATCAACACCAGCAAATGGCCATCAAAAAGTCACCCCATCATCTCACTGGAATGCAGCCTAATCATCAACAGCAGCAGGTAAACAATGTCAATTTTTTTTAATAGCCTGATGAGTGGTTGGGGGATTTGAAATTTCTCATGGAGGTTTTTAATGAATGGGCGCAGGGCATGATGGGCAATCCTATGGCACCACCGCACATGACGCAGCAGCAACACATGCAGCAACAAGTATCACAGCAGCAGTACATGCAGCAGGTCAGTGAACTCGATCGTTATTATTGGTGTGGAGTGTTAAAAATATTAAAAATGAGATTTCCGCTTGACTGGGATGATCATGAGGTACTTAATGAAGGATGTTGAGGGCTTCAATGATGTCGTAAAGTCATTGACCACTCGTTATTAAAGAAATATCTTCAGTTCACTGGAAATTTATTTTTTCATTTATTGCTGTGTACGGACCCAACAGCCAGGAGCCTCGTTATTGGGTAAAAAGAATATATTGTTATGAATATCTATTTTTCCCTTTCGAAGGCATTCCATCGGATATGCAGTCATTTCTTTTAATCCTAACTCCTCCTCTGAAGTTAGTGTTACGTTTGTTTTCTTCATTCTTTTCACTCATTTTTATTTGTGTCGACGGTTAATTTCTTTACATTCCAATTTATCTTAATAAACACCTGTTTTATTATCTGGGGTTTTGCGGTCGTCAGCCCTTCGAGAATAATTAAATAATTGGTTTGTTTATTGTTTTAATAATCTAAGCAAATAATTAAAAACAAAATTACAGTAATGATATTGAGAAACAGCGGTCTAAAACCGTGCATGACGTTCTAAATAAAGTCAATGTTGATAGGTATATATTAATCAGAAGTCCATCGGCAAAAATAATAAAATAATACATGTCAAGTTGTAAGAATCAAATATATGTGGACGTCCGCATGAAAAGGGACCACTTTGGCACTATTGGAGTTATGTATATGCCGATAATCTTGATCCGATTCTGCAAATTTAGAGCCAAAAATGAACTTGATAGCGTAAAGAGTGACGACGCTATAGACGATCGAAAAAATAATTTAACATGGGTTTAAATAGGAGTTGGCAAGAGAAAAACGTGAATATCTCGGAAAATAGAATCGACAAAGTGGTCCCTTTTCATGCGGACGTCCACATATGTAAGACATGTAAGTCAACATGTGAATGATAATATCAGATATAGAAGATTTTTTTTTCGATATTTTACATCGCTTCGACCCGATTAGGGTATACTGCGATGATGATCAAGACTTTAAATGGTCAGATCGCAGCATTCTACCCGGCCGGGATTTGAACTCGGAATCTTTCGCATGTGCGGCAACGAACTTACCCACTGCGCCAAGCCACCGGGACAAAAATATGTATAGAAGAATTGAGAAGAAAAATTTAGAGGTGTCGGTTGTAACACACGACAATCATGGACGGAGAGAGTTGAAGTAACGGAGAGGAGATGATGTCCAATTCACCCGCGCAATATTTGACAAGTAGATTTACGTAGTCGCAAGCTCTACAGAAGGGAGATGAAGTGATGAAGTGAGATTTAGGGAAAGGCAGATAAAAGGGTGTTTGGTGTCTAGAGTTTAGACTTGGGGGAATTCTAAAAGAAAGTTGAACTAAAAATTACAAAAGGGTAGTCGATGTTGCCTCTTATGAGTTTTATAATGAATGAAAATGATGTAATACTAGGTCTCATTTCGAGATATGTCAAAACGTTCAAGCAGATCCGTTAGATCAAGCTAAGAATTTCAAAAATCTGTGAATGTACTCAATTCTCCACATTCACAGATTTTGTTTAATACTTATTAAAGCTCTTAAAAATAATGTTGTTTTTAAAACGTCTGTTTTTACGGGTCTCCGTAAAACGAAGAGAAATGAATACGAAGAAATTTACTGGATGCAATGTCCGGAGAAATCTAGAAAATAATGAAAGGACTTTCTTCTAATGATGAATAATGAAATTCTCTCTAAAAATTAAAAGTTTTCAAGTTGGCATGGAATGCCACATGAGTTGTGTTATCAATTTCAATGTGAGGGGAAAGAAGAATTCACTCATGAATACGAAAAAAAATGTCGCATATTCTATGAACAAACTAACATAAAGAATTCTTTATTTTGTTCCTCTGGCTTTCGCTTCTCTGCTGTTTTTATTGTCCTGAAGATTCTCTTACCAGTTTACGGAATAAATAGACAAGAGAGAACGAGCGTTAAACATCGGGTTGTATTAACTTCGTGATTGCGTCAAATTACTGGGTAATTCAAACTCCCTGACATTAGGGCAAAATGAGCAATAATTATTCGTCGTGTCGTAACAAGCCACTTCGATTCTTCATGTTCATGGCTTTATGTTCATTTTTTATTCTCGTGTTTAATGTGTCGGTGAAATTGGTTAAATTAGGGGAGAACAATGAAAGAATATTGAAATGATTTTAACCGTTGGGAATATGCTCGCGAGACAGATTATCTGCACGAGAGATTGGTTATGATGATTAATTTGGTGATGCAGCATCATGAATTGAATTGATTAGCATTTTAAAAATGGCCGAATGCTTGGAGAGGGACGCGAGACGCTAGTGGCATGGCGGCTTCCAGTGTTTACGATACTCCTGGCAACACGTTTTCAATTGTTAGAATTGATAAGAAAAATTATTATGATGTGAGTTTATGTCCTGGGGATATTGCATCGGGGCTTTTTGTACTTCTTTCTGCTTCGTTGTTTTGAAGTTCAAAGTTGTTTAAGGGGTAAAGTGGAGCATAACCTCTATTAACTTTTAGAAATTGTTTCTGTAATTAATTGGTTTTGTTATTTCCATAGAGTTTATCATCTAGAAAGTAAAGTTTTGATCGCGAAGAGAAAACTTGTTAACTTTCGAATTTATATGGAAATTAACAATTTTTTTTTCCTTTTCGATTATGCTTTTGCATAATAATTCAGTTGATGGGGAAAAACTTGTTGAGATGAAATTGTTTTTGTGCTCGTGCAAAACAATATTCTTAAGTAATGAACCTTGTTCAGAAGTTTCTCATTATTTATTTGAATGGCAATGATCACGTGAATTAAGCATTGTTCTTTGGTTTAGAGAATTTTCATGTTAAATCGCTGGCAATCATGTTGAATTAAATCATTATCTACCCAAAAAAAATTTACATAATGAATTTAATAAATAAGTTTTTACGTTTCTTGGTAAATTGCATTACATCATAATTCCACGGAATTTACGAAGAATTTAATTATTGAAAATTCAATATTTTATGGAAAAATCAATGGAAACAGGAGATATCAGAGAATCACCGAATTCATAGATTACAAAGTCTAAAAATTAAACATCTTGAATGTTAATGTTTCAGGTGCCCCAACAACAAGTACAACAAGTGCAAATTCAACAGCAACAAATAATGCACATGAGTCCCCCACGTGCTGACTCTTTATCGAGTCCTCCCCCAGTGACAGGACAACAAACAGGCCTTGGCCAGTCACCACCGTCAAATTCCTGCATTCGTCAGGGCTGTCCAAATCCAGCAATTGCAAACAGCGAATGGGAGGATGAGTATTGCAGTAATGAGTGTGTGGTTAGCCACTGCAGGTTTGTGTGAGCATTATTTTTTTATTCGTTCTTTCCAGAAATGCATCTCATTAACTCACCCACACTCATGATATTATTATTTTACGAATTGCAGGGATGTCTTCACCACGTGGGTCTCATCAAATCAAAATCCCCAACAGAATTTTTCAACAGTGAAGTAAACACGATGATTATTTAAGTGTTAATCTCAGAAATAGGATGAACCACAGAATGTTTTTTTTTTCTCTCCTTTCATGACCCAAGGCCCTTCATTCAAGAATTTATCGGGG
Source organism: Diachasma alloeum (assembly GCF_001412515.2). Lineage (NCBI taxonomy): Eukaryota > Metazoa > Arthropoda > Insecta > Hymenoptera > Braconidae > Diachasma > Diachasma alloeum. The sequence continues at coordinate 5,329,397 of NW_021680345.1, forward strand.
GCCTGTGGGTCGTTGAAGCGTTAAGATTTAAAGTTAAAACGTAAAATAATGGAAACTTTACACAATTATGTACATAAAGTTCTAGACAAGAGTTGAGTGAGAGTTCTGATTCGCTGGAGATGGGACAATCACGAATTATATGAAAAAAAAAAAATACAACAATATAAATGCCTGGATGACACGATGAGACTGTCTGCTAGGGAATACTGCGAATCGCAACGAGGCAACATTGACTGTGAATTAACGAAACGATTTAAACTGATTTTTCATAATGTTTTTTTATGTACTTGGGGAGCCTTAAACTGGAGTGGCCAGAACTCTGCTGATAACATCTTTTTTTTTGTTGATCAACTTTAATAATTTATTACGGAGTAAAGTTTCATTTCCAATTCAAGCATTAGATTATTTTTTAATTCTTTTGTATTAATATCGTTTTATAATTACAAATATATTTATGAATATGATCCATCACAAGCTGAATCAATGTGGAAAATATTACAATGGAAAAAAACAAATTATGGGGTGGTGTTTTTCTTTTAATGTTTAACAGAATCTGTGTTATTAGTTGGCAGTGCCATTTGCCAGTTGTTGCATACTTCATTTTCAACATTCATTTAGCTAGAGAATAATTAATGAGAGGTACGAAGAGAACAGGTGAATGAGAAAAATAAAGAAGCTACACATACGTATAGTTATATATAGTACCTAGACCCTCCCCCCCCCACCCCCCACAACCACCCACGAGTTTATAAATAAAAATATCCATCTGTGGAAAATTTACCTGATACGATTTACGGAGTTGAGGAAAAATAAAATCATTTTCTCCCGTCTCCCCCACCCCTTCCCCTCAATACGTAATAATTATCGCATAAGAGAATGATTAAAAACCACTGGATGATGACAGTCAAGTTGCCATTGTATCTGGCTGGATAAATAACTCTGAGATGTGAGGAAGAACAGGTGAATTTTGATGGTCAGTGGATGATAGGTATCATTTAATGCTCCAAGCCCACTGGTTTGAAAATCATTATTTTTTTATTATATACGTGCGATCCAATTTGTATCTATAGTAAATATTTTCTTTATGTTGTTTTTTTTGTTCATTTTTTACGGTAGGTTTTAATGAACTGAGGATTTTGGGGTCTGATTCGCGGGATGTTTGAATTTTCTCGGTGAGAAATTGCGGTTTAACCAAGGACATTTGCGGGGATTATCTCGGAAAAAAATATTTTTTAATCGAATTGTTTATTTTTTCAAACCGAGATGATCCACCGGTGAATTATAGGCGTTTTGGGACTGAATGTTTGTCAGAACTGGGGCTGTATTTTTTTTTAATTGGGTTTTAGCGTGATTTTTTTGTGGAGGGGAATTATGAAGGGACAATTTTACGCGAAAGCCCAATTGTTAAAAATATTGACCCCAGTGTGAAGGGATGATTAATTCAATAGTGAAACGCTGATCACTTGAGGACATTCTGTGCATATAATTATTAAGATATTTCTTTTTCCGTTCGAATAAATTAATTTTTTCACGATGATGTTTTTTTCAAATTTTTGGTGTGAAGAGCGCACGTTCTTCGGCGAATTCACGTTAATTTAATTATTTGTTTTTTTATATTCTTATGTAAATACGAATATAAATATATTCTATAGATTTATAGGTCTATAATATATACATAATCAGTACTGTAATATATTGATAACGATTTGTGGTATATTACGAGAAAATACAAATTATATATTATACATATAAATTAGAATAAATATATTATTATTGGTTATTGATAATGCGTAAGATATTGATTATGAGCGTTCGTGAGGTGCGCCAACAATGACCGCGTTTATGGTGCATTGAAATGGTATTTCACGTGAATGAATAAATTCAATACAGTGCAGAATAAAGCAACATTAAGTCCCTCCCCTCGTTCATGTACAATTCCCGAACGATTATGAGATGACAATTATTGTGAAACACGATTTTACAATATGATTAATCATAAAATACGATGAGAAAACCTATAGTGAAGAAAGAGAGTTAACGAAAATGAAGTTAAAACGTTAGGAGTTACTATAGTATCGTAGACCTTAGCACGACGCATCAAATGCTAATATATGATGGTGATTTGCAATGAATTTATGTTCATTATTATTGTTTTTTTCTGTACAAAAAGAATATCTTAATTAAATGACTCAGTCCCAGAACTATGAATTTTTGTGGATTTATTACCATTCTTTCCTTTCCAGCTTGTTCGAGAGTTCTTCAATCCTCAATTGTTTCAAGGTTTATTCAACATTTAGAATTTTTAAGTCGATTATTCATCCATTGAATAATTTCCATAACTTTCTATTTTTACATGAAATTATCTTTGTGATGAGCCATTTTAAAACCACTGGTTGGCAAAATAATTTAACAAAATGGAAAAATGAATCGATAAATTTTTTTTTCATAAATGAAAGGATTCTTTAAAATTAAAAGGAATCAATTGTAATTAATATCAATCGATATCTGCGGGGATCGAATCACAGTCACATTCAACATTTAGAATTTATAAGTCGATTGTTCATCCATAGAATCATTTCCATAACGTTCTATTTTGACATGAAATTATCTTTGAGATGAGTCATTTTAGGAAGAAATGTGAAAATGCATTTTTTGTTGCAAATTTTCTCAGCTACAAAAAAAATCTTGTGACATTTTCTCGTAACACCACTGGTTGTCAAGATAACTCGACATTTTGCAAGAAAAAAAAATTCTCGGATTCCTCCCCAAAATCGATTGATTATTCTTGATTTAATAAAAGGTCTTTCTTAGGATATCTTCAATGGATACAACAAATTCAATATTCCCTCGCGCATGAGCAGTCTAGACCCCAGCGAGAGCCTAGGTGGCAGCTCCCCACCAAAACTCTGAACGCAGTTTCCTCTCTAACTTCCGCGAAAACGGCGAGGAACCTTGGAAATCACCACCACATCCTTTTCTACCTCTTTCCACTCTCCCTGCCGCAGAACAATGTGTCACAATCCCAGTCACCTGTCGACCATGTACTTTTCGCGAACAAAAGTCAGGTAGCTCCCGACATGAACCACTGATTCATTATCCAAATTATGTGTGGCCTACTCAGTTGAAGCATGGGTCGAATAATCCTCCTACGGATCTTCCAGTTGTTAGTCGTCATTCATCTGTCAAGTGAGTAAACAATCACTCCAGCATTACAAACATGCCCCTCTTCACTGAAGTAAACTTATACGTTCAATGTAAAAAGAAATCAATGTTGGATTTTTAATAATAATGTTTGACATAAAACAACTTCGCCTTCATAACCCTAGACTGACGCAATGCATTTTTTATTCAAGAATTATTTACTCTTATTTATCACGTTTTCTATTTGTTGATTTATGATCGAGGTAATTCGAAGCAGTAAAACGGTTTAAGGACATCCAAGTATTTTTCACAGTTTCAATCATCAAATTTGTCTATTAAATTGCGTGGGAAAAATTTTAAACAAGGCATGAATATTCAGCGTCATTAAAATTATAGTTTGCACAAAATCATCATTTTTTTAAATGTTTGTTGTTTATAAGTAAGTAATTGAAATTGTTTACACTCCTGGAAACCTTATTTTTTTAGGAATGAGATCGATTTCTGGTAAAAATCTGGATATGAATAAATTTGTTACGAAAATGCTCATAATTTTCAAAAATTGTAATTTTCAAACTATTTCAACAATTTTTCTATGAAAGTAAACTCCAACTCTTTTTCAGATTTTTAAAATGTTTTCTTATGGTTCAATATCGAGATTCAAATTCAGACCTAAAAAGTTTAAATAATAAAATCATTGTAAACTTAGGGTCAAATGGGACTGCAATGAAAGCTCTGATGTTGGACTACAAAAGTAGAAGTGCATTTCACTGGAGAAAAAATAGCCAAAGTACTTGGATATCCTAAAGTCAACTTGGCTCTTAGCTGAGTTTTTGAGGAATATCTTCGAATCTAACGGTTTGAATTCCATTTCAAATGAAAACATTTGTAAATTTCTCATTCATCTTAAAAACTCAAGAAAACTGGGTTTTTCATGTTCAACAATCATTGATTTTCCAATGAAAATCAGTGATTGTTCAACATGAAAAACCCAGTTTTCTTGAGTTTTTAAGATGAATAAGAAATTTACGAATGTTTTCTTTTGAAATGGAATTCAGACCCTTAGATTCGAAGATATTTGAACATGAATTTCCAAACTCATTCTGAAAATGGAACATTACACAAAATGCAATTTTCAATAGATTGAGAACTCACAAAAATTCTTCCCTGAATTTTCAAAATGTTCAGTGTTTCCCAGTGCCATATGAACCTGGCAATCAAGAATTGCTCGAATACTCCCTAAATTAACTGCTTCATCAACGCAGAAACACGAATTTCCCGTAACTTTGTCGTTCTTATAAATGTCAAGCTTTCTCCCTCGAAACTTCAGGAGTAATTTCCTAGCGGTGAAAAAAAACCGTCCAATGATACCCAAAACTCCCCCGCCTAGTACCCCTGGAAAAAAGCCTCTCACAGGATGACTTTCCCCGCAGCGGGTCTCCACCGAAACCTGAAATACTACGAGACCCTGCACGCCTCGCACCTCCACCACATGATCGTGAAGCGTGGCGCCCAGCCCAGCAGTCACCCCTACAACAAGATCAACGAGGTTGAGTTTTACGCTCACGGCCGCCACTTCCGCCTCATCCTGACCCCCCGACGGGAGGTCATCCACTCGAACTTCAAAGCGTACGAGGTGTCGGCCGACGGCGAGGAGAGGACAGTCCACCTGGACCACGACAGCTTCTACCACGGACGAGTCTTCGGGGAATTGGACTCGCACGCCCAACTGCACATCGACGACGGAGTCATGACCGGTAGCATCACCATCGACGACCAGACGTACCACATCGAGCCGTCCTGGAGGCACTTGCCCCACCTGGACAACAGCAGCATGATAATGTACAAAGCTTCAGACGTCAAACTGAGCTGGGAGCACGTGAACGAGGATGGGGAGGGGCACACCCACGGAGTGCCAAAGACTTGTGGCTACGTGCAAGAGGGCGACGACGACGATGACGAGGACGACGAGGAGGTGTTCCCGAATCGAACCCTTTCGAGGCGAAAACGCCAGGCTGAGGCGTACGAGTACACCCCGACGAAGACCCGGTGTCCTCTGCTGCTCGTGGCGGACTACAGGTTCTACCAGGAGATGGGGGCCAGCAGCACCAAGACGACGATCAACTATCTGATAAGCCTCATAGATCGGGTCCACAAGATCTACAATGACACCCTTTGGCAGGATCGTATGGAGCAGGATGGCTTCAAGGGAATGGGCTTCGTCATCAAGAAGATTGTGGTGCACAGTGAACCCACCAGGGTTCGAGGAGGGGATACTCATTATAATATGGTGAGGAACATGATTTTTTCAATATTTATAACTTAACCCCTATCAAATTCCTCTATTAAAAAATAGGTGAAACATTTTTGGTCCGCAATCTATTTCGCCTAGCATATGCTCGATTTAGGAATATTTCAAGTTTATCTTAGCTTATGAATAATGGACTATATGTGGATTATATTATATTATACTAATTTATTTTATTGTTTTCTTTCCAATTTTTCTTTGCGGATAGATTAAATTCAATTTATTGGATTCCATTCCCATTGTAGTATACAAATTGTGGGAAGAGTTTTTTTCATTTTCAAATGAAGAGATATTTATGATAAATAATGAGGAGAGTATTGATACTGTTTGTTGGGGAATACCTATCAATTCAATTTCTATCCTCACATTTTGATAGAATACATTAAAAAATAGCAAAGAATAAAAATCGGAGATGAAAAATTTTATCGGATTAATATAATGTATTAATAATAATATATATGTATAATACTATAATATATATAAATGGAAAATGAGAGAATGGTACTGACCAATAACAATAATATAGCGCGGTCTATTAATTACCTTTTGAAAATGAAAAGAATGAAAAAACCGTGAAAAGAAGTCAACAAAAAACTCGGAAAATTAGAGACGCAAAATTTCTATAGAAAACATCTCATCAAATAAGTCCGACAGAAAAATCGATTTCTATTTTTTCTGTAGAATACTTTCCACTGAACATTTCCATGAAAAAAATTGAACTCCAATAAGATTTTCCCGAAAATTTGGTAGGTCTTTCCGCGTCACTTTTTCCTGCCTATTCGAAAGCTCTGGCCACAACCGAAAAAATGAAGAGTAAAATTCATGACAATTTTGTCTATCCCCCCCAGGTGCGGGAGAAATGGGACGTCCGAACCTTGCTAGAAGTCTTCAGCCGAGAGTACAGTCACAAGGACTTCTGCCTGGCGCACCTCTTCACCGACCTGAAATTCGAGGGTGGCATTCTGGGTCTCGCCTACGTCGGCTCGCCAAGACGCAACAGCGTCGGTGGCATCTGCACCCCCGAGTACTTCAAGAACGGCTACACGTTGTACCTGAACTCAGGCTTGAGCTCGAGTAGAAATCACTACGGCCAGAGGGTGATAACGAGGGAAGCGGACTTGGTGACGGCCCACGAGTTCGGTCACAATTGGGGGTCCGAGCACGACCCCGACGTGTCCGAGTGCAGTCCAAGTGCTTCGCAGGGTGGTTCCTACCTCATGTACACGTACAGCGTGAGTGGCTACGACGTCAACAACAAGAGGTTCTCCCCCTGCAGTTTGCGATCGATCAAGAAGGTGCTGCAGGCCAAGTCTGGGAGGTGTTTCTCAGAGCCTGAGGAGTCGTTCTGCGGGAATTTGAGGGTCGAGGGAGACGAGGAGTGCGACGCAGGGCTGCTGGGGACCGAGGACAACGACGCCTGCTGCGACAAGAACTGCAAGTTGAGGAGGAGTCAGGGGGCGGTTTGCAGCGATAAGAACTCCCCCTGCTGTCAGAACTGCGTGTTCATGAGGCTCGGGGTCAAGTGCAGGGATGCGCAGTACGCGACCTGCGAGCAGGAGTCGAGGTGCACGGGCACCTCCAGCGAGTGCCCCAAGTCTCCGGCCATGAAGAATGGCACTGCATGCCTGGAGAGGGGCCAGTGCAGACTGGGAAAGTGTGTGCCCTACTGCGAGACGCAGGGCCTGCAGAGCTGCATGTGCGACACCATCGGGGACGCCTGCAAAAGGTGCTGCAGGATGAGCCTCAATGAGACTTGCTTTCCCATCGATCCTCCTGACATCCTGCCTGATGGGACCCCCTGCATCCAGGGCTTCTGCAACAAAGGCATCTGCGAGAAGACCATTCAGGATGTCGTGGAGAGGTTCTGGGACATCATCGAGGATATCAATATCAATAAAGTCATTAGGTTCCTGAAGGATAATATCGTGGGGGCGGTCATCATTAGCACGGCTATCGTCTGGATCCCTGCGAGCTGCATTGTCAGCTATATCGACAGCAGGAGGATCAAGGATAGTGAGAAGAAGTGGAAGTGGAAGAATACCGATGCTCTTATTCATCCGGAGGACAAGAGGAGGGTCATTCAGGTGGGGTTACCTTTTAGAGGGAATTTGGAACAGGGGTGAGGGGGGGAAGGTGTTCAAGCACGGATGAAAAAATTTAATAGAGAAAAAATTAGCGAATTCGCTAGAAAATTGTATTCAATTTCTGTAGAATTTCCGCGACGCAATTTTTCTTGAGAAGAAACGGAAAATAGAATGAAAAAAACTTGGAAAATTTGAGCCGAGGAAATTCGACAGAAAATATGTGAAGAGAATAAGTTGTATGGAAAAATCGAATTCTGTTGACTTTTTCGAGTGAATATTTTCTACTAAACATTTCAATAGAATCGGCCAAAAACTAATGGAGAGTTCAATAGAAATCCGATAGAATTTTCTAACGAATCCGCGGGTTTTTTTTATTGAGTTTGTCCTTGCGTGAGCGTTTGAGGATGGAAATAGGGAGAGTGGGTGTTTTATACGATGCCATTGAATTAACGAGAAGAGAATCTACTTAATTATGGGTTTCTGATTATTACAGGTGGTTTCATTCATTAATCTAGTCAGTATTCGATGCATGTGCCCCCAACTGTGTTCATGTTCCGTTCAAATGAATGTTTTTTATAATTTCTTAGTTTTGAGGGATAATAAAGATAATATAAATGTTAAGTGTCGTGATTTCTCTTCTTCTGAATCTTTTTGAAGATTACCAAATGCTACTTGATTTCCTATAAACCATCCTGATATCCTCCCTAATATATAGCGCTCTTCTTGAACTGTTTTTTTTAAACTTATCTGAATGTGTTTCTTCAAAACTACTTTTTTTGTTTATAATTTTTACATGTTTCTTGAAACCTGGATTAACCTCTAAAACAATTGAACTTTAACCGGCAAGGGGCGGTGAGGGGTTAGAGGTTAATCCTGGTTTCAAGAAACATGTGAAAATCTAAAACAAAAAAAACAGTTTTGAAGAAAGATACTCAAATAAGTTTGAGAAAAAACGGTTCAAGGAAAGCGCTAATAGATTCTGTAAGGGGCGCCTCTTACAGAATCTAGAATCTAATCTAAATCGAATCTAGATAATTTATCAATTTTTAGGGATAATAAAGATAATATATAATTCATAAAGTGTGCTAATTTTATCATACCAAAGCTTCTTCGAAATAAATTACAATAAATAAATAATAATTGCCTTACTAAAAAAATTCTATAAATTCCCCAAAATTTACAGAAAAGGAGAGCATTTCCTAACAAAAATTCCCATTAGAATTACCCAAAAACCAAAAATCTACACTAAAATTCTCCACAAAAACTGAACTCTTGCAAAGTTATCAGGTTATCACTAAATAAATAACATCAATCAATTCAAAATCCAAATGAGTCTGCCCCCAGAGGTCGCCACCGAACTTCCTCTCTCCGCGGCGAAAAAAAATTTCCCTCCAGCAAGTTCGTCCAACTGAAATCCCCAGAAAACTCCCCAGATATAATATTTTGTGCTGGCACAACGGTGTGGATGGGGTTTCTGTGCTCGGTTATAATTTCCACTGAGCAGCATCCGTTCTGTGATAAACCGCAAAATCTCAACACCCCGAAAACCGGCCGCCGAGAGAAGCCCCCAAACCACTGGGCGATAAAATCACCACCCACTGGGTGCCGGTGACAAGAGGGTCACCCCTTGATAACGCGCCGTCGAGTCGCGAGACTACCGGCGTTCCAACGGCATCACAAACCATTTAACCCCCGATAAATCGCGCCCCGGGGGTATAAACCACCGTCAAACGCTCCACACATCACCCTGCACTTCACCAGGACCTCTTGGCCGGAGAAAAACCCGAGTGATTCGTGCGTTGGGGGCAGTCTGCTGCCCGCTGGGCCGATAACCTCCACAATCGCCTCCGAACCCCCGAAATTCCGCATAAAAAACCCCAAAAGCAAATCAATACCCCAGCAAAAGCCCCCACAACCCCAGGAGAACCCTCTCCCATCCGAGCCCCAGCAGTCACCCCCACAAACCCCCAGCAACATGAAGCTCGTGGACAACGTGGTGAGGAGCTTCAAGGTAGCCAAGGTCTTCCGTGAAAACACAGACCGAATAAACAGCATCGACTTCTCCCAGAGTGGTGACACCCTCATATCCTGCTCCGAGGACGATCAAATAGTCATCTACGACTGTGAAAAGGGCACCCAAATGAGGACAGTTAACTCCAAAAAATACGGTGTCGATTTAATTCACTTCACACACGCCAAGAACACCGCCATCCACAGCTCCACAAAGGTCGACGACACAATACGTTACCTCAGCCTTCACGACAACAAGTACATCAGGTATTTTCCTGGCCACACGAAGAAGGTTGTGTCGCTGTGCATAAGTCCTGTGGAGGATACGTTTTTGTCTGGCTCAATGGACAAGACTCTCAGACTCTGGGACCTTCGTTCACCCAATTGCCACGGGGTGATGAATGTCTCGGGGCGCCCAGTGGCTGCTTACGATCCCGAGGGCCTCATCTTCGCTGCTGGTGTCAACTCGGAGTGCATCAAGCTCTACGATCTCAGGAGCTTTGACAAGGGGCCCTTTGCAACGTTCAAACTCTCCCAGGAGAAAGAGTGCGACTGGACTGGCCTCAAGTTCAGCAGAGATGGCAAGACCATTCTCATATCCACCAATGGCAGCATCATCAGGCTCATCGATGCATTCCATGGTACACCTCTTCAAACTTTTGCTGGCTATCTCAATAACAAGGGCATTGCCATTGAGGCGAGCTTCAGTCCTGATTCACAGTTCGTTTTTAGTGGCTCAACTGATGGTAGGGTTCACGTTTGGAATGCTGACAGTGGCTGCAAAGTTTGTGTTCTCAATGGTGATCATCCCGCTCCTGTTCAGTGCATACAGTTCAATCCAAAGTACATGATGCTCGCCTCTGCCTGCACCAATATGGCTTTTTGGTTACCCACTGTCGAGGAGACTTCGTAAATTGGGGTTCACTCTGGATTGGAGTTTTTGGAAGGATTGGGGGCCCGTGGGATGATCTCAGAGATGATGAGTTATGATGATTCTTTTTTTTTATTGTATATTGAGTGACGATTATGGACACACGAAAAATGTGAGATGCATTTTTTTTTTCTTTATTTTTTTTTCGTCTTTGGTTCATTCACCTCCTCTTAACAATTTTTTTCTTTGAGATTTTTTGGAGGAATTCGCGGGGAGATTTGGGTGATAAGGAGATGTTCATTAGGGTTGATAAGATATACCAATTAGTATTGACGATTTCTGTACATAGATGATGATTCTGGGGACTTTTATATGTTTGAGATGATTTTTTCGTCGAGTCTGATTAAATTCAAGATTTGAGCCGGATATCTCCGTGAGGACTGGGTTTACGGGAATTTGTTGTAAGACCCTTTTTGTGGGGAATTTAATGCTCTACGAAAAAGGTCTTGTGCGTTTTTTTTCTAGACCCCACGGTTTTCCGGATATTCGCGAAAAAGTAAATGCCTTTTTTACAAATTCATTATTTTCTTTCTTCAATCGCACGAATCATCGAGACTCGATTAGTCATCTTATTAGTCATTAATCTGAAACACTAGATCGATTGAATAGTCTCTTCTCCAACGAGTCTCCTCTTTCTACCAATTAAACACATTCCCCCTTGTCCTCTCATTTTAATCACAATTAAGAGAAGATGAAAAAATTATGACGATTATCGAATTGAATCTACGTAATAACTATGTGATGGAAAACTTTATAGTGTGACATGATATGAGTGTTCAAAAGGTGTATGTACCTATTTATCGATATGGGCGAATTTATTATGCGAATGTACGTGCAACCCTATGTAATATAGTATTTTTTTATATAAAAAATTATCAGAATTATTATACGTAATTATAGTTCATTGCTGGATTCATTTGTATTTGATTGTATGATAATTGCACATAATTGCATACAGGAAATAATAATTGAGTTCTTTATCAATTTGAGTATCTGAGAGGGATTTATTTGTCCCGATAACAATGTAAATAGTGCATTTTCATGCTGACTGCATGCATGATTAAGAATTACAAGGGACGAATGGTCTGGAACATTTTTGCCATCATTTTTATTTCGGTTTCGAGTGAAGTGATGAAACAGGAAGGGTTGAATGTCTTTTATCATTTTGATAACAGCTGGTTTGTAGATGAGACTATGCAAATTTAAATATGCAGCAGCAAATATCTCTACTTTTTTCTACAATCATGTAATTACCGCAAAAGAAAGGTGTGAAAATTTTTTTTAAAAGCGGGATAATCCATTCATTGAGAGTTTACCATCATTATCTCGACAACGATCGACTCTAGGAGAAAATGTCACTGGACATTTTTTCAAGAGAATGAAATCTCCAGCAAAAAGTCTCTTTTGACATTTTCACGTAAACCCACTCATTCTTGAGATAATCGCAAAGTAAAATTGTAAAAAAAGCCATGCAATTCCTCACTACGTTTCAGCACTCAATAATACCGAATAATGATATAAAATGCGTCCCTTTCCGTCCGCCTAATACGATAAAATACCACTTATTTAAAAAAATAGAGTAACAAAGACATAACGCAACAACTCCATTCTGTATAACACGAAAAATCCACAAGTGAGAGTAAATAGCATAATTTTTAGTCAGAGATGATTGAATTGAGATGAATCATAATTTATGATATTCGAGAATCTTCCAAGATGCCCAGGCGTCAGTGAATTTTTTTAAAACCCTAGAATTCGAATTTTAATCCCTAGTGATCGTTAATGAATAAACAATTACTAGTAATAAGTCACATTGTAGCTGCAGAACGAGAATATTCGCATTATCTCGGGTAGATACGAGTTATCCCTCTATCTGTGCTTCCCATGACACTCGACACCGATTAGCTTTACTGTTAATGATACGTATGAGGTATTCTGGGGAGGTGCAGGTGGAATACGAATTTCTAGCTGCGTTGTTCATCTAACGTGTGATTGTGTGATTACTATGCTGTAGTTATTAATCCCTCGTAATTGTTACGATATTTGTAGCCAGGATGGAGAATTAGTGGTGAGATATGAAGATAATTCTAGGGAAATGGTAGAACGTAATTAATAATTGTTGACAATTGCGCATTTATTCCGAAAGCTTGGAGAAAATTTCAAGAATTTTCGTTCTTCGTGGAGAATTAAATTTGGATTAGAATGTCGAGGGACATTTTTTTAACGAGACGAGTGCATAATTAACGAAAGAAAATTAATTTTTTTCTTGGGAACTGAATTCTCTACAGTGAATTGAACTTTTTACAGCTGTATTTATTACGTTTTACCACTTCTCTCCAGAGGTAAATGTGTTAGAAACAATTCTCGAATGTTCATTTTAGGTAAATCGAAATTCAGTGAGGATATTTGAGAGGAAATGTTTAATGAAATAAACACCATTTTGTACACCTCAGAGAATGTGTTAAATCGTTTATTCCTCGTGTTTTTTTTTGCTGTTCGTGATTTCCAGGTGATAGAGGGTTTTCTCCTGTTCTGAGATTTCCGCGGGGGCCCCCGACATCAAATCCTTGCCTTCCCCGGTCTTGGGGAAGGCTATGACGTCTCTGATGCTGGGGGAATCGCAGATGATCGAGATTAATCGATCCAGACCTGCAACAAGTGATTATTCAGTCGACGAATTCAACGAAAATTCAATCATCGTCTCGTTTTTTAATTTAATTTCAGTTTAATTATTCATTTTAATTATTAATTATCAATTTTTATTGTTAATCATATCGAAAATCATCACCGAAAGCTACTCCTCCGTGAGGTGGTGCACCACTTTTCAACGCCTCCAGTAGATGTGTCATCTGGGCAGTATCAATATTCAACGAATGCAAAACTTTCTCTTGTAATTCTGCATTGTGAATTCTAATTGATCCCCCTGCAATCTCAGAACCGTTTAAAACTAGGTCGTAATGTAATCCTCGTACCTGTGAAGACAAAATAATCAATTCACTATCCCCAACATAATTAGATTTTTTTAGAAAGACTCATAACTTTGACATAAATTGATTAATTGAAAGACATTTACTCTTCCGGCAGAAATAATTGTTCTATTTCATCAACGAAATGGGGTTACAACATTCTTAAAAAATCCCAGTGCCCATTTTGCCCCTATTTACATCCCTCATCCCTTAATATCGTACAAAAAATGACTATCAGATAGAACAGATCATTTAATATTCACATATTCAATATTTTGCGTTATTTTTAAATTTGATTTCAGCAACAGTCACCTTTAGGGGATTATCCTCGAGGTAATGAGCATCATCTGGATGTGGTGCAGTGAAAGGATGATGAGTCGACACCAGAGGATTAGCATCATTCCCTTTTTCGAATAGTGGGAAGTCCACGATCCATGCGAACTCGAAATTCTTTGATCTTATCGGAGAACCTTTTGCTTCCATGACGTTGGTGAATTCTTTGAGAACTCTACCAAGCAGTTTCCTCTGCAAAAAAATTGAACATGAGGTCGGAGAATTATTATAAATGCTCTGGGTGAATTTTGGATGCTCACTGCGTCGTCTCTGGCCCCATGAGCAATGAATACCGCATCATTCTCCTGAATATTCAGCTTTGACTTCAATTTTAAAACGTCTAAATCGGTTTTGTGAAGCTTCTCCGGCCAGTTGTCCCCAGAAATTTTAATTTGATTCAACGAAACTTCTTTGTAATTGAATTCCCTGATGAGTTTCGTCAATTGTGTCTTCACAGAATTCGTCAGGAACTCCTGAGAATAATTAAATCGAGAATGAGGTGATATTGAGTGACTCGATTTAATTGAATGAAATTTTCAAAGGGATTTTTTTACTTACAGAGCCTTTTGGCATCGCTAATCCGTAGATCCCCACGTTTTCGTTCATGTCCACTGAATTTTTATGTAAATCTGTGACATTATGCATCTGGAATGATAGATCAGTGGAAATTCGTGATGATTTTCATGAGGAATTTGGGATTTGAGAAACTCACGCGATAGGGAATCCTCAGGTCTGGCTGATCAGACCCGTACATGTCCATTACTTCCTCATAAGTAAATCTCCTGAAAGGAATTGTGACAGCTTCAAACTCTTTTGGCCAGCAGTGCTCTATCAGTTGCTCCACCAACATCATAATTCCCTCTCGATCAGTGAACGACAGTTCTATATCAAGCTGCAGAAATAGTACATCATTCTTCTTTTTTAGTCATCAAAATTCAATTATGTATTCAATAAAATAATAATTAAATAACAAGTATTTACTTATTTACTTATTCATTTTTTAAATAATTAAAATGGAATTCGTAGAATATTATCTCATCAGTGAGTAGTTTAAGAAGAAAACGTCATAAAACTTTTTTCAAACTTTTCAAAATTCTTGGCGAAAAAGTCTGATTCAATAATTAAAAAGTGATAATTTCATAATTAACAAAAAATTACATTCAATTATGTATTCGATAAAATAATGATTATTCACTTATTCAATTATTCTTCGTTTTAAGAACAATCAGAATGTCGAATTGAATAATTAACAAAGTGATCGTCCCACAATTAACGAAAACCTACATTCAACTCAATTAATCTCATCTCTTTAAGAATTCTCTGTGAATTCTATTCAAATAATTACTTGTGTAAATTCAGGCTGTCGATCTGGTCTAGCTGTTTCATCCCTGTAACACCTGGCGATCTGAAAGTACCTGTCCATCCCTCCAATCATCAACAGCTGCTTAAACTGCTGAGGACTCTGAACAAGAGAATAAAATTTTCCTGGGTGTTGGGTTGGCACTACAAACTCTTGTGCCCCCTGAAAAAATTCCCATTAATTATTCGTAACTTTTAAATGGATAAAATATTCTATAGAAAATGTGTAAATGTCTCTGACGATTATTTTCACTAATAATCTTAAAATGATTTTAATTATTTTAATAATTAATCTTAACATATTTTCATAATTTTTAAATCAATAAAATATTCTACAGAAAATGTGTAAATGTCTCTGATGATTATTTTTACCCCTGGAGTTCTCCTGAATAGCGTAGGCGTCTCCACGTCCACGAATCCACACATTTCAATGAGAAAAAACCTCATGTTATTGAGAATCTGAGATCTGACTCGCAGATTCCTCTGCAGGGAGGGGAAACGAAGTGCCAGGTATCTGTACTGCATCTGCAGGCTCTCCTTAGGGACGTTGAACTTCCTGATGGAGAAGGGCAGCTGTGGGAGGGACTCGTTGAGCACCTGAAGACCTTCAACTTCGATTTCAATCCCTCCAGTCTTCATTCTTGGATTCTCCTGGCCTGGGGGTCGAGCTATCACTCTCCCAGTTATGCTGAGGACTGCCTCGAAGCTCAGGTGCTCCACTGATCTCATCAGGTCAGTTCTCTGATGATTAATTATTATCAATCAGTCAGTGAAACAAATTATTTTTTAATTATGATCGGTTTATGCAGCTAATCAGTTAAATCAGAAGCATTGGATCTATTGGATAATGTGATGAGCCTCACATCCTCTGGGATAATCAGCTGGGTAGACCCATAGGAGTCTCTCAGGATGACGAACTTCCCCATTCTCTGGAACTCCATCCATCCACACAATTGAACTTCCTCTCCAACATTTTTGAGAGACAATTCTCCACAAGTGTGAGTTCTCTGGACGAACTTGTTCACAGGTGGCACTTCTCCTCCTGTTTTCACATTCTCCAGGGACTTTGGGGAGTGCTTGGTGTGGAGGCTGCATGAGGATGTGGTGCACCTAGTGCAGAAGTCATTCTGCAACGAAAAATACGTCAGATGTTGAGAGGAAGACACTCCAACACTTAATCCTCAATATCTCGCGATGAAACGATGCGATTCGAACGAGTCAGATCTCATTTTGAAATCTGAAAAAATAGCTTCAAAATGAGAGGAAAATTTCTAAATTTCACTCTGGCGATCTAGAGTTATTGAAGATTGAAAACTCCAGTTTTTGAGAGAAAGAAAAACAGTGAGAGTTATACATATGGGATTATCTCGATGACCAGTCGGTTTAGGAGAAAATGTCATAAAACATTTCTTTTAGAAAATTGAATTTCCTTTAAAAAAGGTTTTATGGCATTTCCTCGTAAACCCACTCGGTCTCGAGATAATTGCATAATCACCAAAAATGACGAATTTTGTTCGTCAAATTTCGTAACTTCGATTTAGGATTAATTAATTAATCAATTCGCTTGATTACCTTTATTCTGCAATTATTTGCAGAGGACAGGACCTCAGAATTCACTGGCAAAACACATTTCTTGATTAAATGCCGAGAGATTCTCGTTGTCCACATGTTTCACTGAAAACACTCGACGTGTAACAGCCAATCAGAATGCGATCATCTGACAATAGTGTGGAGTGATTTTGAGGTTAAAATGCTCCAGATGAACGCGAGACACCGCATTAAAGTTGAGTTTACGTTGACATTGTCACTAGTCTCTAAAAACAATTAGTAATAGAGTGAAATTTCCCTGCTAAAAGGACTTAAATCGTTTCAACCGTAATTAGAGGATTGAAGAACTGCTCTCGTTGCGAGTAAAAGTATAGTCTTCTTTAAAAAAAAAAAAATTCACCTGCTGGGAGGAGTGATCACCAGCAAAGATGGTAAACTATGCATTTTCCCCATAATTTTCAATTTTTACGATTACTAAATTAATTTCTAAAGCTTTGTGCATCTTGGGGGATTGATTGAAATGATTTTTTTTGTTCCAGTTGCCCCTTTCGTTACTCAGAACTGCCCAAAATCATCCAATGGTGATTATCCACTCTCAATTATCAACACAATATTTTTATTTGCATTTACATAGTGAAATGACGAGATTTTTGTTCGGTTTTGCAGCTTGTGGAGCTGAAGAATGGAGAAACTTACAATGGACACTTGGTGAGCTGCGATAATTGGATGAATATCAATCTCAGAGAGGTCATTTGCACATCTAGGGTGAGTCGAGATGAAAGTAAAGGACAATAAAATAGCAGAAAACCTTTGTTGAAGAGAATTTTCCATGAAACAAAAAAAATCTTGTCTTTTCCCTTTAAAATCTCTCGTTCCTGGGATAATTAGACAATTAATGAGTCTAGATTTCCTTCTCCCTTCGATATTTAATGAAAGTAAATGCAAAAAATGGAGAATAAATAATTCAATTAATGGTTAAATTATTTTAATTAATGATCAAATTCTTTAATTAATGGTTAAATGATTCTAGGGGAGAGTAGGGTAAAATGGACACTTTAGACTTTTGTTTTAATTACTCATAACTCAGCAACAAATTTATCAATTCAGCTCAGTTTAGGCTCGTCACAAAGGGAAAGAATTGTTCTTTGCAATGAAGAAAAAATTATTAAATTTTACCAACATTTCAACCCGTCATTAACATTTTAAAAAAAGTCAAAAGTGTCCATTTTACCCCAATCTCCCCTAATTCGTTCATTTCTAATAAATTAAAATTGAATTGCTCTCATCAGTGGTCTGAATAGAATGTCAGAAGAAAAAAAAACTTCTGACATTTCCCTCTAAAACAATTAACAACTGGATTGTATCCATTCTCTCAAAATCCAACGAAAATAAACGTGAAATCGACTAATAAATCATTCAATGATTCACAATTGATGCAATTGATGTATGAAAAATGGAATTCCTCCCCGGAAATTGAATAGGATGGCGACAAATTCTGGAGAATGCCAGAGTGCTACATCAGAGGCAGTACAATTAAATACCTGCGAATCCCAGACGAAGTAATCGACATGGTGAAGGAGGACGTGCAGATGAAATCGAGGGGCAGAGGAGACATGAAGGGAAGAGGTGGGCAGAACCAGCGAGGAGGAAGGGGAGGTGGCAGAGGTGGTGCTTTCGGAGGACGCGGTGGTCGAGGGCCAGCACCCCTCGGACGTGGTGGCAACCAAGGGAGCAAACCCCTCAACAAGTCACGACCAAAGTGAATAATCCCCACTACGCACCTCACCTAGATTAATTTAACAATATTTTTTCATCCAAAACGATCAATTTCTCCATTCAAAAGTGTTTTAACCACCAGAGACATTGTTAATCATGTTGAAACGTTGATAATGCTTTGAGGATTGTGAAATAAATAATGAAAGGAAAATTGATTCTGCTCTCCAATTAAGATTTTTTATTTAAAAAATCAAATCACAAATACTTAAAAAAATGTATTACGTCTAGGTATTTCACACAGTTGATGTTACCATATAATTAATCAATATAACTAATACTTGGGAAGAAGATAATTAGACAATTCAAGTAATACCATAAATAATAATGTACAGAGACCATGACCCACTGGACATGATAATGAGTAATCGATTGAAGTAATTTTCTTGATTATTATTCAAACATTTGGGTCGAACGGTTCCCCTTCCCTTTCTCGGCTGGTCTCGTCCTCTTGTGAAAATAAGGTAAAGGAACTTGATTCGTACGATTGTAAAAACAAAAAAAAATGTTCATAGACTCGTTAACTCGGTTTTTGTTATTCCTATGAACTCATTTATTGCTTTTTTTCCATTGACAAGTAATGGATTTATAGATGCCAGTGTGGCATAGAGTAGGTGCTGATTCCATTCAGTGTCGTCAGTTATTTTATCGGCCTTCAACTGTAAAAAAAAGGAATTTGTTGGTTAATTTCACGATTAACTCATTAAGAACAATTAATATTCATTAATTGTCATCAACAATAATTATGGAATGTTGAAAATCGATAGTTCTTCTATTGGAATTTATGAAAAATAGAGTTTTGGAAGAAAATTGAAACTTACTGTACGAGGCCAAGTCAATTTCATCAGGTAACTCTGTGATATTCACGTCGAATCGTTCCTGAACATCGTTCAAGATCTTTGCGTCACTCTCATCGCTGACCAGTGTAATTGCAAGACCCTAGAAAAATAATAAAGACATTAATAACCACTTGAATGGTTGGGGATTGGAAATTTGATGTTAATTTTGCAATTATCTTGGTAACGAATGATTTTACGAGAAAATGTCAAAAGGGATTTTTGTAGCTGACAAAATTTCATACATATAATGTCTTATGACATTTTCGCCTAAAATGCGTCGTTCTCGAAATAATTTCAATTATTCATCTCCTGAAAACGTGATAATTGAATTACTTTGGTTCCAAAACGTCCAGCACGTGCTACCCTGTGCAGATAAGTATCTGAATCCTCTGGCATGTCATAATTGAAGACAATGTTGACTCTCTCGATGTCCATGCCGCGACCAAACAGATTCGTAGCCACCAAAATTCTCTAAAAACCAAAATAAAACAATGATTTAATAAATAATTTCTCCCCCAACAGCTAATATTTGTTAATCTAATAATAATTCAGTAGAGAGTTCAAGAGTAAACATTCACGATGTGATCATGAGGTTGAAAAAGTCATCATTAATTGATAAAAACAAAACCTTTAGTCATTCCTGAATTTTCATAATCAATTCTTACCTTTTGGAAGTCTTTGAACTGCTGATATCTGGAGAGACGCTCCTCCTGGGTCATTCCTCTGTGTATTCCAATGGCTGGGAAGTTCTGCTCTGTGAGAAGTTGTGCGAGAGCCATGCATCGTTGGACTGACTTCACGAAGATGACGACCTGTAAACAATTCCACAAAAATTAAATTCCTTTCATTCAAGTAATTGCAGAATGACATAACTTATTCATATCTTCATAAAATCATGAGATTTTTTGTAAAGTAAACACTAGTTTCTGAAAAAAAAGAAAATATAAATAAATGAATAAATTTTCATTCATTCATAAAATTCATGAAATTATTTTGTTCTACAAAACACTCCACAAAAAATCCCTCGACATTCCCAAACTAAGAAATTAAACATCAGTTTATTAAAAAGAATAATAATATAAATAATTCACCTGATTGAACTCCAACACATCGAGAAGTTCAAACAACTTCTTATTCTTCTCATTCTCCTTCAACTTAACGTAATGCTGCTGCAGTCCATGAAGCGTGAGTTTGGCTTCGTCATCCACGTAGACTTCCATAGGCTGCGCAAACAACAACAAAATGAGAAAACCCATCCCACTCCCCACGATTTCCTGACCAGTACAAAAAAAAAATTTCAATTCGCTGATACAAACGAAGTCAATTCAATTCGTCGATGAAAACACAAGATATCTCAAAGAAAAGGAACAAAAAAAAATCTCCAAAGAACACAAACTTCATCAGAAATTAATCATTCTTCTTTTCTTTGCTTTTTTTTTTCATTTTCGAATCAACAACTGATCTTATCGTTGATGACATTATCACACTGGTTACATACGGTCCGGCGACTTCCATCTCAAGGTAGTGCCAACAACGTAAACACTCGGCATGTCAAGACCCTGACCAGAACTAAGATGTAGCCACCCAGGAATGCTCAGCCACAATATCCACTGCCCAAATCGTTGCCCAAACACTCCACAATCACTCGTCATTATTTCTCATCGTTGATATTCCTCAGGATATCGTCGATGTTTTCCCCCCAGCCCTGTCTCTCAATTCGCTTAACGATTTTTTTTTATTTATTGAAACGCTGACGATCTAACTGTTGTTATGCCTATTCTAATCGCATTGGCCCCCGGTTTCCTCTTGAATCTTCTTTCTTGCATCTTCTGTCTTCTTGTCTTCTTGATGTCTTCTTCAGCCCCTCCATGCCCCCCGAAAATAATTCGCATGCCCATTTAACGCCTCCCACCCACCGATTATCATTTTAAATCATCGAATGAAGGATTTTTATTCATCGGTTTTTGTTGGATTATTGGATTTAGAGTGGGAAAGGTGTGAATGCTTATGGGAAATACGGAATTGTCCAGGAATTTGTCAGGAACTGGACGACGAAAGGACCCAAATCATTGGGGGGAGGGAAAAGGAATTCAAATCATTGGGAATTATCGGAATTCAGCTTTTGATTTTTCATTCTGGTTTTTGTGGTCTCTAGCTAGCCTAACCCGCGACAACACCCGGAGTTTAATCGTGGTCTGAGCTCTCCCCTGGGTGTGAACTTGGGGATGTCCAGGGTGTGATCAAATTCAAAGATTGCGGTGAAGAGGGAAGTTTGGCTAATTACATCTTGCATGAATTTCTTGCACACTGGACGAATATCCTTGGACAAGGTTGCGCTGAACATCATGACTTGTTTTCCATGGGGGGTCGAACGGAATATTTCTTGTACGTCCCTCCTCATATCTGAAAATGTAAGAGAAAAAATTAGGTGTTGGGAGGGGTTGCAGGGGGTGGGGGCGACTGTGGGGGGCTTTCTGGACTAGTCAGTTGTGGGTGGTAGATATGTTTGTCATCATACGAGGCTATGACCGTTTCAACATCATTCTAGAATTTCTGTTCGTCTTCACGATTTTTTGTAATTTATTTTTTGAGCCCCAAATGCGTTCTTCGAGTCTTAATATCTTTAATAGTGAGATATAAGGCAAACTATACGATTTGAGAGAATCATTTCTCATTTTCAAGTCGGGGAAAATATTTTTGTGACGAATGATTAAAAAAGATCCATTTGATGGCTATTCATTTCGACATAATTTTACAATTTTTAAAATCTTAATAATTATTTTAGCTATTCATTTTATCAAAAAACTCTCAGTTTAAAGTCTGAGAAAATAACTTCGAAATGAAAGAGAAGTGTTCAATTTCACCTCTCTCGGGATAATTCTAGATTTTTTACTAGGAATGAGGAACTTACCCAGTAATTCCAGCATTTTGTCACACTCATCGAGGATGAAATGCTTGAGGTGTTTGAGATTGAGTTTCTTTGTTCTCACGAGGGCGAGAATTCTACCTGGGGTACCAACGACAATGTGGGGACATGTGTTTTTCAATACTTCTTCGTCTTTCTGGATGGGAAGACCACCAAAGAACACTCCCACCTGCAACAATCAAATACAATCGTTAATCACATTCTTCTCATTCTTTAATAACATTTCAATAAATCCTTCAATAACTTCGTCAGTAGTGGGTAGTGGTAAATGCAGTAGTCATCATGTGAGGCTAAGACTTTTGCAACATCATTCGAAGTTATTCTCAAAACATTAACAACGCAACCAGACTAATTAATTTTAATCCCTTCATTTTTGGTAAATATCTCGAGACCCAAAGGAGCTACAAAAAATATTAACTAGACATTTTTTGTAGCCCTAGATTTTCTCCACAAAAAACATTTTTATGAAAATTTCTCTAGCTCCATTAGGTTCGAAGATATTCCCCAAAAATAAAAGAGTAAATTATTTTATCTCGTGTTAAAAATGTTTGCAGATAATTTACCTTGACTGCAGGCATGTATTTTGAGAATCTCTCGTACTCCTTGCTGATTTGGAAAGCGAGCTCACGTGTGTGGCACATGACAAGAACATAGACCTGATTCTCAGTGAGTTCAAGCTGTTGCAATGTCGCCAGTACGAAAACTGCTGTTTTACCCATACCAGACTTTGCCTGGCACAGGATATCCATGCCAAGGACTGCTTGTGGAATGCATTCGTGTTGTACTGTAAATGAAGCAAGTTCAATCCATTAATAAAGGTAACAAGAGAATTTTCAAACGTTTTTTTTCATCTAAATCGCTCAGAGAGATTGGTCTCAGTCACAGACAATCTGTTGTCCCTATCTACCTCGTAATTCTCATCATTTGTTTTTCTTTCTAGTCTTTTTCATGGGTTTTTTCAGGGGAATTGAGCGGGAAATAGTCACCTTCGGAGGGATGTTCGAAACCGCAGTCGACGATGGCCCTTAGAATCTCAGGCTTGAGCAAGAAATCCCTGAATCCACTGCTGTGAATGGATACGTAGGTTCCCTTGACTTCTTTCTTGGCTGGAACATCACCACTTCCATCAACAACTGCCTCAGTCTGCTCCTCATCCTCGTAATCCAAAAGGTCGTCGTTGTCAGCCATTTTTATTGTTTCTCTTCAATGTGAGTTTAATCTGCAAATAAACATCATATTCAGTAATTAATTGACGTTATGTTGATGATTTCATTGAGAGAATTCAATTTTTTAAGATTTCATCGCTCTTATCGCCGTTTTTCGTTAATTTATAAATTAAAAATTATGAATTAATGAACATATGGTGATTTTATCTGTGAAAATAATTTTTTAACGCAATTAAAATTGATTTCTTTTGTGATTTTCAAGAGAAGAATAAAATGCCGCTTCTTTTGGACATATATGAACTGATATTTCTTATCAATTATGAGAACTAAAGCCGCCATTTTTGGACCCGTGTTGACCTGAAATGACGCCAGGCATGCACCAACAAAATTTCTCTTTCGTCAATATTTATTTGAGGTTTTCTCACTTCTTGAATTAAAAATTGAAATATAAAACGGATTTTGGCTTGAAACATAAACAAATAATTTTTTTGGTCAAACATATGATAATTTTAAACATGCAATCTGCTTTGATCGGGCAATTAATGTTCGTTTGATCGTGAAATTTAAAATTGAAGGACAGAAAACAAAAAATTTACTTTTATTTCGAACAATCAATAATCGATAATAATTATTATCAATTATGTAAATCTACTCCGCCATTTTCGGCCTCGTGTTAACCTGAAATGACGCCCAAAGCCCTCGACCAATCTCAAAAACAAAAGAAAATGTTCAAACTTCGGAAATTTTTTGCATCTGCTTCAGTTAAAAATTCAGCAAATCACAGTGAAAAAATTATTTATCCCAAATTGATACATTTTGTGACATAAAATCCATTACGATTGAATTATCTGCATACGTGGCGTCGGCTTCGTGGCCGTGAAAATTCACAACAACAAAAATCATTGAAGAACGAAGTAATAACAAAAAATAAATCATGGAATCGTATCTTCAGACGTTTAGTATTTATAAAATGAGTGTGATTACCGCCGATCGCTAATAAGAATATGAATTAATTATGGATTATAAACTCACCGACGATGACTGCGCAACTGACTGACGCCACGATAAACAGGACACTAACTGTTCCAAAAATGGCCGCCCCTTTTCCGACGCTTGGAAGAGAAAGCACTAGTGGCGCCGCCTGGATTCAAACGGAAATGCTCGTCAAATCCGTTATTCAAACATTTTTTTTAGGGTTACAAAAATTGATCTCACGTTTTTGCTGTTCCTGAGAAAGGTTGAAGAATTGCAATTTCATTTATCGAATCATTTCTTCAGGAGCCATTTCTCCGAAGAGATTTCACTCTATTAAGAGCATTATATTATGTATAGCGGTAACTTATAGTACATTTTATAACTTGTACGTAAAGTGAAATTTTACGCGTTCTGCGTGCGTTAATTCTACTTTGCACACATTTTGATAAAAAATGTAAAACTTTTGTAATAAATAATTTATGCTTCTGCGTGCTCAAAATGGCGTTTCATGTCGAACCCACCCGAGTCAACCGAGAGACTATTGTTCAAAAAAATAATTGAAGCAATAATTCTATGGATAAATTTCTTACACTCATCAAAGTTAGAATTCACGGGAAAAAATATCAATGACGAATCATTTTTTTTCGATTTTTGAATTTATTTTTTCTCGTTACACTCAACGACTCAACTGGAGTTTATTCGTACCACTTTAATGTACTTAAACAATGATTTCTCCTTGAAATCTTCGTGGTTCTGATGCTCATCATTAATTAGTGGAGGAAAATAATACGAAAATAACAAAAATTAACTACTTCTTATCTTAAATAGACTCACTTATTTAAAAGAAGTTATAAAATGCATTGAACTTTCCAATTTAAAAAAATGCCTACAGAACTGGTGCCGCCGTCCGGACCCGAGCGGAAATGCTTCGGAAATCCTTCATTTGAACATTTTTTCATGATCATTTTTTCATGATTCCAAATATGGAAGAATCGTTACTTCTTTTCCCTCGCAATTCCGATGAGACTTCACTGAAGAATCTCCCCTTCAAAAATAGCATTATGTACTGCTGTAGTCAAATATCTGGGCTAAAAACACCGCCCTAAGCAACAACATCTCCTAAAACAACTCCCATGTCTCTAACGGGAAACGAAAAAAGTCAACTATAAAATAAAAAAACAACAATATCACCTCGAGCGTAACATTTAGACAGTATTCTTCCTGTTTATGTATTAGAATGGTCGCTCCCCCTGGCAACCCTCCCAGTTTTACACTCGGAATTAATTAGAAAAGGAAGAGAACATTGGAATTGGGGTCGCGGCATCAATTGACTTGGATTGAAAAATCCGTCTGTCGTTGGAACACCGAAACACAAAGAAATCGAGGAAATTGAAGGCAATTATCTCGGATGACAATTTTCACGGAGGAAGTCCCAAGAATTGACTCGTAGAGGTATGAAAAAAAACAAACGAATATTTTCTCATCTTATAAAAATTTATTCATCTTCTGATACTTCATTTATACATATTTTGACCTTATCACAGTAAAGAGCGTACTTATCACCAATTTTTAATAATTGGGAGCAAATTGTGGACAAAGTTCATTAAAACCTATCGCAGTAATGGGAAAATTGAAAAAATGACTGATTAATGCTGCTGAGGAACAACAATTATGATTATCTTTGCTGCTAAAATTGCTTTTCTTGCA
Source organism: Diachasma alloeum (assembly GCF_001412515.2). NCBI lineage: Eukaryota > Metazoa > Arthropoda > Insecta > Hymenoptera > Braconidae > Diachasma > Diachasma alloeum. Next base: position 5,355,460 of record NW_021680345.1, read on the forward strand.
TTCAAATTTCGCAACAAGTTCTTGCCGATCCAACAAGACGGCGCCACAACAATGATCATTTTTAAAATGAAAAAAATCTCGATAGCTGTCGAGGAACTTATAATAAGGAAGAAATGACTGGATTACGTAGAATTGATAAGAGTTATCGGGAATTAGCATTAATCTGTTTACAATAACAACTAGGGACTAGTCAACTATGAGATACGAAAAATTGATAACGTGGGAATTAATATCATTATTAATAGTCAAAACTTCGTTGAGAAGTATAAATACAATTATACTATTTACGATTTGTAGGAGATAATGAGGCTCGTTCAGATTTTTTGACTAGTTATTCGCCGATTTCGAGCGCTGATTTTTATTCATTTGAAGGTAACTGTTAGAATCAGATTTTTCAGGTTTCGTCACATTTCGATTTTTCGAAGCTTCGGATATCTGGAGACCAAGCGATTTCAGAGGGAAAAGTGTGAAGTCTTTTTTCTTGCAAATTTCTTCAGCTGCAAAGAAGGTTTTGTGATGTTTTCCTCTGAATCCCTTAGTTCCTGAGATATTTGCAAAATTACCTGAGCTTGGGAATTCAATCCATTATAATTTGTCACTTTTCACTTCGTTATTCCCCAAATATCTCCGAAGGGAAGCGATTAATCAAAAATTACCAGAATACCATTTTCATCGAGAATTTCATAATCTACAAAAAATGTTTTCTGACTTTTCTCCCTAAACCCATCAGTGTCCAAGATATTCCCCAAAATCTCAACGCAAAATTCTCGAACTCTCCTTTCATCCAGAATCACTCCGAAGATCAAACAGCTTGACTAGTATTTTTACCAATCATCTCGACAGAAGTCCTCTGATACTCAGCTTCCCTAAAGCTCCCAGAGAACCCATTCAACTCGTCAAGAATGGACTCAATGTTCCTGCCCTTGGTCTCAGGGACAACGAAAAACGTGAAGACCAAACTGCAGATGCAGAACGCCGCGAGAAGGAAGAACGACCCACCGATGCTGAGAGTATCCATGATGAAAGGGAAGAACTTCATCATAATGAACGATACAATCCACATGAAGACCATCGAAATAGAATTAGCGAAACCAGAGATATCGGAGCTGAAGACTTCAGAGGCGACAACGAAAGGTGCTGGACCCATGCCGAGACAGTAAACAATGGCAAAGCCTGAGATTGCTGTCACGGGTATCCAGGAGAACGAGCTGACATTATGACCTGAACTCTGGACTATCAAGAAGCAACCTAGGATGCAGTGGCAAATGGCCATTCCAGCGCAAGAGATCATGATGAGGGGTCGCCTTCCAGCCCTCTCCATCATCACAGTCGATAGCCATGACCCGAAGACTTGGATCGAACCCACGAGAATAGTCGCTGTGTTTGGATCCATTGAACTCCCAGCTATCTCGAAGATCGTCGCGGTATAGGCCACCTGGAAGTTATATTGACATTGATGATATTTTATTGATCGTGAAAACAATTCCAAGTACTTCTCAACAAAAATTCTCAACCCTTTCGGCGCTACCAGATGGTGACGTCACCCCATTTAAAATATTGGGCTGTAATCAGCCAAAATCTGGGCACCTTGAACCCTTCACGAATTCGTTGGGAAATTCTATTGGATTTCTATTTACGGATGTACTACACCCTTTCGGCCAAAATTCACGTTTTTTCCATTTTTCTGGGAAATTATTGATCGGATTGACGCGAAATAATATACCGTTTTTGCGTTTTATCATTATTGACTGACGTACGAAGTTTCATGGTAGTGCAATCATTTTCCTGCATTTTGTCTGAAGTTTTGTGAATTTCCGATTTTTTTTAGAAAAAACGCAGGAAAATGATTGCACGATCATGAAATTTCGTGAGTCATCAAGTAATGATAAAACGCAAAAACGGTATATTTTTTCACGTCAATCCGATCAACAATTTCCCAGAAAAATGCAAAAAACGTGAATTTTTGCGAAAAGGGGGTAATACATCCATAACTTTCTATGGCCCGGTTGCACCGAGCCCCGTTATCGAAATAAACAGAGTAAAATTTATCCTCGGGGTGAATTATACCGTAGATGTCATAATTTTTCAATATTTGACCCAAAGAATAATACTTTATTGATCCTGTACCCCCTTTGAATTAACACTGATTTAATCTTGGGATTAAATTTTATTTTTGGTTCCTGAGATAAGTTTGAGACATTCTCCCGGGTAAAATAATCCATCGAACATCCCAATTTACTTTTTACTTATCTGACGTTTTCGTTTTTAGTGACCAATTGTCAGGTGCTGCATTATTTTTATAAGAAAAAGACTTGCCTTATGGCTCTAAATAATATATCGGCCTCAAAGAATATTTAATAATTTTGTGCGTAGCACAAGCACTGTCGTATGATTATTGTGAGCAAAGCAACTGCGTTTATGTAATATCTCTCAAGTGCTTAAGAATAATTCCGTATTTGTATGATTTTTTACGTGAAAATAATCTGTCTACTGTGACATAATACCTGTAATTGTTCAACCTTGGTCTAAATGGATATTCGTTAATGAAAAAAATTGGCAGATTCTATTGAAGAATTGTTCAGGAGAATATTCTATGCAAAAAACTCATAAACATCGATTTCTATACAACGCATTCTGTTGAGGGATCTCTTAAAAAAACTCCTCGGCTCAATTTTTTCTTTCATTTTTCTTATGAAAGGGAGGAATTCCTATGGAAAATGTCTAAAGTCTCTATTTCAATTAGACATTGCCTGCAAACAAATAAAAATTCAATAGAATTTCGTATCGAATTCACTGGGTTTTTCAATTAAATTTTTCTGTGCGCATTTCCACCCCTTCAGCGCGAATATCATGACTCAACTCCTGAATTTCACTCACCACAGCACTGATCCCACAGAACTGCTGACCCCCCAACATGGCCATGGCAATCATGAACCCCTTGAAGGTGCCCCTGTCCCTGAACAATGCCCTGAACCCGACTGATTTATCATTAGCTGAATTCTCCTTGGCAAGTGCCTGCAGCCGCGATAGCTCGTGGTCAACCGTGGCCTTCTCGTTGCTCTTCAGCCACATCAGCGACCTAAACCCCACCGAGATTCTTATTAACAAACTTAATTCACTAGTGCAATGCACTGTTAAATTTCATGTAATTGGCCCCGAAATTCGAACCCTCCGATAATTAAAAATTATACGGGCAAAAATCATCAATTTGACTTGCCAACGCTATACTCCAAACTACCCCATTATTCATCCAAAAAATTCACCTAGTAGCTTCAGCGATTCGCCCTCTCCTCATCAGATAAATCGGCGTCTCCGGCATGAAGACGAATCCCCCCAAGAATAGCATCGGAATGACAAGTGCACAGATGGCAAAAATGTTGTACGGTAAAATAGCCCCGAAGATGTACGCTGTGAGGATACCGATGTTCACGGAGAAGACGAGGATGCTGCCGTACTGTCCTCTGACGCTGTCCCCCGAAATTTCCGACACATAGATGGGAATGACGAAGATGAGCATGGCTGCGGCAAATCCTGCGAAGAGACGAGCTGCGAGGAGGTACGTCCAGTCCCTTGCGAAGAGGATGAGGAGCCAGCAGAGGCCCGAGGGCACAGCGATGATGCATCCCGTTATCTTCCTTCCGAGACGCTCGGCCAAGGTGCTGCAGAAGGGGAGGACTGCCAGGGCCCCGATGCAGAGGATGCCGTTCATCCAGGACATTTGCTCATTCGTCATTGGGGCCGTGCCGATTGGGGTCTTTGAGGATTGCAGCAGGGGGGCCATTGGGGACGACCAGCCCAGGATCATTCCGTATGATAGGGATGATAAATTTACTGGAATTAATGTTGCATTGAACAAAATTGCGGATGAAGCCAATTTTTTTTGATGGATTATTGCGCGAAATTTTCTACTGGAATTCCTCGATGCGAATTTTCTACGCGTTTTCCATTTCATTTTTTTCTATATTGTTTTTTATATTAGGACATTTTCTAAGTTCCCATAGAAAATGTCTCACTTCAATTTAATATCGTAATTTATTTCTTTATCATTTGCAGAAAAAACTTTCAGACTTTTTTTCTTCTACTGGAATTCCTCGACGCGAATTTTCTACGCGTTTTCCATTTCATTTTTTTCTATACTGTTTTTTATATTAGAACATTTTCTAAATTTCCATAGAAAATGCCTTAATTCAATTTAATGTCTTAATTTATTTCTTTATCATTTGACTTTCAATCAAGATTAATAAAAATCATAAACCCTTCCTCAATTAATTGATCATTAATTAAATTATCTGTAATCTTTTTCTACTTACTTAGAATTGTCGCGAAGAATTGCCGCCACTTCCCCGGCTCAATCAGCGTTATTTTTCCGGTCTCCATCTTTCGAATGTGGATTTGAACTTTACGATACGTCAAACAATTTTTTTATCGATCTTACTGATGTTTTGTTCGCGAATTAATTGGCGGACATCAGATTTTGTGGAGATAATTTAAAAGTGGATGGGATTACGTATTGGAATCATTCCACTTTGGATTGTTGCCTCCGGAGGCACGTCCAAAAGTACTCACACCACTTCTGTTCCCCAGTATTTCGTTTTATAGCGATAGCCAAGCCCCCAAGTTCACCACTCTTATCATACCACATGCGGGGAATGCTTACATTCCAAACAATCTCTACTACTACGATCTTGACTCTCATTCATACGATGGGACGAGGGTGTGAATTCCTCAGGAATTTTCTGTAAATCTCCTGAATTTAATCAGGGATTTATGTCCGAAGCTTGCAGAATCCATCCAGGAGCCATTACGAATCGTCAGTTGAAATTTCATCATCACGTTTCAAATTTTTGGATTTTTTAAAATAAATCAAACGTACGTCAGAGGATCTATTTGCTCTGCGATCAGTAGCACGAGTTTCCTGCGACCATGATTTACAGCTCTTCGTCGAGATACTATTCCTAGCAAATTGCAAATTTACTCGATGATTAATTAAAACGTCTGATAACGGAGCCCGAATTTGATTTATCCTATGCATATTCAATACTCGTAGGCACTACTAATCCCCTATCTAATCGCCTATGCTGACAGATGGCATCATAAATTGCAGGCGTTTCTATTCTATTCCAGAGGGAAAATGAAAATTAATCCTGAGTGTTTTCGTCACAATTCGTACAACCAATATTAACTCAATGTTTCAGAGGTATCGAATTTTCCTCGCTGTGAAATTCATTTCGAAAGACGATGACATGGCGCTGCAGTGGAACAACGAATCAAGAGATGATATCCAAATTGAAACGTGAGGATGAAGAATTAAGACGATAAAATATGATTTTTATTCTCTGACTTTTTTATTTTGTTTTCATTAGTGCAAAATATGCAATCTCAGACTGAATAGCAATTCAATTCCTCTATTTTTGTGAAGATATTTTGCGAAGGTATTTTTTGGGTACTCGAAGACTTTTCCACAAAAAAATACTTCCAACAGGTTTCCCTAAAATACCTCAGTAGAACTCGATATGAGAAAAATTTAACAGAAATTCGTTGTAATTCAGAAAATGCCATTTTAACAACGGAGAGAGCTGAAGCGGCTATGCTGGCAATTGACCGAGGCAAGTACTGCCACGAGTCTGATCCCTACCTGGACCGTCCCAGGAGGATAGGCTACAACGTCACCATCAGTGCCCCGCACATGGTAACCCTCCTCTAGCTAAAAACTCCCAGTGATAAAATAAATGATAAAAGAATTATTATTCATTCAGGCATTTCATTTTCTACACGATCCTGATCGGTCTATTGTGTACGCCAATTACATTTTAACTTACACCATTTTTTATTGCATTTTGAATTTGACGGTTTTCGGTGATTTTGGGAACTTTACATTTTTTTCTTTAAATCTACACTGAGAAAAAAATATATTTTTGCCAAATATCTATTTACTTGAGACAAGCCTGATTAGGTTTCAATTATGACAAGCATGTTGCTCTAGAGGAAGACTATGCTGTACATGACCTTCGATGAACTCCTTCAATAATTATTCATTTTTCCTAAATTTCTCATTTTCTATGGGAAAGAATTTTGATTAATTCTTCAATGTTGATAATTATTGAGGGAGCTCACTCAAGATCACAGCTAACATGATCGTCTTCTAGAGCAATATAATTGTCACAATTGAAGCCTAATGATAATTGACCGGGAATGACTCGGCAGGAGAAATATGGAATTGACAAAATAAATACTTCTCTCAAGTAAATGCATATTTGGCAAAAATAATTTTTTTTCTCAGTGTAGAAGGCCTAACGGAATTCTGTTAACGCATTCAAAATCGGCGGAGTTTAATCTTTCTAATGCGGATAATTTCATCTTTAAGAGAACTCCAAGCTCTCAATTTTGTCGGACTGTGTAAATTAACTGCCCCAGTCTCTGGTAAAAAACGCAAAAAGAATTGTCACACGATGCAACCGTAATTTGAAATTCCTGTGGAATGAATTTCGATTCGGAGAAGCGCATTAGGGTCACGAGCGTCATGGGGTCAAGCCACCTTATCTAAGAATGTCACAATTATTGATACGATTGTACTAATCGGGTTTTTAATCGCGATGTTGCAATATTTTCCATCAAGTGCATTGCTATCGTTGATAGCGAAAATGGATAAATGGAAAAAGTGTACAGATGCGACCCTGACCGTGCTGTGTGTGAGGATTGATAGTCGCTGATTGTGATTTTAGCACGCTTATGCGTTATCGATATTGACGGACCAGCTGAAGGAGGGCTCCAGGGCGTTGGACGTCGGCTCCGGGTCGGGGTATTTGACGGCTTGCATGGGGTTCATGGTGGGAGCTGGGGGGAGAGTTGTTGGGGTTGAACATATTCCCGAGCTTGTGGCCGTTGGGGAGAGGAATTTGAGGGAGGATTGCCCGGAGTTCATTGAGGATGGACGAGTGAAATTCGTAGGTAAGGGCTGCCTCAACACAACTCTTCAAATGATAAGAATATTTTTTGATTATCACGCACGTGGTGAAAATATTCGCCAAGTTTTTCGTTCTGAGGTATTTTTCTTACGATAAAACTCACGACATCTCGAAAACTATTAGGCCTATCGAAAAGTGCCACAAAATATTTTTTGCAGGAAAGTCAATTTTCCACAATTTTTTTTTTACATTTTCCAATATACCCAGTAGTTTAGAAGGTATTTAAGTTTTTCCTGTGGAGAAAAAACGTGAGTTTTTAAAAATAGAAAATTACATAATGTGCAGAAGAACCGAATTTATTTTTTATTGTTAAAAGTTTTTAAAAAATAAAAAAAAAGAATTAGAAAATAGATAAAAACGAAAATAATTTTTTTTCAATTTTTCAATATTTTTATCAATTTTTATTTTTTATTTTTATTTATTTTTTTAAATAAAAATTCGAAAATTCTCTGATAAATTCTCGAAATTCTCCCAGAAGCTGACGGCCGAGTTGGATACCCCCAGGAGGCCCCCTACGACGCCATCCACGTGGGAGCAGCTGCTGAGACAATCCCCGAAGAGGTATCCCCCCAAAAGAGTCACGAACTCCCAACAAATTTAAATTTAAACCTCCCCACTAACGAAGAATAAACATTCCCCTGCAGTTGGTGAAGCAACTGGCCCCCGGTGGTCGCCTGATCGTCCCGGTCGTCGCTATCGAGGGCTTCCAGAAGTACCAGGACCTGGTGCAAGTCGACAAGGATCAGGATGGCACAGTCAAGACCCAAAAACTCATGCACGTCTCCTACGTACTACTCACCGATCCCAATACTCAATTACATAATTAAAATTTTCGACATGCCTTCCGCCTCCCTTCCGCCCCTCTATCCTCTCCTAAATTTGGGTCGAACAAAAAAAGCTCGTGAGTTAAGCACCCACCAACCATGCAAGCAGACCCAGCCCACGAATTCTCAACAATCAGTGGAGTTTCATGCACTCTGCGATGGGCTGCCTTCGACAACTGCAGCAGGATCACTACCATCGATCTATCGAATTATGTAAATATGATTATGTCGATATATTTAAGTGATTTAATGAATTTTATTGATAATGAAGGATTAAATTATATTTTGAAATATGAAACTCTGGGTGTTCTCATTGCAATATTGATTTAAATTGACAGAGGTGCCACATGTGTTCTAGGGAATTTATGAGATGGAAATTCTAGGGAATTTATGCGATGAAATTCCTAGGGAATTTATGCGACGAAGTCCTCAGGGAATTTATGGGGTGGAAATTCTAGGGGATTTGATTGGGGCTCCTAGGGATTTTTTATGTCAGTGAGAATTCGCGATTTTTCTACGAGTTTTCAGGGTGCAATCGAGAGTTCTGTCTACGTTTTATTGAATAAAAAGTAGTTCAGGTTTATAGCAGTTTGAAAAAGTATTATTATCAGAGAAATATTATAGAGTTTGGGTTAATGGGGAGTCGGGGGAAGATTATGCTCCGAGAATAATAGAAGAAGAAGGAAATTGAAGTCTTCACGTTTTGGGGCTAATGATTTCTTGAATTAATTTATTAACTGATGATTAAAACTGGTGCTCTCATTGCAGTTGCAACGATAGTTATGGCAGCTTTTGGGAGGTACCATGGTAGATCGAACAGGGACCTAGTGCAGTACCTGAAGAGTAAGTGAAATTGGAAAATTGTTAAAATTGAATTTGATTTGATTGGGTGAAAACGAAGGTCTTTAATCGTTAATAACTGGAGAACGGCTGAGTGAAATTTCTCTATTTTCTTTTCATTTTCGAGGTATTTTTTCAAGCCTCAAAATGAGCCCTGATTTATTCAAATCGCATCATTTGGTCACCAAATATTGAGGATTGAAGAGAGTCTTGATGATATAACGATTTTTCTTTTGATTCCAGAATCGGAGGTGATCAAGTCTGATCGAGTTTTTGACGCAATGTGCTCAGTGGACAGAGGAAAATATACTTTAGCATATCCGTACGTCGACTCGCCCCAGGGGATCGGTTATGGGGTGACAATAAGCGCCCCTCATATGGTACAACAAAAAAAAATTTCTTAATTCTTCGATTCTCTCGGAAACGAGGGGATTGAGGGGAAAAAGCCATAAGAGATTTTTTGTAGCTGACAAAATTTCCAACAAAAATGTCTTATGACGCATTCTCCTCAAACCAATCGTTGCCAAGATAATTACATTATTAGTTAGAGTTGAATTCACAATTCGTGATTTCGCATTCAGAAACCATTTTATTGAATTTTTTACGACTCACGAGGTTGATATTGAACAGATTCCAATGAAAACTTACAAATTAGAAACACAAAAGCTTCTGTTTAGCACGCCCATGCCCTGGAACTCCTGGAGGACAAGTTAAAACCCGGGAATAAAGCCCTGGATGTTGGCTCGGGGTCTGGATACTTGACTGCTTGCATGGGAGTCATGCTGGGGAAGGAGGGAGTTGCTATCGGGATTGATCACATCCCGGAGCTTCAGGCACTGGCTAAGAAAAATATCATGAGTGACAAGCCTGAATTGATTGAAACTGGACGTGTGGAATTAATTGGTAACTATTTTAACCATTTTCCATATTTGTAGGAAAACGATTCCCTAACTATTTTGTAAATATCTTCTAGAGGAAAGAAGTCACAGAAATATGTCCCGATTGATTTTTGTGGGGAATTTTATGGGCTACAAAAACTTTCTTGTGACGTTTTTCCGTAAACTCAATCGCTTTAGAGATATTTGCAAAATAGTGTCAACGAAATTATTTCAATTTTCATTTTATTCCATTCAACGAACCCATTTTCGATTGATTAATTAATTTCTTCATTTTTTTATGTTTTTAATATTTTTAGTGGGAGATGGAAGATTAGGATATCCAGGTCGAGCCCCTTACGATGCCATCCACGTGGGAGCAGCAGCAAAAGAGACTCCTCAAACAGTAAAATCTAGTTGTTCTTTAATTTGCAATTTCGATTTGTTTTAATTTGACTTCACAGCTAATTTTGATTGATTTGCGCCCAGCTGATTGAACAGCTAGCCCCTGGGGGTCGGTTAATCGTCCCAGTAGGCGCCTCGAACTCAGATCAGACCCTAATTCAAATCGACAAGACCCTGGAAGGAGAGATCAAACAACGGCCTTTGATGGGAGTCGTCTACGTCCCCTTGACTGACAGGGAGAGGCAGTACAGCTCATGAAACCAGTGTCTGCTCCAGTGAGCTAATTTATTCTTTTCGTCATTCGTGATCATTTTGACTGTTTGAAGGCTCAACGACTTAGAACAATGAAATTAATAAGATTTAAGATTTTGAATTTTTTTAGATTCTAGAGTTTCTTGTGTTCTGGTAACATTATGTTCGATAATAGTTCTCTTCTGTAAAGTAAGATACTCATTAAAAGAGCACTCGGTAATTTTAAGAATATTCAGGCTGTCAATGTTCAATTCTGTAACAAATCGGTGAAGTTTGGTAATTCCAAAAAAAATATCAACACTATTTTGCGAATATCTCCAAAACTAAGGGTTTTAGCGAAAAATTTGACAATATCATTTTTGTAGACCATGAAATTTCCCGCAAGAAAGTCCTTTGGCATTTTTTTCTAAACCTCCAAGTTCGGGAGATACTTGCCAAAGAATGTAAATCTGTTTCTCTGGGTTCACCACTTTGTTACTCATGTTTCTCCTCGAGATAAAATTCTGAGGAAAATTCACCCGATGTCATAAATCACTGTATGACTGAAAACAGTAATTTTTTATTATCAATAAAGTTATTAAAATTATAATTACAACAATCAATGGAGTTATTCTCCTGTAATTCATCGAACTTAAACGTCTAAATAATTACTCCAAATACATATTACAAATTATGTACATGCAAAACCGACTAGAATTACGTTTCCGAATACCTGATTTCTCTTAAAAAATTCTCTGATCGAAGTTCCTTTGGTTAAATTTGCAAATAAATATGGAAGATAAATTGTCTCGATAATAGAGCAAAATGTGACTCAATAAAGTGATGAATTACGATTAAAACAATTAACAAATATTGAAAAGTAAATTGCAGCGCAAATATTGCGTCCCTTGAGGAATGTCAAATATCACCTTAAAACACAATTGCCAATGTCCTTAATCAATTGATAAAAAACATTGATTGAGTTGAGAATAAAAAAGTCTTTAAATTAAATTGTCTAGAGTATGAACTAATCAAAGAGATTTTACTAGCAGTAGACTGAGGGCAGATCCAATGGAAATTCCCAGTCCGAGGAAAGCACCCATCATTGCTGAGGCTATTTCTTTGTCGTGGGGATCGACAACTCTTTAAAAATGAAAATAATTTATTATGACAAAAACTTAATACTATTCATAATACTGTTATGAATAAATGATTAAAATAGACTCACGTTGGGACCAGGATAAATGCAATATTGCAGAGATAGCCGTTGCCAATGGCGAAGATAATAGTGAGAAGAATGTAGTAACCATCATCTGTTATGTACACAGGGAGATGATGACGAGGCTGCGCATTGCAGAACATCAAAGCTGGGACGAATATCGCTCGAGATATGGCGAATATTACGATGAGCCATGGTTTACCCTTTGGCTGAAGAAATAAATAAAATTAAAGATTAAACTTGTCTGATATTCTCTTCAACTGTTGAGTTTAGGCCAATACGAAATATTTTGCGTGTGAAATCTTCTCTTTCTTCTCTTTCTTCATTTAAAAAACCATTTTATTGAATTAAAACTTTAATTTAATAAAGGGCCCAGTCGACTTGGACCCTTTCACAAATTTTCGCAATATTTCCTAAATTTTATATTTTTCAAGAATGTTGAAAAGAGCATTCGAGTAATTGATTTTTACCCAGAGGAAAATTCCGGCGAGGAAACGACCGACGTAATCCCCACAACTGAACGTTAGATATGTGACAACAGGTACAAAGTAGATATCTAAATGGAGAAAAGAAGAGATTAATCAAATTCCAGTTAACAATCAGCAAAAAAATGAAGAATCTCTCAATATCGATCATTCGTTATACAAACCATTCCAGGCATACCCTTTCCCCTTATCCTTGCTCTCCACGAGAACAGTAACAGCAGGATAAACAGCCATAGTAACGAAGAACGTGAGGAAAATGGCGAGAGCATGAGGCCATATTCTCTTCAAAATACTTAAGTAATTAGTTCTGTGTCCCCCGACAAAACCAACTTCAGCATTCACCGAGAAATTGGGCTCTTGTGGCCTCGGTTTCTCCACCATATGATGCAAGAAGTATTCCTAGAAATTATGATAATCGGCTTATATTGCTCGTATATCAGGCGGAGTGTCGACAATTCGTTTAATCCGATTTTAATGAATTAGGGATGATGAGTGTGTTTGTCGTCAGTTGTATTAACATTTTTCGAGCTAGTCTGTATTCTGATAACATTATCTTCGATAATAGTTCTCTGCTAAATAATTTTAAATAATTGAAAAAAATGTATTCGCATTATTTTGCCAATATCTCTAAAACTAAGGGTTTCAGCGAAAAAATTGACAAAGTCATTTTTGCAGCCCAGGAAATTTCCCGAAAAAAAGTCGTGTGTCATTTTTTTCGAAACCTACTGGTTCCGGAGATATTCGCAAAAGAATGGGAATCTGTTTCTCTGGGTTCACCACTTCGTGATTTATTTATTTCCTCAAGGTAAAAGTCAGGAAAATTCACACAATGCCATGAATTCATTGAAACTATAATCACAATGTTCAATTCTGTAACGAATTGGCGAAATTTGATAAATCTAAAAATTGTATTCACACTATTTTACCAATATCTCTAAAATGAATTAGCTTGACTCACCTCTCGTTCGATAAAAATGTACGCGATCAAGGAGCACAACAGGACAACATCTCCAATGATGAAATAAACAAGGCCAGAGACAACTGGACTAGCTCCAATCCAGAGAGAAACTATTTCAGTCAAAGCTGTGAATATTCCACCCAAAGCTTGACCACTGGACATTGCTGTTATGTATTTTGGGTTGAAACGCCCGACAATTCCCATTAAGCTTCCTCCAAAGACTGCGCTCAATGCTGTAAATTCCCATATTAACATTTTCAACAGAACGTCTCAGAAATTCGTGAATATCTTTAAAACCTCTGGGTTTTCTCATTCTCTCAATTTCATTTTTTGCAAAAAAGCTTCAGAGATATTCACAAAATTGAAACACAAATATGTTACCTACCATTGACAATTGCAAATGACGTGAGAACGATAATTAAAAACGTATTCTGCCCTGTAACAATGAATAATTTCCATTCGAGATTAATTGAGAACAATAAAAAAGCTCGTGATGAACGGAGAATGGAAGAAAATCACTCACATTCGTCGGTATTAATTTTAACAAATGCAGTTGTCATTATAAACAGCAGAAGAATGAGCGATTGTGTCCCGATCATTCTAACTTGCTGCGATAATCTGCAATGAGATAATCAACTCTGTAATTACGTGCATTCAGGGTGTTTCTCGGTAATAACTTCCTCACATTTTACTAAGAAATGTATTCAGTATTAAAAATAAAGTGCTTGGAATGGCACTTGCGATGTTCAGGTAGGATGTAAAACTCGCTTGGAGATCTGTTCTCTTTTCTAAAATCTCGGTGTGCGTATAGTTGTGGAGGCCTGTGTTATTGGAGTGAATTTCCCTGAATTTGTACATCCAGTACTGCAAAATTATAATTCCCATCAACATTTTCATAATGAATAATTCATCATTCAACTGATTGACTGATTTATCTCATAATTCTCTGTCTTGATTATTGATAAATTAATCAAATTAACTGATAATTCACTGAATTGAAAAATAAATTAAGTAAATAAATGGACTTACCTCGTCGGCAGTGATGAAAAAGGCCCACGGTATAAGTGTATTTATTCCCAATAAGTAAAAAACAATGTAAGCAAGGTTGTACCTGAATAAATAATAAAACAAAATTGCATTTAATATTTCTAACGAGTTTAGTATAAAAATGGTAAAAATCCATTTCGACTTTTTTTATAACAGTTAATTTATCTCGAGAATTATTGATTTTAGGAGGAAATATCATAAGACATTTTCTGTAGATCTTGGAATTTTCCACAGAAAATATTTTCTGACATTTTTTCATAAAATCAGTCGTTATGGAGATAGTTCACTATTTGATGAGACAAAAGTTGAGTGATCTGTTGTCATGTTTTGCAATTCTCACCTATCCCTGGGGAGAGGCAGCAGATGCTTCTGATCTGGTACAGAGACACTAGCATCATCCATTTCTGTCTCGATGTCATCCTCAAATTCACTGTCACTCCCCCCTAGCAATGGTCTTCTATTAATCGAGTACGCCATCCTCTAGACAACAATATCCCCAAATGAATAAAGTATAACGAAAGGCTAATAAATAAATGAAGGATCTTCGAGAATGGGAATTTGACATTCCCCCGGGAATTAAAATCATCAGGTGTATCAATCCTTCTACCTTGACAATAAATATTCAAAGTTGTGACTCAATGTCAAGCCCCAAAGATTAAAAGCATAATAAACATCGAATAAAACTGATGTTGAAACTGAATTTTCTCAGATGTTTGCGAAATAATTTTCATAATAAAAATCATCACAAAAATCACGAACAAAAAAAGGAATAAATAAGGAAATCCACAAGAATGCACGGAAAACCATCCATTTGCCCATAAATTAAAACTACTCACAAGCGTCAATCCTTGAAACTAAGCGATAAATATTCACAATAAATAACTCAAAGTGGAAAAAATTCCAGAAACTCAAGACCCAAAGATAAAAAACCTAGTGAACACTAAACAAAACTGATGTTGCAACCAACTCCCCCCAAATATTTATGAAATAATTTCCAAAATAAGAATCACCCCAAAAATGATGACCAAAAAAACAATAAATAAATTGCGAAGTTCGCAGGAATGCACGAAAAATCATTTCCCCACCACTTAAAATGACTCACATGCATCAATCCCTCAAGCTAATCGATAAATACTCACAATAAATGACTCAAAGTAGAAAAAATCCAAGAAACTCAAGGCCCAAAGATGGAAAACATAATGAACATTAAACAAAACTGATGTTGAAACTGACTTTTCTCCCGAGTCGCCTGCGTTCCCCGAACATCTCAGCAGACAAAGTTCCCTCACAACTCTCGACTGATCACTGCCTGTCGTCCTCTCGTGGCATATCCCTGACGGTCCCCCAGATATCCTCCTCAGTAATCCCAGGTCAGATCCGACAAACGAGAGAACGTTCGTGGCACAATTCAACAGCTGGCAAATCCATTGTTTATTTCCGTCCAATTACTCACACTTGTCTCCAGTAAACGCATGCTCCCATGTACAGCAGAGCTGAGGAGATTGTGCCCCCAGAGTTGCCCCCACTTTACCCAATCCCCACTCACATCCCATCCACTGTTGCTCACTCACAAACTCCTTTCATCCTGCACTGAGAAAAAAAAACGACAAAGTTCCCAAACAAGTCTTACTTCGAGAAAATATTTTTTTGAAAATTATCAAAAAAGGATTTTTTTGCGCCAAACATGCAGGGAGTGCGACGGAATGAAAAATTCTTGTCGCAAAAATAGATTTAGTAGTTAATATTGTTATAAATTGTTATAAAATGTAATACATTCTATCTGGATGAGTTGGTGGAGGTATATACAAGGCGTGAGCAGATGTAAAACTGTAAAAGTAGCATCAATGAAATAAATTCTATTCTAGATTTAGTAGTTCAAAAAAAATTGCATTCTCTGTAGAGGCAATAAATGTCATTTCTAGCACTACTCCTGCGTTATTCGATACTCCCGTACCTCCCATACGTATTTGGCTCCCGAAAAATCATTGTTTTATGCGGAACAAGGGACAGCAGCTTTTCGTTTCGACTGTCTAATAATCACAGACAAGAAATGAACCCTTAAATGACAATAATAATGATATGACAGCAATCCTGTAACTTAGGATAAAATATTTGTTGATCAATTTTCCTCTGTATGAGATGTTTTCATCCCGAAAAGGCACCGTCTGGTGTGAATTATCCGCCTCTTGAGCCAAATATTTCGTTGCTGTCGAAAGCAGAGCAACTATTCACGTTTGAGACTTTCAAATTCGAACCAAACAAATTCTTTTTTGGCAATTTTCAACTAGCGATTTTGTTGGCCCAAACAAGACTTGTTGACGTGTTTGTTTTTCTCTCAGCGTGCCCTTTGTTTTGTTGTCTTACACTTTTGGTGATGGCACGACTTTTCTCCCTCCTCCAGCCTCATTTTCCCTTTTCGTTAGTCTCTTGTTGTGAGCCCTCAACTCACTATTCTCAATCTCCTGATACTGTTCTACTTCAGCTCTTTAAGGCTTCTGCTTGACCATCGTTATTTCCTTTCATTATTCTGCTGTGTGACTTCGTCATTACTTTATTTTGTACCACATAATGTGCAGTGAATAAATTTCAATTAACCATTAGTCATATCCTTGGCTCCCACCTCTGAAAGCCAAAAGCTTCCCCCACTTCGCGCAGCATCAGCTGTGTCGTAAAAATATCAACAATGGAGTGGGATGTCTCCAGTAGAGGGCGGGAACGTGTGAGCGTGTGAAAAATGAAATTTTCGAGGTAAAAACAGATTGAAACACTCGTTAGTCGTCAGTATGTGGTTGTCAGTGCGCGTGATAATTATCACTGAAGAAGATACAGGGAAATTCAACAATCGTTTTTATTAACGCCCCGATGATTATTCAACTGCGGGCAGTCTCTCGTGCGTCAGTGTGGTGGGGGTGGGGTAAACAAAGCCGTTAATGCGTGATTTATTCCGAGTTAAAAGGTCTTTGCATATTCCATCAGCCAGTGTTGAATGAAATTTTCAAACGTCGATATGCTGCTGTCGGTCAAGAGATGGTGGGTAGAACTGTTTTGCTGGGTTTATGGGGTTTTATTCTTTTGAGGTGACGAGAGGTTTAATACGTCGTTTGGATTTTTGGGGGCTCTAGCTTCTGCGTGAAGGACTCGGTCAGGGCTCTCAGCAGCGGCGAGGTCTCCACTGCCCTCAGGCCCTTTTACTTCACTGTACATCCGGACTTATTTGGGCAATATCCGACACAAAGGGTATGGGATTGCTCCTTTGTTGTTAATTTTGGGTGAATGGGGGAGTGAGCGCGACAGTGCCACGAGTTCAGTCAACCCTTTGTTTTGTTTTTTAAGTGAATTTTTGGAGCGGGGGGAGGTAGACAAATTTTGTTGGGGAACTTTTTGGAGAGGGGGAGGAGAGCTACGAAAAAGGTCTTCACGAAAATTTTGCTATGTTGTTTTGATTTTGAGATTTTTCACGAAAACCGATGGTGTCAATGGTATTTTAATGTCTTCAGTAATTTGACGCATTGTTAAAAAATTTGGGCTAATATTTTAGGGAACAACGTTACTTGAAGTTTAAAGTTCAGTGGAAAAATGAGGAAAATTTTAATTTCAAAATTTTGAGGACAGAAAAATGTGGAAAATATTGAAATCTCGTTGAATTTTCATTGAAATCTGAAATTTTATTTTTTTAACTATATCACATTGCTATTATCTTCATTGCCTCGTAAATTTTTGAAAAAAGAAATATTTTTTTACAGTTCAAGAATTTTTTTTTTCGTCTGAGAAATTTAAGGAAAAAATTACTGATTCAGAAATATTTTCTCTCGAGTCGTTCTACCTCCACCGCAAAAATATTAGATCAATCAATAAATTCTAAAGGACATATCTTCAATTTAGACGGTCAACGAAAATTCATTGAAGCAGTTGAGCTCTGTTATCGAGTGTCTTCAGCAACGGAGACCGATAAATCCCATGACATTACCGTTTTATTTGCGCTCGAAGGACGAGAAAGAAGTGAAGGCGGGGAAGTTTACACTTGTAAAGATACAGCTCAATGATAAAGACCTGAAGAAGACGATAATATCTATTTTGAAGACCTGTAATTTGCCCACGACCTTCGTCGAGAAGATCGAGGAGCCTGTCAGGGGCCCCAGAAAAGAGAACAAGTTCTGGCAGGCGAGGGGGGACTTCGGGAGGGGAGTGGACTTCACTGATCTCGAGGATGATCCGCTTTATCAGTCCATTTTCATGAGGAGGAAGATGAATTCGGAGCCTGACACTTTCAAGTAAACAAATTGTTTAGTACCGAAAAATTATATTTCGGAATTTTCTTTAATTTAATGTCGAATGTCTCATCTATTATAATTTAATCCAGGTTTTTACCGAGCCATTCAAACCAGCAACTATTCAGGGCCAATTTCCCAATTATTAGAATCTCGCCAGCTGCATCCGGCATTTTTAAAACACAATTCATTTCCCTCGGAATAAACACTTGAAGGAAATCCTCTGACCGTAATAAAATCCAGTTTTAAACTGAAAATTCTCTTTCATAGTTTATGAAAAAAAATTAGGGCACATTTGGCTGAACATCTCGGAATCTAAGGGACATACGACCTTCTGTGCGCAGCAAAATCAGAGATAGGGCGTTCCGTACTATTTCAATTGACTTTTTTTCGATTTCGATCTTTTTTTCGGGTTATGCGAAATCAAAATTTTTAGATTGGACCAGGTAGCTAATCAAAAAAAAATTATAACTCGATAAATATAAACTTTATCAAAGAAGTGCAAGAGAATTTGTTTATTCAAAACATGTGTAAATTTCGGGAAAAAAATCCAGACTCGAAAAAGTTGAATTTACAATTAATTAATCAATAAATAAATCGAAAAGTTAACAACAAATCATGAGGGCAGGTCGCGAAAAAATCGAAAAAAAATTTATAGAGTAATTATTGAAGAATGTATCTATACAAGAAGGTTTTCACAAAATCTTTTCCAATTTCCTCAGATTCCGCGATATTTTTCAAAAACAGATTCATCGGATTCATCCAGTTTTATCACTCCACTCATTTAGATATTATCGTATCTAATTAAAGTTTTATCAGCGATCTTATCAGCAATGTCACTGATCTGTGTACACACCGATAGGGCATATTTGGATAAACATGTGAATGAGGCGCACGTGAAGCTGGAGGCCTGCAGGCCAGTGAGGGAGGAAGTTAAGAAGTTGGAAAAAATTCTGTGTGAGGACCTGGGGCTCAGGGACATCTTCTGGGACTGCGGGTGGAATATCGCGCATTATAGAGGGTGTCTGCTGGCCTTTCAGAACCTTGCGAGGCATCATCCTGAGCAGATGGAGATCCTCAGGGGGAGGACATTGGTCTTTGCCAATGACACGGGGATCAGTTCAGAGGGAAATGTTCTGTTGAACTCCGGGGAAGTGAGGCATAACTGGCTCGATGTAAGTTGATGAGTGAGGAATCTTCGTGGAGAACTTTCTGCAGCTCTCGATCTCTCCTGCAAAAATGTTCACCTGAAAATTTCGTTATCTCTTTACAACAGAATTCGGGCATGACTTTAGTTGAATTTTTCTGTTTTTTACGGAACTTCAGATGATTAGGAATATTCCGAAGCACGATCTCATTCTCCGACGTCTGCCAGCCTTTGAGAAAGCTGTCTCTCGGGTTCTTCTTGATATAAAAATTGGCAGAAGGTGTGTAACTGCGTGAAATCAATCAGATGTTGCAAGGTGGAATAAGGATATTGCAATGTTTTTTTACTCATCCTTATTTCGCGCAATGAATGACGCACTGTAGTACGAGGGAATGAATAACCATAAGGATCAGGGTGCTTTATATGTGCAGGAAGTTCATGCCGAAGGTCATGGTTGGTCAGTACGAGCATCAGCTGAGACAATTGACTACTACTTTATCGGATTATCGGGGGAGATCTAGTTATCCGAATACTTGGCCTACGAGTTTGGCGTCTTATGAATTAGTTATCGAGGCGTGAGTATTTTTGAAACGATGTTTTCAGTGATGGTTTCTGAGATAATCGAATTCCTTAGAACAATTGGAATTTCATTTGAAAAAAACAAATTCTGTTTATATTTGTCATTTATCAGAAGGGGAAATTGATTTTTGATTGCCTCGTTATTGGGTAATGATAAGTCCATTTTTCTATTATTCATTTAATGAATAATCGTGACAAAAAGTTGATGTGCAATTGTAGAGAACATATTCCTTCAAATAATACGTTTTGCCATTTTTTTATATTTGTGAAATAACACGGAAAAATTTAGTTCATCTTTATTCTTCATAGTTTTGCGGATAGAATTATTGATGATAATTAATTGAAAATTGCAGAGAGGCTGGACCACTGATGCTCTCCCCCACAGGACAATTTATCGTGCCATCCTCGTGTCCCGGATTTTTACTCGTTACTTTCATCACTGAGAATTTGGATGAGGCTACGAAGAGACTGAATCACTATAACAAGTAATGGAAAGATAATTCCATTGACCTTCGAAATTTTTCAGTGACGATAATTTGTGCCCATTTATTGTTGATTTAGGATAAAATATGTGGAGAGGGAACTTCACAATAAAACGATCAAAGAACTCTGCTTGGCAGGATTGAACAAAGACGATAGCATAACTCCAGATCTGATGATCCAGTGCTGTGAGAAACTACTCAAACACAAAGTGACACTAACGCCAATGCTAGATGGTGTGATGCTATGGGTCACTCATTACTACTCAGTGATGACGGATGGTGTATTGTGCATTCCATGGGACTGGAAATTTTGAAGATCAGGGTAAACAGGTCAATTTCTGGACGGGGGTAGTTTCTGAACGATTTCAACTTGCACTGAATATTCCATAAATAATTAAATAAAAATTGTACTGATTATTTCACCTTTCAATAATATTACTCGTGTATAATCACGTGATGAATTAATTTTTCTATTGATCCAGACTTAGTAAGTGAAAAAATATGGCCCAGTCGTTCCGAAATTAGGGGTTTCGGCTGCATTCAACTATTTCTCAATTTAATTATTCTTTGTTTTATGATTTTCACTTCAAATAATTTTTTTCTGCTAATTGAAACATTCTTGTAGGTATGGGAGCCATCATGTCCCCATTTGGGTGATTCTTTTATTTTAGATTCTCCCACCAAACTCGAATTTCCTGTAACCGTCGAGCAATTGGCCTGTTCACCCTACTCTTATCGATAAACGAAATGTTACCTGAATCATATTAGTCAATACATACTCCATTTCATATAATATATTTTTGGATAATTTTTCGTACTAGGAAAATAGCTTATTTTTGTATTAGATGTCTAGATATTCTAGAGGCGAAAATATCGAGGGAAAATTGTAGCAAATTCGTGACGATGGGAGTTGCGACGACGAATGAGTAATTGATTATCTCAGGATTAAGTAGTGAACATTGTGTGACGGCGCAATTGTACCAATTGTACATCGACATGTGATGAAGATGAAATATTCTTTTTTTTTCTCCCTTATGGATAACTCATTAAATTGTACAATAAATAGAAAACATAAAATGTAAAATTAATTGAAGAAGAATAACTGAAAGGAAAAATGTCTCTTTTTTTAGCCATTGATGATCCAAGAAGAAAACACGTCGTGTAGGAGGTCCTCAGAAATTTGTATTTGCAGAGTCTTCACTTTATCTTCCTAATTATTTATCATTCTATTTTCAAATGGAGAATCTCAACTCTTGAACTTTCAAGGGACTGTATATTATAAATCCTTCATCCTGATATCTGTACTTTGAAATTCATCAGATAATAAACAATAAATTTGGCTTTTCACGTATGAAAAAATTTCGCGGGAAAACTAGCGAATCCGCTAGACAATTCTATTCGATTTCAATTCAACTTTTTATTAGTTCTTCACCGATTCTATCGAAACGTAATTCTATCGAGATATTTTCTATAAAATTTCCTGGGCTCAAATGCCAGAGATAAACTCGAATGGTTCCGCGTTACTCACCTCCGGACATGCGCCTGTTTTATCGTCACTCTCAGCCCTCTCCAGGGGAACTTCCCAAGTCAGTTGACGTTCCCGAGAAAACACGGCTCCAGAAGATATTTCATTATCAACAAAAATGAGAAAATAACCCCAGAAGCTCGACTAAAATGTTGAATAGTGTTGTGTAATAGGTAGTGACGATTAGGGTTCCCAGACACTCCACTATGTTCCCCATATTTGAACGGAAATTTTAAGTGCAAATCAAATAATTATAATATTGTATTGAGATTTTGGGGATTGAATTATTGTAGAAAAGGCGAGAGGTTTAAAGTGTTCATGAGGTTTTTCAATGGAAAATATTCCGCGTTGTAGTTTTCCCCAAGTAAATTGCTGTTCCATCGTTATGTTCGAGTGTCATAAATTGTTCGTATTTCTGTAATATTTATTATGCACATTTCTAGAGATTTATTCCAGTTCGGGTCATTTCGCGCTCGAGCGTCATTTAGTTAATCCTTCGTTACACTCTCGGTGCACGTTTTGGAGAGTTTTCACCTTTTTTTGCTTACAACTTAATCCGTTCTGTTTCCGAGGGTTGCAGCAGGTTGCAGTGAGGCGCGATGCCTCTTTACCTGGACTCGGAATTTCCCCTACGATGAATGCGCGACATCCCCCTCTCTCGGTACCCTCAGTGACCTCCGCCCTTAGGATTTATTTTCGGGTTTCTTGCAAAATGATTCGTTGAACCCTCTCTATCCCTAAAATTGGTGAGACCTCATGGATGTTTGAACGAGTGGAGAGTTAGAAGCCAAATTGACATTCCCGAGAAAACGCAGCCCCTGAAGTTGAATTTGAATTGAATAGACTCAGCTCTATCCCAAAAAAATCCAAATGACGTCTGAATAATTGTGTTGATGTGTGTCGCGAGGACTCAGCGATTAACCTCTTCATCGTGACATTAATCCGACGTCGAGAGCGCCATTATCTATGATATTCGTTCCATCAGGTGTTTAATTCCATTCACGACCAGGTAATTCATAAAAAAAGTTCTTATTTCGATCAATGAGTCTTTTGTAAATTGTTTAGTGTTTTTCACAAGTTTATTCGACATTTTCAGATGATTTTCGTGCTCGTCTCGTCGGAATGCTGCTCAATCTAGATTTTCCCGAGTATCTCAATGACAATTAGTTGCCCAGTGCATTAATTTGCACACAAGGGCACCAGAAAGCCCGAATCACGTCTAGGAAACATGTGCAGATGTTACGTAGTACAATTAGATGGATGACAGGTCTATCGAGCAACATGGAGCAGAATAAATCAACAAATAATGTGGAGAGCACTGCCAGCACTAGCGAAGTGCCAGTCACACCAGATGCCATCGAGGTATTTTCGTTATTTCATGTGCATTTTTTTTACTATCGAGGAATTGGGGGAATGTTTTATAATCTGTGATGTTTGCAGGTCGATAATTCGCAGACGATACTGCTAAAAATAGCTACACTATATGCTGAACGACTTATGAATGATATTTGCTTGGTCGTGGATGGAGTTGAGTACCCTGCGCATCGATTGATTCTGTGTGCATCCAGTGATGTGTTTCAGGTGTGTGAACACTCGCATGATGAGTGAATTCATTTTCCAAAGTTTTTCTGAATTAATTTTCATATTTTTGAGACGTGGGGCTCAGAGCAAATGTGAGAAATGAGAAATGTCTTTTATAAAATTCAATTCTTAAGGGAAAATGTAAATTAACATTTTGCCCTGAAGCTACTCATTATCGAGACTTCTTCATAATTAGGCAGATGGCAATATCGTAATTGAACAAAAAATGACTTTTTCTGTATTAATTTTCATATTGTTGGTAATTTTGGGCTCATCTTCGAGACGTGTGGGAAAAATGTAGGGATTTCCGTTAGAAAAATTAACTCCTAAGGAAAAATGGAAATTTACATTTTTTCTCAAGATATCAAAATCGTAGTTGAACAAAAAATGAGTTTTAGGTGCTCATTTATGCATTTATTTATTTCGCTTATGAGTAGTTTTATCGAAAAACATTGAAGGACATTTTTAGAACTGAGAAAATCTGCAACAAAAAATATTATCTGACATTTTCCGCTTAAACCGCTCATTATCCCCAGAATTTAACATTCAACGAGGTCTTCAATATCATTCTACTCTATTCTGTTCAATTTTTTTATTCACCATCAAAACCTGAAGCAAAAAATTTACGTAAAAAATATATGAGGGTATTCGTTACATAATTGTGTTACATTAATCGTTCACCTCTATCGTGCCCCAGGTGATGCTGATGTCCCCTCAATGGTCAGAATCCCAAGAATCCCGCGTAACGCTGCAAGAAACCCCGCAATGTGTCCCCCTGTTCAGTGAGTTCCTGCGTTACTTCTACACCGGTCAAATTCGCATAAGCTACGAGGTAGTCCTGCCAATCCTCTCCCTCGCTGACAAATACAACGTCCGAGACTTGATAATCCTGTGCCTTGAGTACATGCAGAACCACATAGCAGTGGCGGCCATCCACGGCACCCTAGTCTCCTGGCTGGAGTACACATCGAACTGCGGCCACCAGGACATCACCCAGACCTGCCAGAACTTCATAAAATGGAACATTGAGCTTGTAGCCAGAACAGCGGACTTTGGAAATTTCGAGCTAGACGTTCTGGTGACACTCCTCCACCAGAGTGACCTCGTCATCAAGGACGAGATGACCCTGTACAGATGCCTGGAGGACTGGCTGGACCACCAGGCGAGTCGTCTCAAGGTCCAGCTGACCCCCGCAGAATTCGAGTCGACGCTGAAGCAACTCGTTGTCGCTGTGATGACTCCAGTGAGATTTCCTATGATGTCTCCAAGGCAGCTAGCCGAGCTCCTGCTCTCCCCTTTGACCAAGAAGTACAAGGAGTTCTTCGTCGAGAGGATGGCCATAGGGATGGCGTTTCACTCTGGCCATCATGAAAGAGTCCGTGAGGTCATCAGGACTGAGGACGACGGGGCCTTGCTGTTCGAGCCTAGGTTGTACAAAGTCGACACCTGCAGCTCCCTCCTGACCATCGAGAACTTCCACAGTCTCCCCTCGTACCACACCAGGACTCTTGTCTTCTCCAGTCACTCGTTCCTAGCTGAATACGCTGGGGATCGGGCCTGCGAGTGGGTCGTGGACATCTATCCGAAAGGCGTATGGTTCAAGAAGTTCTTTCTTATTGTGTGGCAGGGGACTGTCGAGATGCCTGAGCATGTCATCAGGTCGGTCAGGCTGTCGTTGACCTGCAAAGAACCACCGACTGATCGCCATGAGGACATGAGGGTCAAGATTGGGGTGCTTATTTATGGTCTCCAGGATGGGGTGGAGCATATTGCCAGGGTCACTGAGGTCATCCATCGGTTTAATAAGAAGGACAGGGTTCTCAATCTGGATGATCTGCTGCCCTTTGAGGAGCTCAATCCACAACAGGGGGTCGTCCACAATGATAATCCTGTTTCTCCGTTCCTTGTGGGGGCTAATAAGGATATGCTCAAATTGCATATTGTTATTTCACCGGCTAATTAGGGGGCAGGGTGGGGCAGGGGTGAAACGTCTGTGAGGCATCCCTGACAGTTAAATCAGAGTGTTTTTTCATTTCCCCAAAAGGTTGCGAATTCTTTTTTGGGGGAATTTCGGGCGAGGGAATGAGTGAATTTTTCTTTGAGATAAGTAAGTTTTAGATAAATAACTTGGGATCAAAGGGAAATGGAGGTCTTGTCTGGATTTTTTTCCTATGCCAATTTTGGTGGCTTTTCAATTAAGACACATTGGGAGATTTTTCTTCAGCAAAGAGTTAAGTTGAAAGGACATTGATGTGCCTTCGTCCTGTGACACTGGAAAATTATTCTTTTGGAAACTTCATAGAGAGAGAATGGGTCATTTGTCTTGGGAATGAGAAGCTTAAACAATTCTTATGAAAATTAATGAATTAATTGATTGAGAGATTTTTTTTATTTCTTCACAATTGAATTGTGTAATTGTTGCGAAAATTTCTAGTTATAGGGGGAAATATCGAGAGATATTTGTTTTCAGCTGAAGAAATTTTCAGTAAAAATTGTTGTAAAGATAATTTTATATTTATCATCATGAAAAGAATCGACAGGTTTGTTACGTTCCACGACTTCCATTGAAGTCTCTTTATTTTGTTGTTTTGGCTAGTTTATTTGGATGAAAATTACATCAACGATTTTTTTACGCTGGGTTTGTGCAGAGAATTGTGGGCAAAATAATCGTTGTCGTACCGACATATCTGCGTACCAGATTGATTGAGGATTTATTATCTGAAATTCTGCTTTGATCGTGCAGTTTAATGCCGGGAATTCCAAGTGGTCCGTCACGCGTAACTGTGCCAATATTATGTTTCTTTTTCAATTGTTCATATGTAATGCATATATTTGATGAGTGCTTGGAGGGCGATGTGCGATGAAGGGAAATTACGAGCGGAATAATTAATATAACATGGTGATTGTAATTTATGTGATATCCAGAGAGATATTTTGTGAGAATACATGTCGAGTGGAGTAATAGTAAAGCTTATTCATTTGAGTACATTATGCATCACCTTTTACAGATATTTTAAGTTCAAATAGTCAACAATTATTTTTACTTTACGTATTTTTGTAGAGAATTTGTGGAAAAACGAGATAATTTCGCTTTTCATTCAGTTTTTTGGAAATATCTCGGAATCTAAGAGAGATAGGAAAATTTTCCATAACTATTTTTTTGCTGAAAAAAGTGCGAGCTACAAAAAAGGTCCTTATGAAAATCCCCCTATTTCTACTAGAATCAGAGATATTCATGAAGTTAGAGTTAAGTGGATTCATTTCGTTTCCTCATTTCATGAATCATTAAAAATCAAACATTAAATTATTAATTAAATTCTCATTTCTGCATTTTGCGAATGGGGTGGATGGGGTGGTCCATGTGTGATAAGTCAGGTGGATTCTTCTCGAAGAAACTAATCTCCTTCATTCCCCCGGCTGGAATCTCCCAGAGATCAGGATGATTCACCTTGAAGTTGTTGTACCACATTTCCACATGTGGCCATGGGGACAGCGAGAATCCAATGGCCTCCAGGCACATTGTTGCAGTGTTCAGAGGGAAATCCGCAATCGTCAGTTGATCTAACCATTGATAAATTGAATTAAAAATCGTAATCCATTCTCTTTCATTTCTCCATTTCAAACATCTCCGACATTTTCGGATTTATCTTGAGAACGGGTCGTTTTAGAAGAAAACATCATAAGACCTTTTTTGTAGCTGATAAAATTCCCCACAAAAATGTTTTTCTGTGATTTTCTCCCAGAATCACCCGTTTTCGAGATAATTCAATCTTTATCACGATAACAAATGGATACAGACCTCCAGCTGCATATTTCGACTTGGAAGTCTTCAAGTAAGATTCGAACACA
This sequence comes from Diachasma alloeum, assembly GCF_001412515.2. Lineage (NCBI taxonomy): Eukaryota > Metazoa > Arthropoda > Insecta > Hymenoptera > Braconidae > Diachasma > Diachasma alloeum. The sequence continues at coordinate 5,382,740 of NW_021680345.1, forward strand.
TCGAGGGACATTTTCAGTTTTTTGAGACCGAGGGGAGTTCTCTCATAGGCAAAAAAGATAGGAGCCATCTGCGAAAAGTTCATTAATTCACAATTAATGACCGATTTTTTAATTTATATGAAATGGCAAAAAAATGAGGGGAAAATACTCACAACGTATTCCGAAATATTTCGATAATACATCGCCAAATTGAAGCACAATCTATGGTTAACGATGGCTCGGGCTTTCGGAACTTTCGGGTATAATTTACCAGAAACGTCGTATTTGTCCCCTAGATACTGCAGAATGGCGTTACTCTCGCCCATAATTAGATCTCCATCCACGAGCGTGGGGATTTCCTTTTGCGGGTTCAACTGGGCGTATTTCTCGGTCATGTGCTCGCCCTTTCCATAATCGACGTCGATGAGCTCGTAGTCGATGTTCAGGGCCTTCAGGGCCTGGCGACATGCCAGGGACGGCGGGCCATCCGATACAGAGTACAGTTTCATAGCTGGAACTGGTGTGAACACTCCACCGGTTTGTGGGATACTGAGGGCCTTGCACTTTCTCAACGAGAATTATCTTCAGCCATTCACTTGTGACACTCTGAAGGCTGCGGGCTTGATGTCCACGACCTATATGGATTCTTATTACGTGCGGCCGGAAAGGGGAGAGGAGAGGCGTTTGATATGGAAAAGAATTTATGGGGATTTTATCACGACGTTAATTATTGCAGGAATGAGACGAGATTTTTAGTTCGTTTTGGTTTAATTCAGAGACTGTGGTAATGAAAAAAATTTAATCGTAATTTTTTTCGTAATGAGTAATTAATTAGTAATTTTATCTATCTATCTGTCTATCTCTATCTAATTATTAACAAATAGTGAAAATAATCAATTAATAATTAGTTAATAATTTGTTTTTATTATTAATTAATAATGAAAATAATTTATTTTCATTATTATATCAATGGAAAATGAACAACAGAAAATCACGATTTCTGTCGTCATGAATAATGAAACCAAATTGATTTTTTAATATCGTAGTGATGGATAATGGAAAATAAAGAATTCATATATTTAAATTTTCATTATTGATTGAATATTATAAAATATCCAAGTGTAATTACCGATTAGATGAGTAATTTTTTTTTTAATCTGATTACTCGACGATATGATATTTAAGAAATGTGAATTTCTCAATACTCATTCATAATATGTCATCAAAAATATTTACACATTATTAGCGATTAAGTAAAAAATATGCATTTGCAGAGAAAATATTGGTGAAAATAATATTTGTGCCGATCTCTGGTTGAGATTATTTTTTGAGAATAACAACATCTGGTTTTAAGAGAGGTTCATTTGAATACACAATTTTTTTTATTTGCAATTTTTTGCAAATAAAATATCTTCAAGTCTGGAAGGAACTAAATGTTCATATTCACTTCACTATTTAATTAAAACTTAAACTATTATTACTTATTTATAAAATATTTTATAAAATGATATTACAAAACGAAGGAACTTGATCGAAAGTTGAAAACCTCAGTGCAAAAATCTGAGAACCGTATCAACTGTTGCCTAATGTGGCAATAAACGGCCTTTCCCTCGTGGGACAGGGGAAATTTCCAAGGTCAGGGTCAAGTTCATCCCAAGAACGCGTCTTCCTGCCAACAGGTTCCAGTAAGCCCCTCCAAACGGAGAATGCAGCTTTAAATACATAATCACGATTAAGCTTACACAACGAGAACATTGAACAGCATTATGACTTTTTTGGTGCTGGAATAATTCGTTGTTGTCGAAAACAGAATAATTATTGACGTTTGAGACTTTCAAATTCGAATCAAACACTTTCAAATATGAAAAAATTTCCTAAAAAAACCTAGCGAATTCGCTAGACAATTCTATTGGATTTCTATTGAAGTTTCTATTAGTTTTTGACGGATTCTATTGACATGTTCAATAGAAAAAATTCTATAGACAAAGTCAATGGAATTCGATTTCTCTATACAATTTATTCTATTGAGGTATTTTCAACAGAATTCTAAAAAAAATTGGAAAAAAATAATATTATGATTATTATAAAATTATTATTATTATTATTTTATTATTAGAAAAAATTCTATAGAAAAAGTCAATGGAATTCGATTTCTCTGTACAATTTATCGTATTGAGATATTTTTGATAGAATTTCTTCGGCTCAAAATTTCCAAGTTTTTTTGATTTTTTCGATGAACGAAAATAAAAAATAGAATGAAAAAAAAATTGGAAAACTTGAGCTAAGGAAATTCTATAGAAAATATCTCAATAGAATCGGCCAAAAACTAATAGAAAGTTTAATAGAAATGCAATAGAATTGTTTAATGAATTCGCTAGATTTTTCGATTAAATTTTTTCGCGTGTGACGCAAGACTTGTTTGAGAAGTTGTTCGTTCTTCTCTGAGTGCACTGACGGGATGTATTTCTTTTATGACATAAAGTATGAAGAATAATTTTTTCGTATCTTGAACTATCGAGTGGAATAGAAATAAATTATTTGCTATTGACAGGTAATGAATATATCGAAATTACTCACTTCGTGCATTAGCAATTTGGCTCAAATGGAAACAGTCGGCTGAGAGATACCGAAAATCAGCGGTTCCATCCGGTAATGTCGGAAATTGAGCATTCCCAGTGATCGGTTGGACAACAACAGCAAAGTCTTTAGTTTGGAATTCCGGGTAGGTGCCGATCGCCTCGTCGAGGGCTATCCATCTACGCGAATCGCAAAAACATCCGTTGAAATATTCAACAATTCATTAAAGAATAGAAAAAGCCCTTCAGCAGGGAAGACTAGAAGATGATTAAATAACAATTGTGTTTTTCCCTGAAATTTTTTAAATTAATTTCCATTGAACATTCTATTAACTTTTTCCCGATTTCATAGAAAAATTCAGCAGAAATTTATTTTCAATAGGAATGTTGAATGGAAAATATTCTATAGAAAAAATCAAGAGTATTCGATCTCCCTGAATAACTCATTTTATTGACGTATTTTCTATAGAAATTCCTCAGTTCCAATTTCCCAAGTTTTTTGTTTCATTTTTCAATAAAAAGAGAAAGAAAATAGAGCGGTAAACACTTCGAAAATTCATGTCCAGGAATTTCTACGGAAAAACTTGAATAGAAAGATGAAATTCTGCTGATCTCTGCAATTCAATAGACTTTTCTACCGAATTCATTAGGTTTTTCTAGGAAATTTTATCATGCGTCTAGACACCTGTTTTCTTAATTAAATCGTGACTTAAAAAATCAGTTTTGATATTAGTTTAATGGGGTTGCATCACGTGGACACTTAGAAAGAAAATAAAATCGGTTTGGGGAGCTAATTCATCGACTTTCGTGGAATTTTCACAAAAAAATGACTCCAAACGAATTTCAAAATGTAAAATCGTCAGGTTGTAAATAAAATTTATGCTAAGGACAATTGAATCTATACCTTCGATTTATCTCAAAGAACTCTTGCCTGCGGTGTCGGAATCTCAACCCGAACCCGCAGGAGCACTCCACACCCGTTGTTATTCGACATAACTTTGATCTACCCTTCATTTCCACGAGGGTCTTGATATCCGGGACTGGAACTATCGAGACTAGAGTTCGAGGCAGATTATCCTTGAGGAGGCGCAGGGTTGTCATCATGTCGGCTTTGTGGTTGTCCAGGGAGGCCCACGCTGAGGGATTGTAGCACATGTCTGAACAGATATCGTTCGCTCCGATAAAAATTGACACTAACTAGGGATGAAATGAAAGGGCTGTTTTATATTTGCAGGAGTCAGACGTTTTTTTCCGTGGGCCCACGCACGAAAAAATTCTGTAGAAAACCTTGCGAACTCAATCGAGTTCTATTGGATTTCGATTCAACTTCTATTTATATTTTAGTAGTTTTTGAATATTTTCATTGAGGAATTCCGCACCTGTACTGCGCGTTTTTTATAAGAATACTTCTGATAGAAAATAGCAATTGGAATTTTACAGAAAAAATCAGTAGAATTTCGTTTTTCTGTACAAATTTTTTTGCAGGAATTCCTCGACCTGAATTTTCCAAGTTTTTCCACTGTTTCTCTTCCCTTTTAATCAAAGAAATCAATAAAAGGAATTTTCATAGAAAATATTTCTATAGAATAATTTGTATAGAAAAATATAATTCTATTGATTTTTTTGATAGAATGCTAAATTTTTGGGTAGAATCAGCCAAAAACTAATAGAAATTTCAAGAGAAATTCAATAGAATTTTGTTCTGAATTCGCTGATTTTCCTCTGAATTTTTTTCATACGTGGCGGTAGGGCAAAATGGATTCTTCTACCTTTCTTCAAATGTTCGTAATTCAGGAGCAAATCTATCAGTCAGAGCTCAGTCTAGGAAAACACTTGTTCTTTCTACGGAAAGTTTTCTCATTAAAAAAAAAGTAGCCTCCGTTTTACCCCACTCGCCCCTTCGTAATTCACTCACTTTCCAATGGTTAATCATGTCGACCCGAGGATCACTCCTCATCCGATTTATCAGGTTTTTAGCCATGTATGGCATGTCTCTTGACATCGACGTACTTTCCGCAACGTTGAATTGAGAGTCAGGGTGGTGACTCCACGCATCTCCCGTTGCAAATCCGAATAGATTCCCATTAAATTCCTGAAGTGAAACGAAAAGTTACGTGATATTGCCTCACGTATTCCGGTCATCAACTCAATTTTTTTCCATTCATTTTTTGAAACTAGCTGCTGGTGATACCGGTTCACGGTTATGATACAATAGACTCGCGAAAATGAATATTTCATGAGGGGGAAAAAACAAAATTACAAAATATAGTAGCGGTCCAGTGGGATTTTTTTTGTTCATACAGGAGAGAAAAACAATATTTTTTTAAACAAGTCTTGTTTGCACTAAAAAAAAGCAAGAGATTAATTCGAATTATTTGGGGGAATTACTAAAAAAAATGCTGACAATTAATATATTGCAGTAACGTAATTTATTGATTATTGATCTATTGAAAAAGTTGAATTCTCATCTGGCGTGTGTTCGAAGATTGAAGGATGTAATAAATAAAATTGACGCTGGTAATGTGTGTTTGTGTAATTGTTTCTTATATTCCCAAGGGGAAATAATGCCGAGAATTTGTTTCCGGGGAAATTTTCTCCGGGGATTTTTTCCGGATGAAAAAAATCCGGAAATCATTTTTTTTTCTTCTCGCATACCCTTTCGGGTTTTTACGATTCGTCCCCCCCCCTTCCCTACAACCCCTTGTACCACATTCGCCGAAGGACAAGGGAAAATCTCACTGCTTGCTTTTTTATTTGATTTTTTTGATGAAAATAAAAGAAAAATAGAATGAAGAAAACTTGGACAATTTGAGCCGAGGAAAATTTCTATAGAAAATATCTCAATGGAATAACTTATATAGAAAAATCGAATTCTCATTTTCTATTTCTGAAACCATGCAGACCTTGATGATATTAGGAAGCGTCAGAGTATCCCGCCAAGTTCCTTGTCCCCCTCCGAACGCAGAGCTCCCCCGATTTTCGATAAACAGATCGAAAATGTTTGACGCATAAATTCCGAAGCCAGCGGTGAGGGAGTCACCCATTGCGGCAATCACATCGATATCTCCGGGTCGCAATCGATGTACTGAGGACGGCACCGTCCGCGATCTCCCACCTGCAGATAGAAATCGGTAGATCATGAAGTGGTGGACGTTAGTACCTGTCATCGGGGATTGTTTATTACCGGTCGTGTTACAGGGGAATGGGAGGCCGTCAGGAATCGTGTACTGATTGTGGTTTTGCTCTTCGGCTCCTCTGAAGAGCCTCCCTTGGGGATTTGAACGCCCTGCAGAATCACAATCGCCGAATTTAAAATAAACAGGAGAACAGTGAAACAGTCGATCGATTCTGCACTTGTTAAATGCCGGATTATCTCGCAAACGACTGATTTCACGAGAAAATGTCACAAGACATTTTTCGTAGAGAATTTAATTCTCCGCAAGAAAGGTTTTTTGACGTTTTCTCCTAAAATCGCTCGTTTTTCAAGAAAACACGAAAAAACAAAAAAGAAAAAACGAAGAATATCCCGGTTTGCATATTTACTTCAAATGATAATTATTTAATTAAAATTGAAGGGTGCACCTACCAATGAAGCTAAAAGCGAAGTCTTTCAGACTCCGATACAGCTGAATGGTAAAAGGATTGTCAAGAGCCGTCTTCTGGCAAATACCCGGGGGAATCACTTGAAAAATACTCGTGAGCACTAAACATCTCGCTAATTTATACCGATTCCACATGTCGATCGACTGTTCTTTTGATTCAGTCCGCGATAATTAAATCTAAAATTCGTAAAATTGAATCACTCCTCGTCCTCGATAAATTTCTTCCCTCGCATGGACTTGTCATGCACTGGACACTGTACCAAATCCCGACTGGGCAAAGGTGCGGATCATTCCAAACTGGTATCTTCAGTACGGCGGAATAAGGCGGGTGGTGAGCAAGTGGAAAAGAAGAATAAAAGAGTATTTTGCTGAGCCTTGGAAGTGCAAGGCCAGCCAGTGCATTCGCCTGGCCCGGTGCATCGATAATATTCAGATAAGAGAGTGCATTCTGAGGAAAAATATTTTTCCTCCACGTGAAAGGGAATTCCGGAGACGTGGGGGGATGATTGGAAAACATACAACATGCGAATGCATATTTTATCGGATTCGGGAGTTGAATGGACCGATGTTGTTCACTGGGTTCGGTCATCCGATCCTTAAATAGTCTGAGTTGAATTTATTCGGAGGAGGAGGAATTTGAATGCAGGACGGGTTCTGAGATGCAGATAAGGGCGGGTCAGGCATATCAATTCGTTTTCATTTCTGTTCACCCTTCGGAGGGAAATATAAAGCCTGGAGACAATAGATGAACACAAAAAATTGAAGTGACGTGATAAAAATTTTTTTATCTTAAATTTCAGCAAAAACATTTTTTTAATTTGTCATTTTTGTCCGAATTTTTTTTTCTAGCGAAAAATAGCTGTTTTAATTTAAATTTCAATAAAACGCGTCAGTCACTCATTTTTTGCAGTTAATTTCAGAATTGACGCGATAAAATTGTTTTTATCTTAAATTTCAGTAAAAACATTTTTTTTATTTGTCATTTTTGTACGAAATTTTTTATTCTAGCAAAAAATGGCTATTTTTATTTAAATTTCAATAAACATTCGAGTCAATCACTCATTTTTACAGTTAATTTCAAAATTGACGTGATAAAATTGTTTTTATTTCAAATTTCAGGAAAAACATTTTTTTATTTGTCATTTTTGTAGGAAATTTTTTTTTCTAGCGAAAAACGGCTATTTTAATTGAAATTTCAATAAAACTAGTCAATCACTCATTTTTGCAGTTAATTTCAGAATTCATCACATGAAGTAATTCTCCACTCTTTAAATTTTCTATCGAAACATCACATTTTATTCATACTCAATTGATAGTTCATCTACAGTATATTCATTTGGTCAAATAGAACATTAATTTAACCCCTAGATGTTAATAACTATACGATACAAATATGAAATTTAATGTTACAAAGGATGTTGATCAAACATGTACTCATTTGCGCGATTCATCGTGAACATTAAACTATAAACAATCTCTATTCGTTAATTACTTTGAATTTCTTCGTTAAAGGAAAGTAATATTTGCAGGTGTTGAATGATTCGAGGAATCTTTATAAATTTTATGATGAATGGAGAGAGAGTGCAGGGCATTCGAATCGAAAAACCCCCAGTTTGCCATAAGTACAATTATAATACATTATACATTTAACATATAATTAATAATCTATTCGTAAATCGATAGAACGGAAATGTTTTAAACCCTGTCTCATATAATGTTTAGTATTCCTACAATGAATGTTCATTTGATTCTCAATGCTCCTTCGAACACATCACGTATGAATTTTTCTCCTCCCGAGGATTTCCCAGGGTCTTGGTGATTTTGAATCCTCATCAGCCACTAGATCTAGTCACCGAACTCTACCCGACGGCGAGCGCAGATGTGATTTAATGTAACCAGTACGATAATCAATTACATCGCGCGCGATTCCACCTGACAGACCGTGCCGGTGTCTTCGGCTCCATCTGAAATCAATTATCATCGTATTCACATGATTTTCATTGGTTTACTAATCTCCACATTTAATTGAAAAATCAATTTTAGTGAAAATTTTAAACGACTTGGAATGAAATTGGCATGCCGAGGGAAATCCAGTAGCGAAGGAAGATTTCATGGAATATCTCGGAATCTAAGGTAGATAGCAAAATTTATGTCATAACTTCTTTTATAGAGCAAATTGAGAGCTACAAAAAAGATTTTTACAAAAATTTCGCTATCTCCCTTCGATTCGGAGATATTCCCCAAAAACTCAGCTGAGAGTCAAGTCGACTTGAGTAGTTTTACCGCTTTGCTACTGAATTCGTTCGTGGGGCGGAATAAACCGTCTACAATCGTTAATATAAGAAGCCCCGGGGGTGAAAAAGAACTACTGAAATGCGGGAGAAACTTTGCGTCATGAATTCTCAGCCAAAAGGGAATGAAAAGGTGTGAAGAATAGCTTGAAGAAATTGTTCACTTTTCAGGAACTGAATGGAACGAGCTGCAGGTGATCTGAAGAGGCCGAATAATTTTGAGAAGTGTTCGAAAATGCGAGGTGGTCGACAGGTGTCAGCGCCACCATCTTGTTTGAATTCCCCTTCTGCCGCAAGGGGGTTTAAAGATGGCCGCGTCCCACCTCGCATTTTTGAACATTTCTTAAATTTATTTGTCCTCTTCAGATCACTTTCTACTCGCTCCATCAATTTTCTGTAAAAGGAACAAATTTTTTGAGCCATCTTTCAGACTTTTCCATCCCCTTTTGGCTGAGAATTCATGGCGCAAGATTTTTCCCTTATTTTTTTTCACCCCCAAGACCTTTTAATTTCAGCGATTTCATCGACCATAAAGATCAGTTCATTCGTCCTCACTGTCCCATATTTATTCAGCTGCTTTTCATTTCATTTTGCGTAATATAAAATGAAAAATCAATGAGGAGTTTGGTTTTATAAAAATATTAATAGTTATTGCCATCGATGAAAATAAAACATCGAATATCGATTCACATACGTTCATGATGCTTCATTCCATAATTATATATTGTAGCACATACAGAATATATTAATTAAATGGAGTAATCAAAAGTTATTAAATATTCATGTCACTACGTAATTACTAATGCATATGTAAGAAAAGATTTTATCTCAATGTTATCCGGTGGTTAACGGTCTATTCTCGGTATAGGGGTCACTAGCCCTACGATTCTTCATTATTCGAGCCTTTTATTGGGGTTGAATCTCATTGTGGAGGCACGCTACGCGCTAGACTAAGCCATCTTCTAGTTTATAATGTTTACGTGATTGGTACTAAAACTAGGGAATGTCTGATAATTATTAAAGGGACTACAACACTTAATTTACAATACGAATAATTTATTTGAGGCATGAATGCCTCGTTCGTGGGAGAATAAGAGTTGTTAAAATTTATATTACTCAGGGAAATAGAAAAATTCTCAAATTAGGAATAATTGGGGTTTTGCGTTAGTTTTTTTTCATCATTGAATATGACAATTGAATTTAATTTTGTTCAACTTCTTGATTTTTAATGGTTTTTGAAAATAAAAAAAAAACGTGTTCAAATTTTTTCTCAATTTTCGTATTTCATGATTCTATCGGATGAAAAAATCATCAAATATCATGAAATCTATGCAACAGCCCAATTTTCTTCAATTTGAATTTCATTAAAAAGATATTTAAAAAAAAATAATGATAGTAATAACAATGATTTTACCCTCTCAAAAATTTGAGACTTTATAAAATCCGTAAAAAATCATTTATAATTAAATATGACGAAGAAAAATATTAGATCTGTATTTTTTATTCCGATAAATAATTTTAAAAGTTTGCAACATGACGTCATAATACAAATGATTCTGTGCAACTTCTTGATTTTCAATGGTTTTTTAAAATAAAAAAACACGTGTTCAATATTTTTTCCTCAATTTTCGTATTTCATGATTTTATCCAGGAAAAAATCTATGCAACAGCCCAGTTTTCTTCCATTTAAATTCCATTAAAAAGATAGAGACATCTTTTTAATGTATTTTTCATTTAAGAAGCTTTCTTTTCCCCGTGAAGATTTCAAATTTCATAAAACACGTAAAAAACCACTTGAATGATACTCAGAGGTGCCAATGAAGTCGATGGGGATGGTCTGTCGACGCCACCAGTTCACGCATAGACCCTAAGACCTGTTCAAATCGCGATTACCCTGAACCGCACTCGAGATTATTTCCCACATTATTTATCTCGCTTCGACGCCGACTAACGGCTTAGTTGTTTTTTGTTGTTTTTTTTTTCTAAATGGGTCATACCTTGTTCAGACTGTGTCACGTTGTTGGAGAGATGATGATTGTTGGTAGTGGTTGAGGTTGAGGTGGGAACGCGATGTAGCGGGGTTTCAGAGGATGAGGAGTTGTTGGCATTATGACGATGGAGCGAATTATTCTGGTTGTTTGCGGAGTTTGGAAGGAGGGTTTGTCCATCACCATGGCTAGACGTTACTCCGTAGTTCCGTCGAAAAGGACGCTGCTGGAACGATAGTCTTCGACTCCTACTCACACCAACCCCGGCGCAGCCGTGCTGCTGCGGACTTGTACTGCATCAACCCCATTTTATTCATTTTTTACTCATTTCAAGGATTTTTGTCACTCCTAACTCTTTCACTTCAATCCAATTTTATATTGTCTGGCTGATTTTTTTATTTGATTTTTTCTTCGCGACTGTTTTATTCAATCGAGTGTCTAAACCTCACGTTCACCTTGTCAGTAATTTTTAGTTCAGTTGAGATGCTACAGTAGTGACGAATTCAATGGTTAAGGGGAGACGGAACCCTTTTGTCTACATCAAATCTTAGAATTGTGTTTTCTCCTACAATTATTAATTTCTATCTATGAAATTACTTTATCGACTCGATTATCGCATTGTTGAGTCAATGAAGTAGTTTAATGAATAAAAAATAATAATTGCAGGGGGAAATACAATTCTAAGGATTCATATAAACGCAGGGGTTCCGTTTCCTTTTAAGCTGAAGTTACTTCATCATTTTGAAATCGTGAAAAAATGATGAGTTGGAACAGGTACGATCAAAATTTCATAAAAAACATAGCGAATTCGATTGAAAATTCTATTGGATTTCTATTTTTCGAATTTTTTTAAACAGAAAATGTTCATAAAAAAATAGTTTATAGAGAAATCTGTAGAATTTCATCTTTCTACACAACTTTTCCTGTTAAAACATTTTTATAGCAATTTCTTAATGTCAATTTTATAATTTTTTTCGCCCACAATTTCTTCTATTTTCATTCGAAAAATTAAAAAAACAAATTTGGAAAATTTGAGCCATAAACTTTCTACGGAAAATATTTCAATAGAATGAGTTTTACAGAAATATCAAATTCTCTTTTCTTTATAAAAATCCCTCACTAAAAATTTTCCCATTTTTTTCGTTCAATTTTTTTTTCTTCTCATTCGAAAAATCAAACAAAAAACTTGGAAAATTTGCGCCGAAAAATTTCTACAGGAAATATCTCAATGGAGTAAGTTGTATAGAAAAATCAAAAGCAATTAATTTTTCCTGAAGAATATTTTCCATTAAACACAAGTTCTATTAAAAACAACACCCAATGTAAATCCAAAAGAACTCTAACAAATTCCCTCAGCTTTTCTAGGAAATTGCGCCGTACGTATTCGCACTTCATTATTTTATTCGACAAATAAAATCCAGCGGCACCTCAACTGTCTCCAGAAATGTTCAGCACTCATGTAGCCCCTCACATTGTAAGACATGCGGAAGTAAACAAGTAAAAAGTGTGAAGAAATGGAAGAAAATAAAATGAAGCATCATGCAAATACGATAAGCAGTGCACATCCCCATAACGACACCAATATCTCTCGATTATGTATTTCCGATACTCATAAAACATGCGCCCATTTATTATTCATGATAATCTTTCTCTTCACTTATGCACATGTTACAAACGATTCACCTCGGACTAAATTCATGTCAGTAATTATCAAGAGCAGCTACACATTCGCGCGCAGTACAGAGGAAGAAAGAAAAGAAGATAGTGGGTATCTCTCAGGGGAAGTAATCTCTAAAATATTTTCTGTTGCGGGATTTATTTCCTCATCAGCCCAAACGGTGAATTGTCAGTATCATTGGCAAGGGAAGATCATAGGCCATGTATTTTCTTACCTTGTACTGTGACTCATGATGACTATGTTTCTGTAACAGCATATAATGGATCCTGATTGTTGGGAAGCGAGTTTATGGAGTGTTGAAGTCGTTTTTTTATAAGATACTTTTAGGACACAATAAGTAAGCGAGTTAAGCTGTCATCTGTCAATTTACCGGATTTTTTAGGGACGAAATTGAAATGTTAGGGGAGGCAATTCAAGTCGAGATCTCTTCATTTCACGCACGAAAATATTTCATAGAAAAGCCTAAAGAATTCGAGAGAAAATTCTATTGGATTTCTATTGCGCACTTTTTAAACTATTTTTAAGGAACTTTTCTATAGGAATTCTTCGACATGAATTTCCCAAGTTTTTTCCAATCTATTTTCTTTCTCTTTGCATAAAAAAAGCAAAGGAATAACTTGAAAAAATTGAGTCACAGAATCTCTATAGAAAATATCTCATTAGAATAAGCTGTATACGAACATAAAGTTTTATTTATTTTTTTAAAGAATATTTTCCATCGAAAATAAAATTGGCAAAAAACTAATAGAAAGTTCATTACAAATCCGATTTTATGGAAAAATTCTATTTGTTTTTTGCGTCAATCCTATTAAAAAATATTTCTCGAAATTCCTAAAAAAAAAAAAAATAATTTTGAACAGATGAATTATTTTTTCCCGTGTTAAATGAAATTGCCCATCACGCGACGTTGCCGAAAACTCGCTAAACGCACCCGGGCAGTGTAGCGTGAATTCGGCAACGCTAGAGCCTAAATAACACGACGGGGAATCCCCGCGTTTGGTGACCAGACTAGGGATGAATATTTTTTATAGAAAAAAATTCTGTAGATGTTGCTCTTGTTGAACTTATGCTCAAGCATTTCTATAGAAAATAAAAATCTACCGGATTAAAGTAAAGTTGTACAATTCCAATACAATTGACGCGAAAAACACATAATTTTTAAACAGAATTCTAACAGAACTCCAATTGAAATTCAATAGACTTCCACTATTTTTATTGTTTTCATACGTGACTATTAAATTAGTTTTCGAAAAATATCTGAATGCAGAGAAGACAGCAAAATTGTTATAAAAACAATTTATTTACCGCCAAAGGATTCAGAAATATAAAAAAAACTAATTCTGAAAAGAATGATTCTCGCATTGCCTTCATTAGGGAATTCCTCTTCCCGAAAAAATTTTGTTAATTTTGGTTCAACTGCTATGGAAATTTCAATATGAGGAACATTGCATCAGTCTTCACGGCCGGAGATCAATGCCATTCGCGTGGCTACGACTCCATTTCCCCCCGATGGGGAGGAAAAAAATAAAAAATTGGAGAACTCAACGTAACGCAACTACAATGAACTATTTTGTCATCAGACGGGTAGACGCCCAACTGACAAAGACAACTGTGCGTTGTTTTCTTGTCAGCTTAATCCTTCAACAAGAAAAAGCATCTGCATGTGATATGTTCCTGCACTATCTAATGTTATCTATGCCATCATAAGTCTAATGTAAGTTGACACACCGAAAGCTCTGTGGGATATGCGTGATTTATTTTCATTTTAGTGTGAGTGATTCATCATAATCATTGTGGCGATTATTTAAGTAACCAGTGATTAATATTTTATTCGTATTCATCGGTGTTTGCAGTGTGCGTTGATAAGTCTTCCCTCGTAACTTTGAATTCCACTTTTTTTCAATTATCTTCCCTCATTGAGACAGATACCTTCAACTCGTAATAAGAATGTCAGAGATGACGTTTAAAGAGAATAGTACTTCAAGTTCATTACATAGCCGAGTTAATATTTTATCAAGCAAAAGACTTCCTACTAATCAGTGAAAGACTACGCGCTGCCTCTAATCCTTGTGCAAAGTAAAATGTAAATAAATGAATTAAGTAAATGATAAATCAGTAGTAATTAATTAATCAACGACATAACTCTTTGACTTTCTTCTCTTGCAATAGTCATATAGAGATAGAGAATAATAAGGAGTAGTGAAAAAATTCTAAAGGTCAGTTAAACTGCTTTTTTTTGGTTTTTGTTAATCAAAACTAAAAGCTAAGTTGAATGAATTTCAATAAATGAACGTTTGTAGTCAATATTTTCATCCTTTGTTATTTTTTCGTTTTTGCCTTATCAAGTAACTAAAAGTGCATACCACAATACTGATGTGACTAATTTTTGTAATGCATACCGAAGTAGACGAGTGATGTAGTCGGGCCAGTTGTCGGGGAACATAACGAGGAAAAAACCGACGGCAATTAATATCATACCGGCGAGTTTCATTCCTACGAAGTGGGCACCGTAGAGGACAACATCGAGGGCTGCAAACGGAAATCAATGGTATATTTAAATCGAATGATTGGATTGTTTCATTATTTTTTTATTGGATAAAAATGTATTTGAAAAGATGAAGAACACTGCATTCGCTTTTTTATGCGGATATTTTTAATCCCCGAGAATTAATTCATTTTTTGTTATTTATCGAAGCGAATAAATTTGTTCAATATTCTTCATTCAATTTTTATAAAAAAGAATTTTATAAAAATCTCAATTGAAGATTCAATGAGATTAAAAAAATTGTTTCACGTGTTTTAAAATTCCGTCAGTGCTTATTCCTGAAATCGTTATAACTATTAATTAAAAATTGATGGATAGGATTTTTTATGCGGATATTTTTAATTGTCGAGAATTAATTCATTTTTTGTTATTTATCGAAGCGAATAAATTTGTTCAATATTCTTCATTAAATTTTTATAAAAAAGAGTTTTATAAAAATCCCAATTGAAGATTCAATGAAATTAAAAAAATGGTTTCTCGTGTTTTAAAATTTCATCAGTGCTTATTACTGAAATCTTTATAACTATTGAAGAAAAATTAATGGATAGGATTTTTTATGCGGATATTTTTTATCGTCGAGAATTAATTCATTTTTTGTTATTTATCGAAGTGAATAAATTTTGTCCAATATTCTTCATTCAATTTTTATAAAAAAGAGTTTTATAAAACTCTTTAATTTTAATTTGTATAAAAAAGAGTTTTATAAAAATCCCAATTAAAGATTCAATGAGATTAAAAAACTTGTTTCACGTGTTTTAAAATTCCATCAGTGCTTATTCCTGAAATCTTTACAACTATTGATGAAAAATTGATGGATAGGATTTTTTATTGCCTCACCAGCAGATACTGGAACAGCAGTGATGAGCCCCAGGGTAATGAACAAGTCGTATGTCAAGGCTACACTGAAGTTGCCCAGCATATTTGCCACTAGAAATGAGAATAAAAAAATTATAACACCGAAATTGTCCCCACGTGAGTCTCATCAGGATGGAGAACACAGGGGAGTGTGGGGTAAAACGGCTCCTTCTGATTTTTTCAAAAATTTTAACAGCCCATACAATTTTAAATAAAATGAAATACTTTTTTCTCCATGGAAACTACACTTCATCCCCTTCAGAATGAGCCTAGACTGATCTCAATTAATGAATTTGTTTGTGAGTTATGAGTATCACAAAAAAAATCAAAAGGGGCCGTTTTACCCCACTCTCCCTTAATTATTACCTAAGTGAAGTATACTGCCGGATAACAGAGCTGCCCAGGGCAGTCGAGCCCAGTGGAGGCTCTCAGCACCAGAGAAGTAGAGGGCCAGACAGACCGGCCATAATAACGCGGCATTGCAGAGACCGATTAGGGAGAAAAATAGAGACACCTGACCAAACGTCGTTTCGCCGATTACTTTCTTAAACAACACCTGTAATTAACAGTCTTCATGTCCTCTGATGTTCGAGAGATAACACGAAGGAAGATTCTGTTGAATTTCTGTTAGAATTCTGTTCGAAAATTCCAGTTTTGCGACGGATCTATTAAAATTTATGGAACTTTCACGGAATTTTTCAATAGATATTTATTGCGATATCCCATCCTATCATTTCCTATGACGTCACAAATATGTGGAACGCTATATAAATTTTTTTCTTTAATGTAATGTATTTGTTCAGAAAAAAGTATAAGATGTTGATTTTTCCAGATGAAATTCATCATTCTGTTGAAAAAAAATGTCATTTAAGAATTTCTATAGAAATAAGAAAATATTTCTATAAAAATTCTTAAGTGGAAGTTTCTAGGTTTTTCTTACGTGGATTTTATTACGAAAAACGAATGAAAATGCAACGGAACAAAAGTAGGAAAATTTATGCTCAAAGATTTTTATAGAAAAATTGTAATATCTGTTTGCATAATTCTGTATAATTTTGAATAGAATTCTAACAGAACTGCAATAGAATTTCTTAAAGAGAGCGCTAGGGTTTTCATTATTTTTTTTATACGTGACATTTCACGTATAAAAAAAATACGTGAAATGTCACGTATAAAAAAAAATTAATAGGAAAATTTTGAAATGATGAAACACTTTGAAATTTCAAGGAAATTCTATTGGATTTTGATTGAGCGTACCTTGTACACTGCTGAACCTGCAGCAGCAGAGGCAGCTAGGACAACTCCCCCGAGAGTTGGGCTACCCGTTATTCCATCCATGTAAGCCAGTAGGGCGATACCAGTATCGCATAAAATCACAGCAACAATCTAGTGACAAGATTATTGCAGCATAAAACGAGCTAACTCACCTTTATATTTGTTCTTGAATAAATAATATCGGTGAAGGGGAGGTTTCTAACGAATTCGCTAGGTTTTTCTTTGAATTTTTTGCCTCCGTGGATTCTTTTTTGGAAAAAAAAATTTCGAACTGCAAAAAACTTTCTTGTAATTTTTCTTTCATCTCCATTAGATCGCGAGATATGAAAAATGTCAAATACAATCAATTTATCTGGTTTCAGCTCCTTGAATTCAGAGGAGGTAGCAGAATATTACTTAAAACATTTTTCATAGAGAAAATTAAGAACTAGAAAAAAATTATAATTTTTTTATCCCAATTACTCTGTTACAAAATTTCACAGCGTCATCTAAATTTTTGATGTTGTGAGGTTGAATCTAATTTCAAATGAAAGTGTTCACTGAATTTCTCTGAAAGCTTGAATTTCCAATCTCACCATAAAAATTGAACGTCACATACAATTGCAGTTTCAATAGATTAGAAAAAGTTGAAGAGTTGTTGCCTGAATTTTCAAAATTGTAAGGTTTTTTCAGCGCCGTATGGACTTGAAATAGAGAATTACTTGAATATTCACGAAATTAACAGATTCGTCAACGGAGAAATGGACAGGAATTTAATTTGATAAAAATTTCAAGCTTTTTCACTTGCAATTTCAAGAATAATTTTCTAACAGTGTACATTTCGAAATATTCAGCGAAACCATGTGGTACAACTACATTGAATTATTGCGATTTAACAATTTAGGAATTGAAAAAAATTATTATCTACAAAAATTAGTGATGTTAACAAAAATTATTTTGTTCAATAAGGGATGAAAAATGCAGACTCACCCTGACTCCAACAAACTGTTCATGAAGTATAACCCAGGATAGAAGATAAACACAGGATACGTTGGTGGCAAATAGTGCCATTACATCAGTTGCTAATAGAATCCTCAATGAATGAATGTACATGTAATTAGTGGCTACCCACAGTATGCAGAACAAACTGCATCTGGTGAGAAATCGTCCCCCAGTGAAACCCTTGTCCCGAAATCCTCGCAAGCTCTCAGCTATAATTTCTGTTGGATTTGAGCACTTTGTCTTGACAATTCTGCAGAGAAAGTAGATAGGAAAATACAGAACAGCGAAATTCGTGCAGAACCAGGTGGTGAAGAATGGTGCATTGTAGGGGAGAATGAGCTGGAAATTAAAGGTAAATTATTAATTCACAACGGTCACGCAATTTCTCGTATTTAATTCGATATCAGCAAGTACGAAAAATTGCATAGAAAAACCTAGCGATTTCGACGGAAAATTTTATTGAATTCCCATTGAATTTTCTATCATTTTATCGTATAATTTTTATCATAAAATTTTGCAGTCAATCTGCGCATTTTTTTCTTCTATCAAAATGTTTAATGGAAAATATTCTATAGAAGAAATCATTAGAATTTGATTTTCCTATGCAACTTGTTCTATTGAGATATTTTCTATAGAAATTCTCGGCTCGAATTCTCCAAGTTTTTTTTCTTCATTTTCAAAACGAAAAGGTAAGAAAAATAGAGTAGCAAAAACTTGGAAAATTCGAGTCGAGGAATTCAAATAGAAAATATCGCAATCGAACTTTTTTCTATAAAATAGTTTCTACTGGAGATATTTTATTTAAAACGCGCAGTAACGCCGCGGAATTCTTAAGAGTTCGGAAAAAACGAATGAAATCGCAATAGAAATTTAAATCGAAATCCAACAGATTTTTTCGTCAAACTCGCTAGGTTTTTTAATGAAATTTAAGTGACGATTAAATCAGTAATTATTCATTTGAGAGACTCACGGGCTGATGATGCAGTCCACTAACTGACGAATTTACTGATGATGAATGACTCGTTATTTCTGGTTTGTAGTAATATAAATACTTCATGCAGTGAGTTGCACCTACCCAGGATGCAGTCACGCATATTGTTACGCACACACCGAAATATATCTGTGAATTGATGAAAGTAATCCTTAAACTAGAAGAAATCATCGCGACTTCGAAAAGAAAATTGGTAAAACGTAATAAGAAAAATTTTCGATTTTTCGTTTTTCATCTTTTGGTTTTTGGAAAATATCTCCGAATCTGAAGGAGATAACGAAATTTTCGTGTAAATATTTTCTGTAGCCGTGGAAATTCTCTAGAAAAAATATCTTTTGACATTTTTTCGTGAAACTATTCGTTATCGAGATAACTTTCATATTCTAAAAGCCGAAATCTTGCAAATCAAATTGTTTCATTTTATTGCGTTTTACCACTGGTCTGAGAAATTAAATGTTTTATTACTTTCTTGGCTGACTCAGCGCAGCAAGAATTGTAGCATCGTGATAACGAATGCCTTCGTGTTTGATAAGAGACAGCGGGTGCACTGGTGCTGACACACGAGGGATTGTGTCCTTGACCTCCGTGCCCACCCCCGCCTGAACCAGGGCCACCGCCGCTGCCAGCGCAACTTCCCCCTGTATCGAGGGACCGGCAGCTTGATGCAGAATCACCGCACCCAGGGACAACGCTGCAACCCTGTTGCTCGCATCCCCCTGGTTTCCAAGAAATTGTTAATTTTTTAAGGGAGATTAAGCACTACTCTCTAGTGGATAGTGAAACGAGATGCGGAAATTCGCTTGAAACTGTTTTGTCAATATCGTGTGAACTAATAGGTTCGGAAGGAAACATTACTAGTGTTTTTTGTGCAGAATTTCATCAGCTGCAAAAAGGTTCTGGGATGTTTTCTTCTAAACCCATTAGTTTCTAAAATTTTTTCTAAATAGTCTGTGTTAAATTTTTCTACTTGATACGAACTGTGAGTAAATTGATCCCGACTCGATCTTAAATATCTCAGGAACTTTTGAACTTGAATAAAAATATCAGAAGACTTTTTTGTGGAAAATTTTATCAGCTACAAAAAATCTCTTGTGACATTTTCTCCTAAACCCATTAATTCCTGTGATTTTTCCAAAAAAGTCTGAACCGAATTTTCCACTTGATGCCAACCGCTAATCAATCGATCCCGACTTGATCTTAAATATCCCGGGAACTAGTGGGTGTAAATAAAAACATCAAAGGACTTTTTTGTGAGAAATTTTATCAGCTACAAAAAATCTCTTGTGACATTTTATCCTAAACCCATTAACTCCTGTGATTTTTTTTTTAAAAGTCTGAACCGAATTTTCCACTTGATGCCAACCGCTAATAAATCGATCCCGCCTTGATCTTAAATATCTCGGTAACTAGTGGGTTTAAATAAAAACATCAAAAAACTTTTTTGTGGGAAATTTTATCAGCTATAAAAAATCTCTAGTGACATTTTCTTCCAAACCCATTAATTCCTGTGATTTTTCCAAAAAAGTGTAAACCGAATTTTCCACTTGATGCCAACCGCTAATAAATCGATCCCGCCTCGATCTTAAATATCTCGGGAACTAGTGGGTTTAAATAAAAACATCAAAGGACTTTTTTGTGAGAAATTTTATCAGCTACAAAAAATCTTTTGTGACATTTTCTCCTAAACCCATTAACTCCTGTGATTTTTTCAAAACAAGTCTGAACAAAATTTTACACTTGATGCCCACTGCTAATAAATCGATCCCGCCTCGATCTTAAATATCTCGGGAACTAGTGGGTTTAAATAGAAACATCAAAGGACTTTTTTGTGGGAAATTTTGTCAGCTACAAAAATCTCTTATGACATTTTCTCCTAAACCCATTAATTCCTGTGATTTTCTAAAAAAAAGTCTGAACCGAATTGAACTCTTGATACCAATCGCTAGTAAATTGATTCACTACTTTTCTACTATCTCCGACATGTTCTCCTCCACCCACTATTTCCTCCCCTACATTCCAAAACACTCTCCCCAAGATTCTCCAACAATTCACCTGAATTATCCTGCCCCCCCGCGAGGGGGCTGCTGAAGGGTCCATGCTCACTTCGCTCATCACTGAGAATGATGCTCGGTGCACGTGATCGACGTGGATGAAATATCGTCGGTAGCTCGGCAACCCCTCCACTGCCCATATTTTCACGTGCAACCGGACAGACTAACGCCCGAGCAGTCCACAATTTTCACATTCTACAAACAACGAGAGCCATTAAAAGCCCGAAAATAAAAATTCCCAGTCTCAAAATGTACCTTCCGCATCATCATCACCACGATTCGTCCATTACTGTGTCCTCCAACCCACCGACCCTGGAACTGAAACTGACCCAGTTCTTGGAAACTCCCTGAGAGCTTTAGAAGCTTGACCCTGACGCACTCGAGCCCCTCATAACGCTCGCCCTCGGCCCTTCAACTTGTGACTCAAAAATTCCGCACTATTTTGACGTTTCGGGGGGATTGTCGAGGGGTAATCCATTGGTAATTGCCCGGAGGATTTCGTTCATTGACGAAATTCATGTAACAACATCGCGCAGACTGGCTCCGTGAGCTTTGAAAGCCCTGGTGTACACCATTGATTACTTGGGTGGGGGACAAGCTTCGTTCATGTATCACGCGCATGTGCTTAAAGCCATGGACAAGCTTTATGCTTGTTTTATTCACTGAACTGCATCAGCGATCAAAATATTTATTTCCTTCTGACGCTCCCCATCAATTATTCCCCATTAATTATTCCCCCGTTAAGCCGATTCCACCCGAATATGCCCTCAATTTTTCACAGACAGGTGATACCATGAATGATTGATGACTATTGATATTGGCACACTGTGTCAAATTGAATGGACATAAGCCCATTGGCTTTATCCACCGGCTTAGGCTGATTAGGCCACTTACAGCCCTCGCTGGAGATCCGGAAAATTAATCTCTTAAACGGGATATTGGATAATCATACAGGATTTTTTATGACTTATGATTATGGAGATATGATTATGCAGACGAGATGAGGCTTATCTTGATTCGTGCCGATGATCGATGGTTTTTTATGAGGCAATTTGTCATCAAGCTTCGTGATTTTGGATTTTATATTTATCGCGATGAATAGCGAGTAAAATATTACACAGATTATTAAGAAATTTTTGTGCGCAATTCGTGACAATTTTTTCAATTGTCAATTAAAATAAGAATGCTTATTTTTAATTCTCATGAAGAGGTGATAAAGGCTAAAAGGGTAAAGGATAAAATAAACACAAATTATTTTTTTTCTGAAAAAATATCATTTATTTTCTGAAAAACGAGAATCCGATTAAATTTCACTCATTTTTTCTCATAATCTTTCGTGCAAATATCAATGATTTGCTAATGTTTCTGAAGATGTTAGTAGAGTCATTGTGAATGGAGTTATTCAACTGATAAATGTAAAAAAATAATACAAGATACAAATAGAATTAACATGTAAAAAAGTTTTCACAGAGATCCCCAATGTCGATACGAATTTACAATTTCAATGTTATCTATCATCGTTCGACTAGAATAAACATTTTCAATAAGACATCTAAACAATCCCCGGATTGACAGAAATTTGGACAATAAATTAAACAAAATGAAATCACTCGTCATGACTTAAAATAGATTTCGGTCAACTATTGGATTATCACAGAATAACAGAAGTTTTTTATTTTACTTTTCTTTTATTTTCAAGAAAGTAACACGATTTACGGTGTCAATTTCCGGAAAATCAACTTCTCATTTAATTAATTACTTCATCTTCAAGTTAAAAGTCGAGACAGTCTGAACGACAGAGCATTGAGGGGACAAGTAGAATTCACAATGCCATGAGATTCAAACGTTTCCGATTAAATTCATCAAAACTTATGCATGAGTTGTCGATTAAAATTGAGTGAATCGTAAAGATTAAAATAAGGCTTATGTAGAAGAGAAGTTCGTGTCCATCACGAAACTGCAAGGAATATTTACGTACAATAATGGTACAATGATTCTAACGAACAGTCGTTGAAGCGACTTGTTAATACATATTGTGCCTTTCTCTCACCATTAATCATTGCTGTGATCTACCCAGCAATACCTATTTTGTCTCACCAGGTACAAAATATTTCACACTCAATATATACACTTATGTACATAAATATCATACATTCTAACGCTTCACTCACACCGGGTTTTACAAAAGGTTACTTTGCAATTTTTCTTCAAACTCTTGTTCGATCATCAAATTTTCTCCATTTATTACTCTCCTCTTTCGAATAAACGAGGCAATTATTTACAGTTTGCTTAATATTATAATACGTAAGTGAACTACTGGGTAATAGTATTTTTCACAAATGAAAATTCCTAGGTGGGGATAACAATAAATAACTAGTTACATTGTCAATATTAATTAAATTAATAAGGAATTGAGACCGAATATTTATCCCTAAGTTTAATTACATTTTGTTTATTGTTTTTTTTTAATTTCTCGTATCTTCTAATTTAATCATTAACACTCATCATCAACCCCTCAATCAATTATCATAACTTCTCTACGGTAAACTCAATCAATTCTACATAATATGTTTAAATTTAATTTAAATTCAAATGAGGTAAAAGCATTAACGGTTTTCCATTATTTCCTCTTTCTTTCATGTATTTTTAGTTCTTTTTTTTCTGCTCAGTATTTCTCTTCGCACAAATATGTAACCGGGTCAATGGGTATTTAGCTTTTTTCCCTAGATAACAGAACAGAAATGAATGGATTTCAGTTTAATTCGTGATCAACTTGTCTCGATCTACGTAAATAAATAAATGTATCTGCAGGTATTTTGGTTCACACTTTAGTCTCATTTATTTTTACGAATGAGTAATTAATCATCACAACTGCGATGAATAGAAAGACGACATTTAATCAATTTGCAGATAAATTGTGACATTGCTCATTTATGCAGATGATTACTATTGAGTTTTCATGATGTCATTAAATCGAGATAATTGATAAATGCCAGTCGTTGGCACTCAAAGGCACGTATTTTTATTTCCAAATAATTATTGTTTTTGTTCATCGCTCTTATCGATTAATGTTTAAAGCCATTCACTGAATCTGATTTGACGTGTTGTGAGTAAATTGATGAGGGATGTGTCATGCTATTATCTCAGTCGCATATTTTCACCATTATCTTTACCAAATTCTTATGCTCAATCGTCATTATGCTTCAATCATCATCTAATAATCTAAGTACAACATTTTGTTAAGCTCGATAATGAAATGTTTGGGTTCATGTTAATCTTGAGCACTTGTTCCAAAATATGTTCCTCATTGGCTCGATTTTTTTTTCGGGATTTTTCTCTCGAAAAATGAGAAATTTCTAATTGGGAGGAGTGAATCAAATGATGTGGCATTTTGAACTCTGAATGATTATTTGTATGGACAATTTTAAATCACTTGTGACCCAGTTTGTTGATTAATTAAAATAATAAGAGTTATTTTTGACGATCAATATCGTTTACAGACAAATTTTTATGCTTTACCTTGCGACCCTGTCGCTTGGAAGATTTCCTCGACGCTTTAGATTCTCGTGTCTCCTGCAGGGAATTATTCGTTCCCAGTCTGAACCTCACTGGCATCTTTGAATCTAGATTGTTTGCAATATCAAACGAATTCATTAATTCATAAATTTCATTGACAATGAGTTGATAACTATTTCAATCATTCTGTTTAATTTAATTACCTTCGGAATCTGATAAATCTGGGACAGTTCTGTGCAGCACAGTAACCCGTCGAACTTCCTTTTGACTCGCTACAAATTCAGAAAAATCATTCAGCATAATTAATCAGCAAAACGAAATCTTTAATGCAGTAGGTTTAATAATTTAACACTTACTTTTTTCCTCAGCTTTCCCCAGATGTCTTTGAATGACTTTTGCATTGTTTTTGGCTTTGGCAACTCTGAAAATAAAATGATCAATTCAAATTAACACGACAATTCACAATGTCAGAAGTCTTTTTTTCCCCAAATTATGAAAAATGAGTAAAATAATTGAGCAACTAATTATTTTATTCATCACAATGTTATTCATTGCAAAACGAGACAATGCATAAAATGAGATTACTGAATAAATGCGTTTAAATCCCCTGAATAAAGAATAATTTCAACCTACTCATTAACAACTCCTTTGAACGCTGACTGCAGTAGCCTAGCAGACTGAATGGGCACAGTCCTGTTGAGTCTCTCAGCCCTCCTCCTGCTCAACTCAGTCCTGAGATCGGCCTCCTCATCCACCGCCTCCTCCACAACCTCCCCCTCCTCCTCCCCCACCTCAGGTGTCAACTCCTTCTTCTTCTTGCACTTCTTCTCCTTGACAATTCTCCCAGCGAGCATGGCATCCTTCATCTTCCCCACCTGATAGATCTCCTTGTCCTTCTTCTTCTTCTTCTTCACCCTCTCCTTCTCCACCTTCACCGGCGCCACCTCGACACACATAACAGGACCACTGGACTCATCGCTGAGAACAGGTTCCAAATCATCAAAGTTGTACTCCTCATGTAGGGAGAGCTCCTCATCAGGAACTTCCTCGTACTCCTCGATCACCTCCCTAGCCTTTCTCTTGGGAGAATTCACCTGGGGCTCAGCAGTTTCCACTTTGATCTCCTCTTTTTTACTCAATTTAATTTTCTTATTGGCTGTGATGGGATCGATTGGTCTCGTCGACTCGAATTTCCTCCTCCTGGCCTCCAGCACAGGATCACTCGACACCTCAATCGTCTCCTTCGCAGGCTTCACCTTCTTCGAGATCTCCGGAGAGTTTTGGACATTTTTCCTCAGTGGAGAGTTCTCTTTTCTGTGTAATGACGGGTCTTCTGGGCTCAATGATCGTCTCTTTCGTTCTTTGGGGGATCTTCGACGTCTGGGGGACAGTCTGGGGGAATTCCTCGGGGAAGACCAGGGGGATCGCCTGGGGGAGAGCCTAGGGGATAGCCTCCTCATTGGGGACAATCTTCTGGGAGACAATTTTGGGGATCTCCTGGGGGATCTTCGCGGCGATCTCGACCTCGATCGTCTCGGTGAGGCTCTTCTCATCGGTGACAATCGGTGAGGCGATTGCTTCGGAGATCTAGGAAGTGGTGAACGACCTGGGGACATCCTCAGAGGCGATCTCACTCGATTTATGAATCTGGGAGAGTGGGGGCGTGAGAGGATCTTTGGAGATCGAGATCTTCGGGGTCTCGGGGATCTGGACAGTGGGGATCTACCTCGTGGGGATAGCCTTCTCATTGGGGATCTGTTCGGGGATCTTCTGGGGGACATTCGGGGAGACCGCGACCTCGGACGGGGGGAGTACCTCGGGGGGGACTTCCTCGGGGATCTCAGCCGCAAGGGCTCCCTCTGGGATTTTTTAATTTGACGTGGGGGGGATCTCCTTGGAGATTTTTTCCTCGGTTTCTGCTTTGGGGATAGCGAACGGTGTCTCATTGGTTTGCTACTGGAGTATGGAGACACCGATCTTCGATCGGTTTTGGACGCTCCCAGACTCTCCAATTTCTCGTTTGAACGGTTTTTTGCCTTTGAGGAGTCACGGGGCTTCTTAGAGTCTCTGGTCTCCGTCTTCGAGGGGCTACTCTCCTTTTTCTCGGCTGGAAATTTCTCCATGTTTATCTCTCGGTCCATCTCGTCGATCAGTCGCTCGAGGCTGTCCTCTTCCTCGAGGTCTGCCATCAGGAGGATGTCGTCGTCGTCCTCCGGGTCCTTTTGGTCGTCCTCTGGGTCTTCTTCTGCGTCCTCCAAGGGGTCGTTCTCCTCGATCCTTGGGGAATTACCCTCGTTACTCTGGTTCTCTTTGTCTGTTCCTGTTTCGTCGTCCTGAGGGGGCTTTTGGTCCTCCGATTTTGGGTCTGGAATTTTTGCTTCTTTCAGGTCCTCGTCGTCGGAACCACTCACGTCGTCGGTGTAACGGTGGAATTTTGAAGGCTCTGGAAGCGAAACTGAGTGACATTTTTTTTATGAGAACACATTTATTGTGGAAATGCAGAAGAAAGGGAAGTGAATAAATTGTATTTACATTTTTATTCACATCAGATTAATAATTTTTTTAATAAAAAAATTATTCTTTGATCCAAGTGAAGGGGTTATTTGTTAAAAATGAAGAGGTTACAAGAGAACGAATTTATTAACATTTAGATTTATGTAAAATAAATAATTTATTCATTTTACATAATTAAAATTTTCTCATTGAAATTAATCTATGAGTTTATTAATGTTCAATGATACTTAATAAACTTATTAATTAACTCAATTAATTCTCTAGGTCTGAAATTCACTGGCTTCGAAGAAAGATCATTTTTTGGAGAAAAAAAATCAAGAGCTTATGATTTTTTTTCGTAAAAAATCGTTCATTTTTCAATTCGTTCTCTTCGTTATATTCAGGAAATATTCATCAAAGAGTCAGCGCGACTCACGTGTTTAAACCGTTTCACCAATGAATTAATTTGCTCTGCTACCAAATTTCTTTAGAAAATATCAAAATTGTGAAAGTCACCTGTTGCATCTGTGGCTGAAAGTGGGTCAGGCGTCGTTTTAGTTTCAGATGTGGCTGACAACGCACTCTCATCGACTGGAATTATTTCTATCAGATTCTGGTTGACTCGACTGGGATGATAAACATTCTGAAAGTTACGAGATTGCATTATTGAAAATCAACAATTCACTGAACTAATTCTATTCTACTGCAGGTGCCATGTCTCCCCCAATATTTCAATAAATTGTTCAGTAAAAATAGGCATAATTGCACATTATTGCTGAATTTACAATGAATATCAAAAACAAATAAACATGGACTCACTCCGTTCTGTCTCGGTGGCCTGTTGGAATGATAGTACTCTCTCCTCCCAAATCTCTGGTTGTAAGGTGCGAAATGGGAACGCCCGGTGTGAATATTATGCTGAGGTGGTAGTTGGGCTTTGGCACTTGGGGTTGGCTTGGCACGCCTCGACTTCAGTGCAGCCAGTCTGAGTGCCTCCAGGTCCTCGTCATCGTCATCCTCGTTCTTGTACTTATGGGTCGTCGAGACGATCATCTAGATCCACAAATAAACCATTCTATTCATTATTTCTCTTCTTCAATTTTTTTCATTCAATCTCAGGGTTTTTCTGAATACCTTCAAGCTCATTTGCTGCAGCCATAATCTCTAAAATCGATTCCATTGATTTTGAAGATTCAATTGAATTCACGGACTATTCAATGTCGCGGAATTGAAATGCAGGGGAGGTGGGGTAAAATGGACACTTTGGACTTTTTGTCAATTATTCATAACTCAGAAACAAATTTATCAATTGAGCTCTGTTTAGGCTCATCACGAAGGAAAAGAATTGTTCTTTTCATTGAAAAAAAAAATTCTATTTCATCAACATTTCAACCAGTCATCAACATTAAAAGGAAATTCAAACGTGATATATGATAACATTTTCTCATAAATTTCCATTCTTCAGGTATTAGATTTTTTTTTCAATCTTTGCAACTAGTCTTGAGTTCGTTCTGAATATGCTCAAGTCCATTTGCCCCAGCCATAACCCCTAAAATCAATTCTATTGATTTTGCAGACAATTCAATGACACGAAAATAACATGCAGGGGAGGGTGGGGTAAAATGGACACTTTGGCCTTTTTTTAATTATTCATGACTCAGAAACCAATTTATCAATTGAGCTCAGTTTAGACTCATCACGAAGGAAAAGAATTGTTCTTTTCATTGAAAAAAATTATTCTATTTCATCAACATTTCAAACAGTCATCCACATAAAAAGAAAAAGTCAAACGTGATATATGACCATTATACATGCTCCCAAACTAGAATAACATTTTTCTCATAAATTTCGATTCTTCAAGTATTAGATTTTTTAAAATCTTTGCAAGTAGTACTGAGTTCGTTCTGAAGATGCTCAAGCCCATTTGCACCTGCCATAACCCCTACAATCGATTCTATTGATTTTTGAGATAATTCAGTGTCACGGAAATGAAATGTAACAAACAGATGTTGGCTTCCTTGGCATCACCTGGCATTTGGAAATTGAGAGCAAGAAAAGGGTTTTGGGGACACGATGGAGAATAAATGTGTCACAGATTTTTTTTTGGACGTCGAACCATCGCCGAGTTATTTTTCACTAGTTTGGGGTGGATTTGATGATGGAAATTGAGGGATAAATACCTTTTGACGATAATCCATGTTACAATCCCTGATATTTGGAAAAAATTGCGATTTTTCGTGGTGGACACCAACACTGTGTAACGCATGCATAAATGTTAACACGAGATTCACTGGGATATGCGACCATTACTCATGTTCCCGAACTAGAATAACAAGTGATATCACTTATGCAAAGTCCAGGACACTTCCAATTCTCTGATGTTCAGGGATTTTCGATGAAATTTCGGGTATTTCAATAGTTTTTTCGTTGAAACTCTCGACCTCTGTTTCAACCCCCCACCAACTGTACGTAAATAAAAATGGCCGTGGAGCATCGAGAAGGTTGAAGGGGGGGGGGGACAATCACGTTCACGGGTGGACACATTCCGTTTTGGACACGTTCTAGGGAAAATGGCGACAGTACGGAAGGCACGGACATTTGTGGATACACTCCCGGATGGGCAGATTCTGATCAGGTGGTTACACAGGGCTCGGTATTGGAGATATGTTCAGGTAATGTCTTACCAGTCGACATGTTTAGTGCAGCGGCACGGTGAAAGATGGAGGGATTATTGCCATTTCAAGCGGATTACTAACTGAAGCGAACTGGCCATCGGGCAGTAGAAGGAGGCTACAAATGTCGAAATGAAAAGTTTTCATTTTCACCTGGATAAAGGGTGAGGTCTTGGATTTTCCAGGGGGAAAGTCGACTTTCGCCAAAAACAAATTTTTTCGTTGAATGAAAGTTGATTCCGACTATTTAGGCGACGGGCTATCCAGAACTCTCAAAAGTTTTCGGAAAAAGTTAAAAATGAAAAAAAATTTTTTTTCACTCGGGGCCAAAGTATCAGATCTTGGATTTTTCCAGGGGGAAAGTCGACTTTCGCCAAAATCGCATTTTTTCGCCGAGTAAAAGTTGATTCCGGCTATTTAGGCGACGGGCTATCCAGAACTCTCAAAAGTTTTCGGAAAAAGTTAAAAATGAAAAACAATTTTTTTTCACTCGGGGCCAAAGTATCAGATCTTGGATTTTTCCGGGGGGAAAGTCGACTTTCGCCAAAATCGCATTTTTTCGCCGAGTAAAAGTTGATTCCGACTATTTAGGCGACGGGCTATCCAGAACTCTCAAAAGTTTTCGGAAAAAGTCCAAAATGAAAAAAAAATTTTTTCACCCGGGGCCAAAGTGTGAGATCTTGGATTTTTCCAGGGGGAAAGTCGACTTTCGCCAAAATCGAATTTTTTCGCCGAGTAAAAGTTGATTCCGACTATTTAGGCGACGGGCTATGCAGAACTCTCAAAAGTTTTCGGAAAAAGTCAAAAATGAAAAAAAATTTGTTTCACTCGGGGCCAAAGTGTCAGATCTTGGATTTTTCCAGGGGGAAAGTCGACTTTCGCCAAAATCGAATTTTTTCGCCGAGTAAAAGTTGATTCCGGCTATTTAGGCGACGGGCTATGCAGAACTCTCAAAAGTTTTCGGAAAAAGTAAAAAACAATTTTTTTTTCACGTGGGGCCAGTGATCCCACCAAACCTTGGATTTTTTCAGGGGGAATAATCTCGCCATCTCTCAACATGCTGTTGCACTAGAAAATTCGATTGGTTAGACTTTTTCGGAGGGCATCTGTAATATCGAGCGCTGTTTAACCACCTCACCAGAATCTGACCATCCGCGAATGAGACCACAAATTTCCGTTCCCATCTGTTCCGCGCCTCCCGTACTGACGCCATTTTCCCTAGTACGTATCCAAAACGGAATGTGTCCAAACGACCCCCCGCTTCGTCACTTCCAGAAAAAACACTCGACACGGAGAAGCTCGAGTGACTGTTGACGGAAATTTCCGGGATTGCGGTGGCGCTAATTAAGTACCGTTTGTTGATTACGAAGGTTTCTCTCTAATTGTCCATTTACGCGGGATTTTAGCAATTGTTTGCGAATGGAGACAAATGTTTACTAACAATTGTGTTGTGGGCGCGGGTTATACGTGAGAAAGGCCGCAGGGACGCATATTTTCACGAAAATATTCATGAATTACCGGAATTGGAAGTGAAAACGCAAAATATGTGAAACAATGGAAGACCCATTGTTCAAAGAAAAACAATAATCTTCGGAATAATAATTATAATTATTGTTTTTGGTGTGATGTGTTCTAAAGAGGTTAAATTCAACACTGTGAGTGAAATATTCGTGGAATAATGAGACTAATGACGTCAATAATTAATTGACAACAATTTAAAAAGTGATTATTAATTGAATAATTCGAGAAAAGTGACGATTTATTTAGAAGAATAATTATCGCCCTCAAAATCATAATAATATACAGTTGTGGAGATGAGCGGCCATGAAAATAATCATGAGATCATGACATTGAGAATCAAGAAGTGAAATAGTGACAATAAGTGATTAATTAATTATTTAAACCATCAGTGATAATTCAAGAGACAATTTCTTATTTTATAATTACAGAAGTGGTGATTTATTGAGAAATATTCATGGAAAATCAGACTGATGAC
Source organism: Diachasma alloeum (assembly GCF_001412515.2). Taxonomy (NCBI): domain Eukaryota; kingdom Metazoa; phylum Arthropoda; class Insecta; order Hymenoptera; family Braconidae; genus Diachasma; species Diachasma alloeum. The sequence goes on from NW_021680345.1 coordinate 5,414,229, forward strand.
GACAATTGATTGACGATACTTGAAACAGTGTTTTTATTAATGAAATAATTAAACAAAAATTATAATTGATTTAGATGAATAATTATCCTCAAAATCCAAATAATAAACAGTTGTGAGACGATTATTGTCTTAAAAACAATGATGAGATCATGAAATTGATGATCAAGCAGTGAAATAGTGAAAAGAGCTGATCAATTAGTAATTTAAATAATTTAAAAAATGAAAAATCATCCATCAAATGATAATTGTAAGAGTGTAGTGTTGTGTGTGCAGTTTCACAGTGAAAGTTGGATTCTGATGAGGAGTGGAGCCGATGCAGGTGAGGAGTACTCAAGGTAAATGAAAGAAACACAAGTATATTTATGAAGAATCATAATTAAAATATATTTTTTTATGAATTATCAATGGCAGCACATAACCGCTCATGCGTGCAGCGGATATCACACTCGCATTCATAAATACAAAATAAATTCACTCTTACTACTGAAAAATCAAAATGGTTTCGTTGAAGAAATCCATAGTCTACATTTCAATCAATTAATACTACTGATAATTGATAATTCACGTACAAAATTCGTTGATTTTAACGTTTACGTATGTCAAAAGAGATTTATTTTAAAGTATTGTTGACGATCCAATGGCGATTTTTTATGTGAAGCCTGAATATTCAATTATCAAATCATTTTTGTCGCACGAAAAATTCTCTGATTACTTCGGTTTTGATTATTATTGAGCATCGATAACAAAATTGCTTCGTCCAATCATGAATCATCATCATTCGTCCATTGTCAGTGACAATTTCGCGAAGACTCGTCGTTCGAACGAAGGAGAATAATTAATTAACAAATCAGTCCCATTTTTTAATTGATAACAAACTTATTTCTGGTCGGGCAAGTGAAACACGATTGATATCCCGCAATTCCACAAAATTCTCTTAACATCTAGGTTTTAATTTTACATCTAACTCGATAGAAAAATCGTCTAATTTGGTTTGTAAGGCACCAACTCCTCTGGAAATGTTGAAAATAATTCTGTCGGGTCTTCACTGACCTTCTGAGGACATCCAAACACTCATGAAAACAATTTTTTTCCATCAAATGATGTTGTCATTCGAAAAAAACAGAATTCAGTAGTAGAGTGGTGAAATAATAGGTCCATTGGGCTGGCACATGCAATTTTAAGTGGACACCTATTTTTCTGTTTGAAAATAATAATAACGAGAAATGAATGTTTTTAAAAATGATTTTTTCAAATGAAAAAATGTGCATTTCACTATTTGGAAAATTTAATATTTTTCATACATAATCATATCATTAAAAAAATATGCATTCAGCAGCCCAATTTGATTAGTTCTACAAAAAGTTCTTAGAAAGATTTCCCCGTCTCTAATTCCAATTTTTCATCAAAAACTTTAAGTTTTCCCCTCGCTCTAGAGCAAAAATCTCTTCATCCAAACTTTTCCCCAAAAACCGATCTCCATTGAACTGTTATTTCAATCCGCCCCTCGCCGATTATTCTCACTCCACTCTACCTGATCCTCACCCCCAGAACCTAAGACTTGAATTCCCCCTTAAATCCCCCGAGTTTCCCCCCTCAAGGAAACCTAGGATCCCCCATGTACCTCCCAAACGAATGATCAAGATTATGATGTGACCTGCTGCGCCTGCCCCTGTCCCCAGTAAAATTCACCTGGACCCCAGGGCCTCCCCTGCATCCCCTGTCGCCCTCCCCCGCCCCAGGATAGTCCGGCAGCGGTGCCTGTCCAACCTGGAACTGCGACAGGCTCTGGAGCTCACCCACAGACCTCCTCCACCCATCGTACCGCCTCTGTGACTGCTCCTCGTCCCTCTGTCGTCTCCTGCTCTGCGAGGACCCACTTTCCGTGGAATTGCTGTCCTCACTAGTCCCCAGGCCGGGGTCCCTCTCCTCAAAATTCCCCAGACTCGTCGTGGGACTCCCCTGAATCAGCTTCCCTCCATTCTGATGATAGAACAACGTCGGATGGGGAATGACGTAGGGGATGGGCAGCTTGGAGACATCCAACTGCTGCATTGCCCTCATCCTCGCCTCTTGCTCCTCCTTATCATGATTGGTGCACGATCCTGGCCCGAAGATCGACAGCAGCACAGGCAGCAGCAGGAGACCGTGAAGAGCCCCCAGGAAGATAACCAAGAACACCATTTTGAAGAAAACCAAAAAGATGTACGTCCCAGCGAGAATCAGAGCGAGAAGACCGAGAATCGTCGAAGCAGCTCCCTGGATGATCGGCAGCCCTAGGCTGTACAAGCACTCCCTCACTCTGTCGTCGGGACGCTTCTCCTTGGAGGACATGTAGGCGTAGCAAATGTGCGCTGTGAAGTCCACACTGAACCCTATGCACATGATGAGATTGATCATGGAGATGCTGTCGAGGTTGACGTCCCACAGGGCCATGTAGCCAGCCACTCCAATCTCGATGGAGACGATGCAGAAGGCCACCCAGAGGCAGCAGAGAATGTTCGGTATGAAGATGAAGGAGATGACCATCATTATGAGCGCACCGAAGACCATGCACTGGATAGTCGTGGGGAGGACCAGCTCGAATTGGTCGAAGAATACGAAGTAAGGGTGGAAGACACTGGCGTTTAAGGGGGACTGGGAGCAGATCTGTCGCAGTTCACGGACCATATCCTTCTCCTGGTTCGTACCACTGATGTTCACCGCTTGGATCAGAAATCTGCTGGCTATTATGTGCTCCTCTGAGTTGTCCAAGTGAACGTCTGGGATGGAGGTCGGCCAGTACGTCCTCAAGGCCTTGATGAAGTCCTGCTCTGTGTCCATGGTGACGTTGAGCTCCTCTTGGTTCGATGAGATGTAAGCGCGGAAGCTGCGCAGCCAGTTGTCCCCGTAAAGGGGCTCGCCGATCCATTTGGTGGCTTCTAAGGTGCGAGTTAGGTTCTCGAGTTGGTTTTGAATCGCCGGGTCGCTGTAGTCGTATTGACCGGAGACGATCACCTGGGGAGAGTTCAGGTTATTCGAGGTGTTGAAAGAATTGGGGGAAAGGTCTTTTACAGAGTATCAATGGCTGGTGAAAGTTTGGGGTGAATGGCGCGGTGTCAGACATATCAGGAGCTGAAGTGAAGGTTGAGAGTGATTATGGTGATTTGGAGGAGGAAGGGAAATACGAAAGGGAAGGAAGGCGATCAAGTCAATGAGACTTCGTTCAATCATGAATCATCGTTCGTCATTTACCCATTGCCATTGACAATCACATCGTGGAGGTTCGCCAGAATAAAAAACGAAGTAGAAGAGGACAGCCATCAAAGGGGGAGAATGAACGAAAAGCGATTGTGTCTCACCTGTATTCTGTACGGAAACTCCCGGAAGTAGAGGTCTTCTCGATCGTAGAAGGTGATTGAATAGGAATCTTCTTTCGATAGCTTCCGTCTGTCGAGCCCTTCCTTCAGCTGTGTCACGCCGTACACAGCTCCGGCGAGGTAGAAAGCGAATATGATGAGGACGAGAGCCTTCACTGGGCGACAGTTGAGGGCTGCTGCTAGGTAATCACGGAACCAAGTCATGCATCCGTGCTCTGGGTTGTCGATGGGGTTCGCAGGGTCTTCTCGGTTCACCCCTCCGCTGCACAGGGCCCGGTACAACCATGATCTATGGCCTGAGGATGAAATTGTCGTTAATGAAGACATGTCCTAGAAACCTCTACATGATGGATGATCAAGTAATCTCATGTGGATGCAATTGATCTTCAATTACTCATTATTTCAGTCACGAATGTCCTTTAATTGACGTTATTATGAGCATATGCGTAAGATTAGAGTATCAAAGAAGGATTCAAGAGGACAACTGTGATCCATTGTTTCCGTTTTTGAATTGTCCGAGCATTATCGTAATCGAGGAACCTTCAGATCAACCTTGATAGACAATGGATAATTGTTACGAAAGTAAACCGTGCTCGTGAAAATAATGAATGGAACTTCCCAGTGATGCGAAAATTGTTGGCTTTCCAACGTCTGGATGCACATATCAACCAATAAGGTCACAAGTCTGGGTGAAAGTAATGCGAGTCGTCGATTCCTTATGTAATTGCCTGTGATCTAACGAATTAACAGCAACTCGAATGCGTAACTTACTACCGGGATTCAAAACTTGACGCAACGAACGAGTTCCAGGTAGTGCGAGCATAAACATGATGGATCTTCGGTTATTTGGGGTGATGTATGATCTGATGGGATCAAAATGATTTAGTGCGGGGGGTCTGTGTTATGGGTGGAAATAACTAGACCGAATTCAGTTGGAATTGGGAAACTGGATGAATTAGGGGGATTACTCAAGCGAAATAACTTGAATAAATTATCAGGCAAATTGATATTCGCATTTTCGAGTCCCGCTCTTCCGCGAATTTCATAGTTCGGCGGAACTAGTTGTCGCGGTTGACAAAACGAAAAGTGAAAGTTTTGAGAATGAGGGATTTGAAAAGTGTTATACTCGCTGCAGATGGAAGTATTTTTAATCTTGTGGTTATTATCTCCTGAATACAATGATGATTACGATTTATTTTATTGTGGCCAGCGATTTTTAATGGGTGGGCTTCAGTATTTATTGAGTCCCAGGGGGAACAATGGAGATTTTTTTATTACTAGTGAACTCACCTGACTTGGAAAGCGGCTGGACCTTGCAGCAGACAATACTGTGACGATTCTGCTGCTCGCAATAGCCGCTGATGGCTACACAGCCGCTGAAGAAGGTCAGGTGGAAGAGGAAAGTGAAGACAACTGCGAAACCTAGGGGAATAACCGAAATATGAGAAAAGGTTGTTTTGTGGATAATTGTGTAATGAACGATGGCCAAGGACTTGGCCATTCTTTTCATTGTAATCCTTTTCGAAATCTTTAATTATACGTCAGGGCTGAGGTTTGAGCCTCAATTGACTGCAGGTCATCAAATATTTTACAATTTTTCCATTACTTCAACTTTGAGGGTCTGAACTTCAGGGACTTTTACCAAAATTTTTATGAGAAGTTCAATGAGTCTATTAAAAATTCCGAAATTTTAAAATGTGAAAATCTAAAAATTTTCGAATTCTGACGAAAAATAATTTTTTTTTAATTAGTGGTGATTTAGAGAAAAAAAATTATCCGTGTTTGTTTTTTTTTTATCAATTTTTAATTAATTTATTTATTTATTTATTCATTTTTTAAAATTTATTTTTCAATTTGTTAATCTATTAAAAATTAATAAAAAAACAAACACGGATGATTTTTTATCAATTTTCAACTCTTCAGGAAACATTTCTTATAATCTAAAAAAATGGTTTGAATGAAGAATTTTATTCTTGAATATCGTCAGTAAATTTACCTGAGTAAATGCAGAAAATCTGAACAGAAGGGAAAGGAGACATAATGCCGATAAAGAACGAAATCATGTCTGTGAGGGATGTGATTGTGATTGAAACAGCAGCCTCGCTCAATGTCTTGGCCATTCTCTCTGGGACTGGATTCAATATGTTGGTCCTTCGCCAGGCGGCGAGCATCACGAAGGTGTCATCAATTCCAATCCCTGAAAAATAACGAATTCATTACTGAATTTTGATCCGATGGGACAGATTTTTTTTGATGGGGTTCAAACGATTCGTCACGCCTCGGTTGATCGCGAAGGATATAATAATCCCTGGTAAACCGCATCGTTTTCATCAACCACTTGACGCATGAGTCAGAGATTCTGCGGTGAGTCGACTTATCAGTGCCTTTATGCCTCATTCAATAACAATGAGTGACTCGTTTGACGAAGAATTGAAAATATTCATTAAGTTTACCATCAGGGGCAGTCGGATACTCCCGAGGATTCTTTGTGCACTTCCTTTTTCGTGAATAATCGATCAGGGATCGCCATATTCGTAAATCATAATTGCCGTTAAATTTTGAAGCCGTCAATTAGTTAACACCACTCTTAAACTCTTAATTACTCAAGTAATCGTCAATTTAAATATCAAAATTTTAATTATTTTATCAATCAATAATTTGGGTAATTGATAATCTCTTTTAAGAAATTAGTAATATTCACTTAATGGAAAATTTACAGTCCTGTATTATCAAAAATTCAATTCATCATTAATCGGAAATTCAAACTGTTAAGTAATATTATATTGTTTTTAAATTTTGATGAGTATATTTAAACATTTAGGGGAGGTTGGGGTAAAACGGACACTTTTGACTTTTTTGAAAATGTTAATGAGGGGTTGAAATGTTGATAAAATTTAATAATTTAATAATTTGATAAATTTGCGATATAAAGAACAATTATTTCCCTTTGTGACGAGTCTGAACTGAGCTCAATTGATAAATTTGTTTCTGAGTTATGAATAATTTTTAAAAAGTCTAAAGTGTCCATTTTACCCTACCCTTCCCTATCAATGTAAGTCGCGAATCCATTTAATATTGAAGAAATATAATATTGATGGCCATCCCTGTAATCGATCTGTCGATTATCGATTTAGAATAGAAAGAGTGATCACGAATAATGACAGGAATTTTGAGAATTCTTTACGGTCACTTATGTAACACCTTAATTACGAAAATGAGATTCTTTCGTGTGGTTTATCCCGGGGAGGGGAGTGTTAGAAGAAATCTCGAAGTGGGGTGCGAAAATAATTTGATTTATGATATGAGAGTACGCGTGGAGCTCACGCCGGGGACTTGCGTAAGACCCAGTGGCCAGGTAAACACAGCAAGTTCATGTCTAGCTGGTTAAATCCCGTCAATGGACGCGTGATCGCAATGAAAATTGGTGAAAAAGTCCGCGTCTTTTGGTAATGAAATTTCGCCATGCAGTGGTACATAATTTTTGGGTAAAATTTTCGGTACACTTCTTGGAAATTTATGTGAAGGTGTAATTCTAGTCGAATTTTAAGGATTTTCGTCGTTGAAAATTCACAATTTTATGGGAAAATCTATGGAAACTAAATTTGCATTCAATTATTCCACGAAAAATAATGGAAATCAGGAAAATCCACGCGAATATTTTGAAAATTGTACGCATTTACGAGCGGATTTTCCATGCTTTAATTGAGAATTCAAGTAACATGGGGAATCCTCCTCTTTCTTCTCTACGAAAATTCGGAATTTCATATAATTTTTAGTGAAATTTTGAATTTCATGATTGTTTTCCCTTGAATCGAATTCAATGTAGCAATTTGTTGTAGTTAGTAACAATTTTCAGCTGAAATTTCTCATATACTTTTAGAAAATTATTTCATTTTTCACGATTGTAATTATTCCAATAAAAAAGATAGAAATCAGGAAACTTCAGGTAAAAATATCGTTGAATTTTGAAATCTTTAAAAATTCTGCGCAATTTATTCTCCTAAAAAATTCGGAATTTTATAGAATTTTCAGTGAACTTGAAAACTTCATAATTTCTTTCCCCTTTTTATTTCCCTAACACTGTGAAACTCAAATATCTCCAGAGAAATATCGAAGGTTGATTATCGATAATTACTGTTTTGCCCGAATTAATTCCGTTACTAGATCATTTTCACAACTTTACACAAAAAAAAACATATCTTTCATCTTTCATCCAATTTTCGTATTCTATTCACTAAAAAACTCTACACAACACAATTCATCGAAAAAACAGCAATTGTTGCCTTCCATTAGAAACTCCTTCAAAACATTTTATACTGCGTTAAATTACATACCACAACAATACCTCATTGATTCAAAAACACATCCATATCATTACCCGATGAAAGGAAAAGAAATAAACAAATAGATCTAAAAGACCATGATTTAACGTGAAAGACGGAAGTCTCCGGGTTTTTCTACTCCCACCTGTTGGGTTCATCGACATTCGATTGTTAATGCGTTCATAAAAATGACAACGAAATAAGTGAAAACAGGTTGCACGTACGGCATTCATGTTCCCAGACGAGTTTTTATGCTGAACAACTTTTATTACTTCGATCGTTAGAAATTTTTCTGTGATGCAAGGGATTTCTTAATTTCTGTCTTTGCTCATAATCATTAATCGCGAGTTGGGGACGGTTTATCAACATTAACGTAAATTTTTTCACCGTTAACGAATGCAGCGATAAAACTGCAGCCATTCGAAATAAATTAATGACCGGCGCGAGACGCATCTCGACCTTGACGCGAATGGCAACAGCCCTTGTTGCTATTCCCCGTGCGTAAGAGTGAGCGCACGTACCTCAGAATTACGAATACACTTAACCCGTTTAGGAGGCGCATCGCAATGCCCCGGGGAGCCGAAATACAGAATGGAAATCCTGCAGTTAAACTACATACATAATCACGCAATCTGATTTCTCGGAAACTCGTTCATAACTTTTTGATGGGGTTTGATGGGGTGCGACAGCGGCTCGATTTGCGGGGGTGTTTTATATTCAGGAGGCTAGTCGTTGTGACATATGCACGACATATGCGCAAGTTTCATTATCACTCGCAAGGAGCGTACGGAGTTGCGCAAGGCTTTGTAGTTTTCAGCCTCTTGCCGTGTGAAAAATACAAATCAGGGGGAATCGGTTTCGTGGGCTGAAATTTTTGATACACTTGGGAAATTTTATCGGATTCGGGTTTATGGGGATTTTCAAGGAATTTCGGCAAGGGAAATTTGAATTTTTTAGGGAATAATTAGGAATAATCGATGGAAACGGGTAATTTCAGGTCAATTATTCTGCGAACGTTTGGAGAAGTCTGAAAAATTTAGGTGAATTGGGGAGTTTTTTAATTTAGTAAACATTTTGCGGAATTGGGTCGTGAAGTTGGGGAATTCTCGTCGTCCTGCTGCTTGAAAATATTGAATTTCGTGGAATTTTCGGTGAAATGATTTTTTTTCTGTCCATGAGTTTGCAATTTTTTCAGACAGCGTACAACAAAGTCTTCATAGAAATTTCATTATCTCACTTGCACGGATATTCAATAAAAATTACGTATTTTTTTCCGTAATTCCGTAGAGAAATGTGATTGTAAGAAATTTTACGGAATTGTCACGGAATTTTTCCAGAGCGTTTTGTAATTTTTAAGTGACTCTCTTGTGAAAAATTACGATACTGTCACTTAAATTTTCTGAGTCGATTCCGTAATCGGTGAGCGAACTGTGAGTTCCGTAATTTTTAATGAACATTTCTCTCGGTGTGGATTTTAATGTAAAATGAACCTTCTTAAATCAACTTTAGTTTTGAAGCTCAGAAAAATATTTTTTAAATGAAGAAAAAAATTTAGATTATACTCCACCAATTGCAAAAAAATGTCATAAGTGGATAAAGTCCTCTCAAAATTATGAAAATGACAAACTTACCGATCATGAGAAAGGGGGCGGCCAGATTAATTCCGATGAAGTCAATGCCGATGTACATGCAGAGGCCAAATGCCGAGACAGTTGCCAATGCCGCTGAGACATTGCCCAGGAGCCCGAGCCAGGGTTTGCTTCTCACCCAATCGGTCATCATGCACGTAACCACGGAGAAAATTCCCATCATCGCGAATGTGCTCGCGAAATACGGCACAACTGTCTTGGTATTGGCCTCGAGCTCGAGTTCCAGGGTTTTTGAGGCGAATCGAGCGACGCTTATGTGCTTGAAGACTTTGTCGTCTTCGGCGGCGCCTAGGGTATTCAAGAAGGCTTCCTCCCACGCCCCTCCCCTATTTGCATCATCGAAAACAATTTATTGTCATGAATTAATCAATTAATTCAGTAGTAGAATGTTAAAACCAAGTCGATTTAGTTTGAGTCGATTTAGCCCTTGACTGAATTTTCGAATATCTCAAAATCTAGAAGAGATAGCGAAATTTTCGTAATGACCTTTTTTGCAGCCCTCAATTCGCTCTGCAAAGAAGGTCATGACAAAAATGTCACCATCTCCCTTAGATTTCGAGATATTCCCTGAAAATCCGGTAATAGTCAAAATTGACTTGAACCGATTTACGGAAATGACGCGATCAGTTCATTCTTTGAGGGAAATCTCCCGTAAATTCGAGCATGTTCATTAAACCAGATGTAATTATCAACTCACACAGCATCTTGCCGCTTATTATCAACCGCCACGAAGTACCCCAGCTGCACAGAGGGCACCGAGTCGATGGTTGAGTCCTCAGGATTGATGATACTTCCTCCAAAATAAAGGGGAAATATATGCGAGTCCCAAGTGACCGGATTGAACATGACTGGAAACGTTAGTTTCAACTGGCCAGTCTCCACATCCCTGAAAATTACTACCACCAATTTAGATCCATACAAATCACGCGATAAAACGAATGATTGTTCCTCGGCTGATGCCGACGATTATTTTACGAGTGAAAGCGCTACTTACTCCATGATCTGATCCAGATTGAGGATGTTGTTGCTGGAGCACTCGTCCTTGTATCTAGCACAGACTTGCTCGTATGTGAAGCTCTGGCCGTCGTAGACAGCTGTTGTGTTTCTGATTATCTCGTCGAGAAGACGGAGTTCTTTCCATACTTCTGAGCGCAACATGTTTTCGTTTCCGTCTTTGGAGACTACTATGACGTGACCGAATCTTCCTGGGATAGCGGACAAATTGATCAGTTCAGGGTGATAAATTCAGTAGTGAAGGGGTATTGGTCAGTTTTTAATGGATATCTCAGAAGCAAAGGGAGATAGCGGAATTTTTGTCAGGAACTTTTTTGTAGGACGAATTGACGGCTGCGAAAAAGGTCTTCACGAAAATTTTGTTATCTTTCGTAGATTCGGAGATATTCCTTCAGCCCAGACAAAGCATGTACGATTCTTTCCTAATGAACCAATTTCTGCCTCCGTACTCTAGCCGAACTACACGGAGAGAAATTTTCTAGAACAATTCTAGTACGAGTAGGGGAGGGTGGGGCAAAACGGCCCCCCTTCAATTGTCAATAACTTGTGAATGACATTGTGAAAATTCCCAGTTTCAACTTCATTTTGAAGATAATTTTTCATTCTTCAAAACGAGCTCTAACTCATCCCAATCGGATTATTGAATCGGAAAATATTGACGATTGAAGGGGGGCCGTTTTGCCCCATCCTCCCCTACTTAAAAAAATCACAATCCACCGGCTGTGAAAAATTCTAGTGGTCTTATGGTACAATTTGTTGGTATTTTTAGTAAAATTTCTGGGGATTTCTGTGAAATTTTCAGAGAAATACGGGGAAAAATTCACGTTTTCCCCAATAAAATTTCTACTGCCGACACTGGAATTTTTTCCTGGCTGTCACTTTGCGCCTCTTTTCCCGTGCTAGCACTAGAATTTTTCTAAAAAAATTCTCTCCGTTTATTTTTTAAGATGTAGATCCAAAATTTATAGAAATCATCACGAAATTCCTTAATGAAAGCAATTTAAGAATATGAACTTCCATGTTTGTCATGTATATAGCTTTTTTTTCTCTATAATATTCTGCTGTATAAACTTGTGAAGTTTCGAGCAATTAAATAACAAAAAAAGGGAGATAGTTCTCAAACTTGAACCGTTTTACCGCTTCGCTACTGAATTATCTGATCAGCTTTTGGTTTGTTAGGAATATTTCAAAAGGGAGTGGAATTTTTCGTGAGAAGCTTTTCGTAGGGAACAATGGGAAACAGAAATGCGAGTTTCCTTGAGTTTTGTTATCTTCATTGGATTTCGAAATTTTCGGAGAGAAGAGAAATGTGAGACGGATTTAGGGATTTAACTCAATTTCTAAAAACAGATGGAGATAAAGAAATTTTCAATTGCTCAACTCCATTTTTAATTTCAATTTCGGAAAACAAATGGAGATAACGAAATTCTTGTAGATTTTTTTTTTTACATAAAGATGAAACTCAACTCAATTTTTAATTTATCTTTTGAATAGAATTTTTGAAACGGAAATGGCGACATTTTTTTAGAAATATTTTTCGCAGCCACAATTCACCAAAAATATTCTCCACGAATTTTTCCCCTTCACTAGTAATGAATGATTTTCTGAATGCGCAATTCTCACAATTCGTCAGGGACCGCCCACATTATAAAAATATTAATTCGATAATCTACCTGCTCTAGTGATTCTCGTGACGTCGAAATCATGACTGTAGTTGACCCTGAAGTGTTGTTCAACAACAGCTCGTTCGTACTTGGCAGGTCCATTGATGGGCGAGAACAGATACTCTGGATCGATTTCATAGTTAATTCTTTGGTAACCAGTGATGCATATGCACGCTAATAAGATTGGGACTATGACAAAATATCCCGGATGTCGGCCGACGATCAGGCCGACCTTGAAGAAGGTCCGATTCAGGAAGTCATCGACGATGGTGACACTGAACCTCATCTGGAATTAAGGAAATGATTTAAATATAGATTTAGATATGAATTAGCATATGGATTGAAATTCGTGGGATCGCCGCCGGTTCTCGAAGATTTTTTTCGTCGTTTGAGGGGGCCATAAACTGATGGAACCTCACCGGTTCTCACTCTCATTAATTTTTATCTCTGAATAATGCAGGAAAAATCAATGGTTTCAACTACGTTTTTCAGAATGAGAATTTAATTGTTGAATAATTTATTCGGAATCGTCATATTCCTTTTCATCTTCTTCTTCGTTTCTCTTTTGCTTTTTGCGTTGGTTTTCATTTTTTGGGATGTATTATGTATTCTATACATATATACTATTCTATATATTTTTTTATAAAACTATATTATTTTTTTTACGTTAAAAAAAATTAAAGTATAAAAAAAATATATATACTATTTTATATGTTTTTTTCACAGAACTATATATTTTTTATTTCAATAAGAAATGAATTCCTTAGCAAAGTGGTAAAAGGAGATAAGTGCATTTAAAAAAAAAAATTTTTTTCGTGAATCACAATGAAATATCAATTTTTAAATGGTAATCATAATATTACGAATTTCGAAAAAGAATGCACTCATCTCCTTTTACCACTTTGCTACTGAATTTCTCTTTTTTTACAATTACTGGAAACAAAAAATTCCAGTACATAAAAATATAATAGACATGATATTACATTACTTCATAAGCGGAATAGGGGCTTCAAAAATCGTTACACTGGATTTTTTAAAAATGGATATTCGAGCCAAATAATCACTTCGAAACAGTCTCTCTTAGCGATCATCTCGTGATTATGTTGGAACTCGCTTTGACACGAACATATCAATGTCGTAAAATATTTAATCGCTGCCTGTATCGAGTGGAGGGTTTAATCACTGAGGCGCGAATTGACTGCCTCAAATGTCAGTAAGACTGTGCAAAAATTAATTTCGAAGTTATCGCACATTGTTTGACGTTTATTCGAGTGGATTGCGAGTTTTGTTTCTAGTATTTCGTGGTTTTATTGTTGATCGAAAGCATTATGGAGCCAGTCTGTACCAATGCACCTTCACTGATTCAATAATGCCGTTATATAAAGCTGTTTTATTATTCGAGAGAATGAGAACACATGGAAAAATCGGCTCTGGAGTGCAGACGTCGGCATAATCATAAATTTTAATTAAAGTTAAATTTTGAATGAGTAAATTGTTAATATTACTGATCAATTTTTTAATTATTAAATTCATTATCAATTAAATATTCAAATTCCGAATTATTGTATCAATCAATTACTGAGTTCGGGAGAGTGAGGATTATTCGGCTTGTCGAAAATACTTTTATGAAATTTAGAAACATTTACTTAATAGTCAATTGACGATTCCATATTGCCAATTATTTAGTTCCGTCAATTGAAAAATTGAAATTACAAATTATTATATTATTTTTCAAATTTCAATGAAGATGGGTAAACCTTAATTATTGTAAGGCGCAGCTTCTCATAAAATTACTAAATTAATGATTGATGCCGATCCATAAGTATTTAAGAGAGATGAAATATTTTTCATAAGAACACGTACGAAAAAATTTTATAGAAAAACGTAACGAATTCGCTAAAAAATTCTGTTGAATTTCTACTAGATTTGTACGCGTTTTTTCCAATAGAAATGTTCAATAGAAAATATCCTGTAGATAAAATCAATAGAATTCAACTTATCTTCACGATTTATTTTATGAAGATATTTTCCATGAAAATTCCTCGGTTGATTTCTTTGATTTTTTTAATAAGAAGACGATTAAAATAGAATAATTTCCGTTGGTCATTTTATATTTCAAAAACGCGCAGTACATTTGCGGAATTCTTCAATAGAATCTGTGGAAAACTAATAGAATTTTTTTTTTTGGCGCGGACTTATTCACTAAAGTTGAACAATACCTACAAAAATAATCTCAATCAAAATTTTATTATCTCCCATCACGTCCGATCACAATAATTACAAAAAAATCAAGTCTCACGAGTGAAATTGAATTATCTCTCTTCACTCCATAACGAGAGTGATAGATCACTCTTTCATTCATCATGAAGAACTTTTACTCCACAACGAAAATATTTTTACGGTATTTCCGGGTCTGGATGAAAGTGAGGTAACCATAAAATCATGGGTATGGTGCAATGGTACTCTGCAGGCGGGCGTGAAAGAGACAATGGACCCTCATCCCTTCGAAATCAATGTCCTCTTTTAACCAGGAAGCATCGCCTCGGGTTTCGTCGAAGGCCACATGTGGCACGCACCCCAGAAAGTGAAGGACTCATTGGGTTTCGCAAAAATCTCTCAGCGTCGTCGGGGTAGAAAGGTCACGAGGGACTTCCGCGGGGCCGGACACCGGAGAGAACCGGTCGACAATGATATGGATGGAGAAAGTTATGCCTCATTGGGTAATGTTTTTCGGTGCCGCGTGTGTTTGCGATTGAATAACAGGTCTGTTGACTTTGGTCATAATCAGCCCGTCGTGCGGTAATGTTTCGGCGAATTGAAAAAATGAAATTCAGTGGAGACTTTAGTGGTAATTATCAGGAGGGCTATAGTGATATCGATTTTTGGGGATTTAATGAATTTAATGAAATTGTGAATTAATGAATGTAATGAATTAATGAATTTAATGAAATTATGAATTAATGAGTTTAATGAAATCATTAATTAATCACTGATTGTTTCTCCCAGCATCCTTCTAACCAATAAAATTGCGGTATTTGACGTCCCGCAGTCCAATCGAAAGGGTATTATATCGAAAATTAGGAAATTACGAATTTTCGAGCGGCAAAAGAACAAGAATTTTTCATGTTACTTGAATTTTCAATCGAATATTGAAAATATTCATTTCACCCTAATTTTAATTGAAGATTCAAGAATTTATTCGCCGGATTGTTCCTGATTTCTGTTAATTTTCATGGAACAATTGAACTGAAATTTACAGTTTTCATTGATTTTCTCATCGAATTGGGAATTTTCAATTCAACTGTTCGAAAAGAAAATTGAAATTTTAAGGGAATTTAAGGGATTCTAACGGAAAATAAATTATGAATTTTCAATTAATTAAAAATTTAAAAATTTATTCACCTGAATTTTCCGGATTTTTATTAATTTCCATGGAAAAAATTGAACTGAAATTTAGAGTTATCACTGAGCTTTCCATCGATTTATGAATTTCTAACGCCGAAATTCTTAAAAATTTCAGTGTTTCAAGTGACTGATTTCTCGAATGAGTCTCAAGCCCCGATTTGAAAGTTTCCATTAGAACATAAAGACATGAATTAGCATCGAAATTTCTTCGTAAAGAGCGAATTTTCAGAATCTAATTTCGAATAGAAAGGATTACAGAGTGAAATGGTGAATCCTAATGAGTCTCTTTCGACATTTTTGTTGGATTCTCTCTTTATATAAATCTCCAAAGGCTTGATTCAACAAAAAATACTTCTCGATCCTTTTCTCTCGAGCCACTCATCATTGCGACCATGAGGGATTCAGCAAGATGTGAACAAATGCGAATTAAATTCATAATCCATTATTTTTGACAGCATAAATATATACCATTATGACTGTTAATATTTTTATTTACACTCATCTATTTGTCATCTTTTTTTATGGATTTTTTATTAGTTTCTTATTTTCATTCAATTCTATTGAACTCAGTCCCAAATTGGAATGAGGAAGTCTTAGAGGATTATCTCAACCCAATGACCTCGACCAAGATTTGTGTAACAACATTCTATTTGCTGCCCCCTCGACTCTCGACCCTAAACTCCGATTGCCTGGCTCATGACCCCGAGCCTCTTGATCTTGGTAAATTTCATTCGGAAGTCCCTCGTCACTTTGTACCCATTGCGCTTTATCTCGCTGTTAAAATTATTGACTCAAGAGTAAAAACAGGCTGTAACACTGATGGAAGGAAAAATAGTGAAGGTGAAAACCGTTAAATTTCACGTATTTATCCAGTCCTTGGGACTGATCAACTGGAAAATTACATTTGGTTTTTTAGGATCAATTTTACTGCCCAGTGGCTACGGTAAACCGATGATTAGATGACCTCAGACGTTAGAATGGCCCAATTAAAGTCGCGGAAGATTAATGAGAAAATTACAATGAACGGACATTCATTTAGTGTAAATCTGTTGTGATATAGACATTTCAGGGTTTTTCGGACAGCTATTTCATTTTATGAGGGGGGCGTTTAGTGATTGGGGATTCTGAACTGAAAGTCATTGTTATTGGATGAAGCACGCACGAAAATATTTCAGCGAAACACCTTGCGAATTTAGTAGGAAATTCTATTGGATTTTTATTGAAATTTTATTTTGTACAAAATGTCCGATAGAAATTATTTTACAGATAAAAAATCTGTAGATTTTTTATTTCTACGCAATTTTTTATTGAGACATTTCTGTGGAAATTTCTCGATATGAATTTCCTTTTATTTTTTCCGGGCTTTTTTTCTTGTTTTCATACGAAAATCAAACAAACTTGAAAAATTTTAACCGAGGAATTTCTGTGAAAAAATTATCAATAGAATAAGTTCTGAGAGAAAATTTCCAGCGAATTCGCTATGTTTTTCAAGCAAAATTATTCTCATTCAAAGTTCAATGAAACTTTTATTTTTTTGTATTTTAACAAAAAAATTGAAAATAACAAAATAATGCAGAAAATATTCACAAGTTTCGATTATTGAGATTTCCGACAATACTATCATTAGTTTATAAACAGGAAACGCGTTCATCAGGAAACGTAACGTGACAGTGTCCGCAGAGTCGACGATCGTGCTGATACCGTGTTGAAGCGCGAATGCACTTGTATTTTATCCTTATGCAAACCTGACTTTCCCACGTGCGTGCTCCCAAATAATTTACGTACTTGCGCAATTTTGGGCAAAACGGTGAGAGCCTCTGAAATTTTCGGCGAAAGAAATTTCTCGTACCTTCAAGAAAAGAATAACCTTCGGGAAATAAATGAGCGTAAATAATGAAATGGGAAAACTCTATTCGTCTCGTCACGATACTGCTTTCACGTTTTACTGCGCACCTGAATTTTCAGTGGAAGTTTGTGGGTCAGAGTAGGATGATGACTTCCAATGAAATTTATTTTAGCAATTTTTTATATACGCATTTTTCATATTTGAATTATTTTTAATTTCCCTTTCTCATGAAAACATGACTTTTTCGAAGGACTCGGAATGTTTTGTAGCGCTTCAAACATTGAATAATAAAAATATTGCAACAAAACAAAATTGCGACTTTGAGGATCAAAGTAGGATAAGGACTTCTGATGAAATTCATTCCATAAAACTCTCAATAAACCATGATTAATTAAGTGATTAACGAAGGAAAATAATTTCCCGTTACTGATTCTCATAAAATGAGTGGCTTTAATTTCTTCTTTTTTCTAAATGAAAAAAAAATGTAAAAATGTCTCTCAACACATACAAAACAACTCGTGGATCGTTATTTTTCCTACTAAAAAATGAAATAAAAACTGACATTTGAAAGCATATTGGATAAGCCTCTCACGACATTTCATTTTTCAATCATCTTCAATTAGCTAATTAAATTGGGTGAGAAGAATTTGACAAAAAATTATGAATAACCATTACTTTTTTGAAACATTCAAAATGTTTTCTAACAGTTGAAAATGAAGAATCAAACTGAGACTTTTGAACATGGAATCATAAAAATAATTCATTAATTTGATGATTAACAAAGAAAAATAATTTTTCGTTTCTGATTGTCATAGAATGAACCGCTCCGATTTCTTCTTTTTTTCAAAATAGAAGAAAAATGTAAAAATGTCTCTATCAACCCATAAAACTCAACTCGCGGGTCGTTATTTTTCCGACTAAAAAATCAAGTAAAAACGGTAATTTTAAGGCACATTAGATAAGCCTCTCACGACGGAGAGAAACAGCAGCCGATGATGAAAGTGAGAGTGAAGCGCATCCACCGAAGAAGGTGAAAATATAAGCTTTTACTCTCTACTTTAGAGCCCCCTTGAAGCAAAAAACCCGTCCCAATAGAATCCCAAAACATCTCTCGGTAATCAATTCTCCCGAGTCATCAATTTTTAGCGAAGGCGCAGGTATGTCGAGCCAAAAACCTCTGAGGAATGCCGGGGTGATCCCAATCAGGACCTCTGGTCCATGACTGGACGGGTACCTGTGGAGGGACGAGAAGAAAACCTCTGGGATTTTCTCAAAATCATTTTCACGCGCCCCCGGGGAGTAAATCGCGTAATGGATAATTGACACGTGACGATTAAGTCCGGAATAATTGTTCGAACCGGTTATTTTGCACAATGAGATGCAGAATAATACCGGAGCACTCGAGTTTCGTAAGAGTAAAAGCAAATTTCGTCCTGTGGATTATAATAAAACTCTCTAGGTGTTGTCGGAGTCGATGGCTTCCGCGTTTCGACGGGAGTGTATTATTAAATTCCGGGGTAAACGTTCACGCGATTACAATACATTCGTCTGTCAAGTTCATTGTGCAGGGGATTTGCTATTGTGACGCATTGAGGGACAGCTGGTGGAGGACTGCATGACTAATTGTTTATTTTAAATAACAGGTTCGTACTTCTCATTGGGGAGAGGATGACATTATCTTTCAAAACTTTTTATATCTGATGCCTGAATGACACGATTTTGATAAATTCCGACTCGTTATCCTGGGGTATTGACGATTTAAAAAATATATTTTGATTAAATCCGAAAGAGACTGGTGCTTTGAAAAATCTTCGATAAGTTTTTGCGGAGAAAAAACACATTTACAGAAGGAAACTTTCTCTATCTCCCTTAGATGCCGGGGTATCTTACAAAAAATAATCTGTTCTAAAGTGAAATTGCATTGCTCATTTTCTGAGATCTTCGACTTGATTCCGACGAAAAAAACGTGGCATTTCTAAATTCACTGAATATTTCATGAGATTCCAAATTTTTAGCAGCAGCAAAACATGAATATTCGGTAGCAAATTCAAGCACATATTCACCTAAATTTTCTGGAATTGATTTTTCCGTAAAAATTTGATTTCCAATGATAAAATTCCCTGAAATTCAATGAAACTGTAAAATTTCAAAAAAATTTACCGGAAATTTCAGCCATAAATTTTCTACAGGGCGTCCTATCCTATTTTATGATAATATCATCAACACTTTGCAATTCTGCTACACGACCTGAGACTTTGAAACATCGTAAGAAGACCTGGACAGCCTTGTCTTGATTTAGCAAGCGAGTGGATAGTCCACTTCCACTTGTGCCCGACGAGATGCATTCCCCGCTGATTTTTCATGTTTACCAATGAGATTCGTCTCATCACACTGCTGCCTGCCCATGAATCCCCCATTCAAAAGGTCACCTCCGAAAAAACCATTGAGAGAGCAATTATTTTCTCCACTGGAGTCGCTGAAAATTTTTTTTTACCAGAAAAAAAACAAAGAATTCTGTGCAACTTTTAATAATTAACCGAGACAGATACTTCTTGTCACAATTAAAAGAGACTGTTTGCCCTGCCAATGGGGAGAGGGATAAAAAAAATGTCAGTGATGCCGTTTGATAAGAAGCCTTGATACACTTTCCATTTTCCTTGATGGAGTCAGTAAACTCATAATCCATGCATTGGTGTTTGATTTTTTGCCGCGCGTGGTCAAAGGGTCGAGGATTCTATTGCAACATGCAATCAAATTTTCAGGCGTTCTATTGAGTGATGGTACGAGGGGCATATTTTACTCCACAAATACATATTCTTCAGCAAATAATTAACTAATCATTATTGATAATGATTATAATTATCGGCGTTGATACACAGAGAGAAATTTTCTGCAAAATTTGGACGGCCAGGGGGTAATTCCAGTGCCGGCACCGGAAATTTTATTGAGTAGCACGCGAATTTTTCCCGTTCTCATATCAAATTTTCACTGAACTCCCCGGAAATTTTGTCTTAGCCGCACTAGAATTTTCCTAAAGAATTTCTCTCCGTGTAGTAATAATTATCATCGTCGTTATCATTCTTCATCTTAATATTATTGTGATAACTATTGGAGGGAATCAATGCACTTTCACAACTTCAAATAATTTTTGAGCTGGAAAGAAGATAGAATGACGACGAAAATGTCATCCCTTTTTTATTTATCTTATTTGAAGCACCCAAGGCGTTCTTCCGATATTTTCTCCAGGCTTTTATCGCAGATGAAAACGAAAATAATTGGACGGGAATTATTCGTCGAACCTTCAAGTAGCCAATGACATTTTTTATTTTTATTTTCTATGAAGAAAATGCCACTGAAAAACTTGTTCAAAATCGAGGTGATTATTAAACGGCTAAAAGAGCCTTGTCGCGAGGCTTATTAGAGGGGTAACTTGCGTTTATCATCGAAACATTGTTTTTACGGTGTATTTTATTGTTATCACATACGAAAAAAAATAGTAGAAAATCCTGGCGCTTTCTCTGGGAAATTCTGTTGGAGTTCTAGTAGAAAATTCGATTTTTTTATTACGCCAGTTGATGTAATTTTCGCGTGCATTTTTCAATAGATATTTGTTCATAGAAAAAAGTAAATGCATGTTTATTTTTCAATGCAACTCTATTGTCATTATTCTGCAAGAATTCTTGAACTAGAATTTTCTGTTTTTTTCGCTTTAATTTCATTATGAGAAAAATTCGAAAATTTATGCCCTAGAATTTCTATGGGATAATTGAAATCTATTGACTTTTTTCCGTCAATTACCTCTCAACAGAGTGACGGGGTGAAATTACATAATCGTTAGTAAAATTGGAGCTAAGAACGCGTAGAATTTTTTAATAGAATTGCAATGGAAATTCGACAGAATTTCTTGAAGAAAGCGCTCGCTTCTTTTCTTAAATTTTTCCAACCGTCATAATAGTGAAAGAACAGAATGATAGAACAATAAAAGATAGAATTCTTAAACTACAATTTTTCAAATTTTTTTCTTAAATTTTGTTATGAGAAACAAATGAAAATACGACGAAAAAAAATTGAAAATTTATGACCTAGAATTTCTGCAGGATAATTGAAATCTATTGACTTTTTTCCGTCAATTACCTCTCAACAAAGTGACGGGGTGAAATTACATAATCGTTAATAAACCGGGGCAAAGAACGCGTAGAATTTTTAAATAGAATTGCAGTGGAAATTCGACAGAATTTCTTGAAGAATGCGCTCGCTTCTCTTCTTAAATTTTTCCAACCGTGATGGTACGGAAAGACATAATGATAGAACAATAAAATATCGCTGGTTACGTTGTCGACCACGTGCTCACCATATAATACAAGAATATTTTGCAAGATGCAGCTCGGAAATGGGTTCGAGAAAGACTATGATTACGCAAGTGAAATACTGTCATTTTTCCTATTCAAATGGGCGAAACGTACGCACTTCTCGCGAGAAACAGCGGGCGCAGACATGTCAAAAGCCGAAAGGCAAATAATTAATATTTTTTTTTAACAATTACTATTGACATATTATTTGTTATTATTATTGTTACGCGATTCAAACTCATCTCTATTCAACGTAACGATTCGGATTATTTCAGGACGATATCCACTTCCGGTTTGGGGAATCGTGTGAATAATTGGCGCGGCGACATCGGCATAATTATTCGATGAAACATCGGGATCAGTTCTTAATGAATAGGAAGAATGAGATTTCATGATTCCAGGGGTAGTCGACTATGAAGCGAACTAATGGTTTTGCAGTGAATGATTTCGAAATTATTCGGTGGGGCAATGGAATTGGTGATTTGGAAAATTGAACAACTTTTTCGCGATGGAAACGAATAAAATGTGTCGATTTGTGCTGAGTTTCCAGTAATTCAATTTTTCCATTTTGAAAACAGATTTCGTTATTCATTTTTTCGTGAAATTTTTCATTGAGAAGGTTCTCTTCTAAAGTTGCTAACACATTAGATATTATTAATTTTGTAATTTTGCTCTGAATGCAACGATAATTTTAGGAAAATATGAAATATGAAGGGTCTTACCTTGATTTTATTACTAGCTCCGGGTACAGAGAACTCAAACCCACCGAAAGCCCAGAAAATTTGAATTTCCGATTCCCTCGGGGATCAAAGGGAACGCAATTTGTTACTAATCCAAAGACAATTGGAGTCACCGGTAATTTCCCACTCCCTCCATGGCACTGTGTCCCGTAAAAAACTTGAAATTATCACAAATAAAAATTGAAGATGGGTCAATGGACCACCGGCGGTGGCAAGCGAAGAACTGCAAACTCGTATTTCGATCCGATGGAATATGCACCGGCGACGGAGGGTCTCACCCTCGGGGATCTCCGCGATCACTCGTCGAGTCTCGCAGGGAGGATTTCGGTAAAGCGGGCACTTCGAAAACTGGAGGAAAGCCGATGGAAAAAACTTGAAAAAATTTTATTTCGATCCGATCTATTTTATCGTTTGACTTTCCGTGGGACTCTTCGATGTCATCCAATCAGTCTCACGAGTTCGACTGGCACTCTCGGCGCACCGTTCAACTCCACCAAGTGTCTCGGACTTTCGAGGCTACTGCATGGGGCTAGAGAGTATTCGAGACACGACGAGAAGGTGGTCGAAGCGCTTGGTGGTGGGGTTTTGTGTGATTCTGGTTCTGCACGATGGGGGAACTTTTATTGAACACAAACGGGGATAATAATGCCCGGCGTGTACCACACTTATTCAGTTTGGCACATCCTTCCTAGTTCACTATATTTAGATTACTTGGGGAGCAGGGTGGAGATGTCAATGTGCTGATAATTTTTTGTCATTAACATTTATCCTACAAATGCAACATTCGCCTCATTTGAAGTTCGCGGGAAGTTCTGGTTGATTCCATTTCACTTATCATTTCGGGAATATTTATATTTATGGGGTTTCGTGGCAGATAATTCAGGGGTGGAACATTCGGTTTTGCAAAACGAGAAAGACTGATTTTTTCTGATGTTTCAATTGGTGTCTGGTAGTTTGAAATGGAGAAGCAATTTTTTTTTGTCATTAATATATTTTTTTCTAAATGCAGCATTTTGCTCATTACCAGAGGTTTATAACATTGTAATATTTATATTTACATTTATCATTTTTATAAGTATATATAATTTTTCATTATATATATAATCATTTGTCATTAAGATTTCTTCTCGAAATGCAACATTTGCCTCATTTGAAGTTCCTGGGAAGTTCTGGTTGATTCCATTTCACTTATTACTTCGGGAATATTTATATTTATGTTGTTTTGTGGCAGATAATTCAGCGGTGGAACATTCGGTTTCGCGAAACGAGAAAGACTGATTTTTTCCGATGTTTCAATTGGTGTCTGGTAGTTTGAAATGGAGAAGCAATTTTTTTGTCATTAATATTTTTTGTTCTATATGCAACGTTTTGCTCATTACCAGAGATTAATTAAATTGTAATATTTATTTTCATGTCTACATTTATAATTTTTATAATTATATATATTATTTTTTGTCATTAAGATTTCTTCTCCATATACAACATTTACCTCATTTCAAGTTCGTGAGAAGGTCCTGTCGATTCCATTTTACTTATGTGGGGATAATCGTTTAAAGGATTTTCAGTTAAATAATTTTTCTCAAACACACATTTTAAATATATATATATACACGTTTATTTATACAGTTTCTATACACTTAAAGACTCACTCTCTCTCTCTCTCTCTCTCTCTATCTCTCTCTCTCTCTCTGTTGATTTCTTGAGACTCTCCTCTACGATTTCGACTCTAACTCTATAATAAACTTACTCCCCGTAAACAATATACCTGATATCACTTGCAGCTGCGTCTACAATAAAACATTACAACTCTGCTCGGAACTCACTCGTCGTAATCCTACCCTATAATAAAGTTATTCTACTACAATGGTTACTCCCTAACATTTCAGCGTGTGGGGCCAGAATTCAAGGAATTCAATCTTCGGAAGCCCCTACTCTTCCGTTGGAGGCGGACCTAGAATAGACATAAACAGAGAGAAAGAATCGGCCTGTTTCACTCTCACACGCCGAGAATGATTTTACTGCGCAGCCCCGTCGCGCAGAGGGATACACAGATTTACCCAAACACATTTACGTTGTCGATGGTGGGGGAAGTCAACTTCCCGGACTGAAATGTTAGGGCACCGAAATGTTAGGGAGTAGCCAGTGAAGTTCCCCAATGTCTAGACTAAGTGTCGCCTAGTCTCCCGCAAACAATATACATCTATATACATGGGAAAATTCCCGATACCACACTTTACATTTATCATTTTTATAATTATATATATATTATTTTTTGTCATTAAGATTTCTTCTCCAAATGCAACGTTTCCTTCACTTGAAATTCTTGAGAAGTTCCCGTCGATTCCATTTCACTTATCATTTCAGGAATATTTATATTTATGTTTATATTCATGTTGTTTTGTCTCAGCAAATTTGTTTGTTGAATATTCAACTTTTCACAGCAAAGAAAACTTCAATTTTTTTCAGGCGTTTAATATTGTCTTTTAATTGTTTGAAGTGGAGAATCAGATTCAGTTTGGTTAAAGTAAGTTTTGAAAACGTTGATTTTGAGAAGTATAGAGTGTTACAAAACATTGAAAATTCCTTTCGGGAGAAATAATAATAATAATAATAATAATAACATCAATAATTAAATAAAATAATAGATAATGGAATTCAAAGGTTGCAGGAGAAAAAAATGAGAATTGCTTGAATTTTCAATGAAAACATGAATATTCATTGCCAAATTACACTGATTTTTCCTAATGTCTATTAATCTTCATGAAATAATTGAACTCAAATTTAGTTTCCATTAATTTTCCCAAAAAAATTGTAAATTCTATCAACTTCATTAACGAAATTTCTTTAAAAAATACCAACGCTTAGACATCTTTAATTATCATTTTCTCCACGCGCCTAAAATAATCGAGTTTCAGCATTTAGAAACTGGTACCGGCAGTATCTCCTGTACGCGTAAATTTATAGAGCATTCTCTCACATCATTTATATCTCCGACGACTGGGGATTAATGATTTTATCCGCGTGGATGTGCCGAAACAAGACGTATGCAATTTCTCATCACGAAGATATTCGAAAACAAAATTCAAAAGAATAAATATTATGATCAAACAATCGCAGTTAGTGACAAGCGATTTGAATAATTAATCAATCATTATTTTCGATGTGAGCACGCGTTAAATGCACATGAACTCACAACACAATTCCTTCATCGTAATCGGCCACTCGGCACGGCACGGAGCGTGCGATAACCACAAGGAATGCAATCCCCAATCATTAATCATCGTCGAATTGTCTTTTCCTGTTCAACCTCTTCATCAAAAAATCGCCACTGATCAATACAAAAAATGTCCAAATATCTAGTCCCCAGGGGGAAAGAAATTCACCATTTCTGAAACCGAAATGAGGACATTCTGGGTCCTACGAAAATGATTTTCTTCTTTCAAATTTCTCCGACAAAGGATCTAAGCCGTCACAGGTGCGCTCGATCATTCCGCTTTTCTCAGGCGGAACGCGTATTTTTCATCGCTTCATCTACCTGAGTTCTCTCGAGCAGGTAAAAATCGTGAAATTCCAGGATATGTAGGATTTTTCGTGCGGCCAATTTTCCTGTCAGCTGAAGGGTGTGCGTTTATTGTTACTGGGAAAAATGATGTTGGGATCCCAGAGGGCACGCCTATTGGTTCGTTCAACGCGGTTTTAAATTGATGATTTTCATTTTTCAAATTTGCTCTTTCTTGCATTGGAGGTGCTTTATCTAAGTTTTTATTGACTTTTTGGGATCAAAGTGTAATTTTTGCAATTTCTTTATTAATGGAAATTAATTCAATGGGAAATTCATAAACATTTATTATTATTATTATTATTATTAGTATTATTATATCTGGAATGGGATCAGATGACGTGGAAAAATGCACTAATTCATTCCTTTTTCAAAATTTGTATTGATTAATTTTTCTGTCTCAATTTGACTCTTCATTTTGGGACCGTTAGAAATAAATTTAAAAAATTTTAATTATCATAAATACTTCATAAATAATCAATCTTTTGTCTCAAATAACTATTTTTGTCACAAGGCCGAAAAAAAAATTTCTGACCGGCGTGAGGGTTGCAGACCGCGGCGAAGTCGAGTTCGTTGATGGACATTAAATAATAATCCATTTATCCGTAATGAGAGAAATAACGAAAAATCATGTCAACTTGTGGTGTTGTTCCAGGGTTACGTAAAAGAACATTCACCTAGTTACATGCCGCCTGGTGCTTCTTATGTTCTTTAATGAGAGACCTAATTAATTTAGGCGCAACTTCCGGCGTGAAAAATTAGATGAACAATTTAAATTAATGCGGTTGCTCAAAAATTGTGAATTCCAGCGGATGCTGACATCAGACTGGCGCGATCTTCATCGTAAACAAAATCAGACTCAGCGGCCCGTAAATATTCCGTTTAAAGTTGATAGTTAGATTGTCGAGAGTAGTTAATGCTCAGTGCTCGCCTCGGTTCGCATGTCAGAGCTGTTAGTCGCGAGTTTATACGTACGGTTATGCACAGTTTACTCTGTGTATACCCATACAACCATTATGTTTCATTGTCATTTGTCTCTTCCCACTGGGGTCGTTGACGAAACTTAACGACTTCTGGGGAGTTTAAAACTGTTCTTAGATTCTTCTTGGGAGTTGGGTGGGGGGTACGGTGCCCGCGTGCGACGTCGATGCTGATATTTTCGTTATTTGCAATTATTTTGGAAAACGAAATTTCATGAATGAAAAATTCCAGTGAAAATTCTATTGCATCTCAATCGCATTTGTCTTGAAAATTCTGTAAGCTTTTGAACACTTCCATTGGAGAACTCTGCGTTTTTTTAATGGAAAATGGCATTGATGACAAAAGATGATCAGACATGATGACAGACATCATCTTCCGTTTTCAATTGAAAACAGATATCAGTCAGACAGTGGGGTCTAGGAGTCTCCCCGGGTTAAAAAATCATCCTTATAATCATTTGCACGCAATTTCGACAATAACTATTAAATTGTTTCATTAATTTTTTTTTGGCCGTGACTATTCGCACCATTGCGTGAATCACTCCCGTACACTCCATACACTCCACGCATGCGTGAAGTTTGTGTGTTTCACGCAGACGAATTTTCATACTGCTGTGTATTTCACCAGTTGAAGTTTCATACTACTGTGTGTTTCACGCAGTTGAAGTTTTATACTACTGT
>NW_021680345.1:5447822-5487062 GCF_001412515.2 Diachasma alloeum
AGGTGTATAAAAATACAACTGCGTGAAACACAGAGTAGTATAAAAATACAACTGCGTGAAACACACAGTAGTATAAAATTTCAACTGCGTGAAACACACAGTAGTATGAAACTTCAACTTCGTGAAACACAGTAGTATGAAACTTCGACTGCGTGAAATACACAGCAGTATGAAAATTCGGCTGCGTGAAACACACAAACTTCAACACAAACGCGAGTGATTCACGCAATGGTGCGAATAGTCACGGCCTTTTTTTTTTTGAAAAAAAAAAGCTAAAAGTTGAAATTGTATGAAAAATGTTAAGTACGTGTTTTTTCGTTTCGAGAAATCAGCGCTTTCAGTCGCTTTTCAGTTATTAATTCTTTATTATATCAAAATAAGAAAAAGTACGTCTAATATTTTTAATTCCCCTCACGTATTTAGCAATAAACCAAATTTTGTGCAAAATCCAAATTTCCATTTATGGTTTTTTGGCGTTAAAATAATTCTTTTTGAATTCTGCATGAATAGGATATTTCTACCTACATATGACATATTCGTTTCCGTAGTGTAGTGGTTATCACGTGTGCTTCACACGCACAAGGCCGCCGGTTCGATCCCGGCCGGAAACAATTTTTATTTTCAATTTTTTGATTAATTAATTCGTTAGAAAAACCTAACACAAAAGTCTTATTGATTTAGTGGTTGATCGATAGTTGAATTGCACTCATGATCTTTCAACATTTATAGGGGAGATTGCGCTAAAATGGACACTTTTGACTTTTAAAAAAGTATTAGTAACGGGTTGAAATGTTGATGAAATTCAATCATTTTTTTTCAATACGAAGAACAATTCTTTCCCTTTGTGATGTGCCTAAACTGAGTAATATTGATTTTGTTTCTGAGTTATGAATAATTTTAAAAAAGTCTAAAGTGTCCACTTTACCCTACCCTCCCCTAAATAATTTTTACCGAGAATTTTCTATTGAAAAAAAAAATTTTCTGCTCGATTTCTCCGCTTTATCGTCAAATAGAAATAAACTCTGTTTTTTTCTAACGAGAAAAATCATTTTCTTGTGGAGAATTACAGAATTCTCAATGGAATCCCCGGAAAATAATCAATTTCCCCGGAGAATAAAATTTCTCTAGGTGAATTTTCCCCACGAAATGTTTAAATCATCCTAAAGACAATAAATTGTGTAGTTGCTAATTACTACGTTGTCGATGCGACTAGAAATAACAAAAAATTGATCAATTAATTAATTAATAAAAAAAATTGTAGTTCTTTAGAAGCAAAAAAAAATCATGGGCAGATTTTTCTGCAGAAAATGTGAGACTTCTCCACCGCATCATCGAAGTCTATAAAAATTTCCCGTACGTAAAGCACCGATCAGATATTTCTGCACAAAGTTCTCGAGTCCCATGCCTCAGTAATTCCCCCGCGTGTTGGCTCGACCAGCAGCATCACCTCACTGTTGAAAGCCCTCTGGTCACTTTCCACGGTAATTAACTGCAGATAGACGAGTGCACATATTATCAACGACTCAATAATTTTGCTCGTCCACGGTAGAGCCAGGTTTTTTCTCCGCTCATAGGCTCTACAACGTTTTTACAGTGTTTGAATTTTTTCAATGATGCGACAGCCCCAGTAAAACTAGAGTACACGGTGCTATCGGTAATTGGTCCGTGCCTGTCGAGAAATTTCTTCAGCAGATTTGAAAACCTATCGTAAACATTTACTAAGGAGCACGGAGAGAAATATTCAATAAAAATTGCCATCTTTTTCGTAATTCTGGAGCGAAATGTGGTGGTGGGAAATTTTACGGAACTGTCGCGGAATTTTTTCACAGCGCTCCGCAATTTTTACCTTAATCTCCTGTGAAAAATTACGATAACGTCACTCAAATTTTCTGAGTCGATCCCGCAATCGGCGAGCGACCTGAGTTCCGTCATTTTTACTGAACATTTCTCTCCGTGAGCGTATAAAATTTGGAGAGAGGAAATTTCATTCAGTTGAAAAATTTTACGATCAAGGAATTTTTTATTTTCACGTGGCAAAAGGAAATGGAGAATGTTGTGATTTTTAAACTAATGTTTACGCCCGTCTTACCCCGACCTCCTCTAACAAATTGAGGTATCACGTGTGGGATTCCCCGCCGAGATGTTTACCCGCTCGATATCCAAATCTGGAACTTTCTCTGGAACAAGCGATTTGAGTGAAAGTAATGCGATAATCCCGGGATCTTGGAACCATGACGTTGGTAGGATCAATTATCGATAACTTATTACGTGTGTGAGGGTGCTCTGAGGACTGAACTTCCTCCACTCCATCCTCACACTTCCTTACTTCCTTCATTACGATGAAACCTAAACACGAGATTCATCGCTGCAGCGGTTACATAAAAATTTGAAGATAATTCTCTTTTTTTTATGTTTATTATTTTCATATTTCTAAAACAGAGATGGGCATAATCATAAATTATAATTGTCATTAATTTCATAAATACTCAATCAAGTAATAGAACTTGGCAATTTTCAATTATTAAATTAATCAACAATTGAATATTCAAGTTCCGAATTATTTGACCAATCAATAATCGATCTCGGAAGATTGACTATTATTTGATAATCTCTAATATTTTTAGGAAATTTCCAATTATTTACTTAATAGTTATTTGAAAATTTTAATTCTCAATTATTTTATGATTTTCTAAATTCCGATGATAAATGAATGAATTCAATTATTTTAAGGAAATGTTCTCTTAATATTTCTAAAACAATGATTGATGCCGATCACTGTTCTAAAATCAAATTTCATTGTGTTCGAGGAGATTAGTCGTTCATAACTAATCTAGAAACTTTTAATTGCGAGATCCGTCACCTTTTAGATAATTCTCACAATTTGAAGATAATTCTCTTTTTTTTATGTTTATTATTTTCATATTTCTCAAACAGAGATGGGCATAATCATAAATTATAATTGTCATTAATTTCATAAATACTCAATCAAGTAATAGAACTTGACAATTTTCAATTATTAAATTAATCAACAATTGAATATTCAAGTTCCGAATTATTTGACCAATCAATAATCGATCTCGGAAGATTGACTATTATTTGATAATCTCTAATATTTTTAGGAAATTTCCAATTATTTACTTAATAGTTATTTGAAAATTTTAATTCTCAATTATTTTATGATTTTCTAAATTCCGATGATAAATGAATGAATTCAATTATTTTCAGGAAATGTTCTCTTAATATTTCTAAAATAATGATTGATGCCGATCACTGTTCTAAAATCAAATTTCATTGTGTTCGAGGAGATTAGTCGTTCATAACTAATCTAGAAACTTTTAATTGTGAGATCCGTCACCTTGAACTTGTGTTGAAATTTCGGGACAATGATGAAGTAGTTGACCTAGAGCTAATCTAATTGCCCAAGAGCTCCAGGGTCTCGAGAAGAATAAATAAATGAATAAACGGATGAAATAGATCATTTCATCATTCATAAACCTTCTTGATTGATGCTCCACCTGCACATCAGGGTCACGAAACTTTCAAATGTTTCTCCCCGTGCCGAATATTGATGGAAATTCTCAACGGGTTTCTAAATTCAACCAACGCCTTCAACTGTGAAATACTGAAATTACGAAGATTACACTCCGAATTACCCCAGGGGAGTTTCACCGTCATTTTCGAATTATTGTGATGCATCATATTCCCATTTGTAAATCTCGCGGGGAGATAAGGTGAGAATAACCCGGAGGAGCGGAACCCACCGGGTCCACTGCTCCGTGAAGTTGGGGGATTGGAAAATCTTGACCGAAAAAAATCCGTCTCCTCTGCTTATTCGGCATTCAGGGAACGTTTCAGTGATGAAATTTCGGCCTCAAACAGTCCGAGGACTCATTGATCACTTGGGCCACAGTAGAAACCCATTAAATAACGACTGCCAAGGTCAAACCCCCAAAATAGTTGATTGAATTCTCATTGGCACATAATAGACCAAAAACAAACACCAAATTTATTATTTCCAGGGCTTCAAAGACATTTTACTAATTCACATAACTTGACAGGGGTACACTGTTGGAAAAAAAATGAAATTTTAGGAACAGTTGACTAAGAATTTTTAGGGCAGTGCCACTGAATGCAATTTAAGGGGAAAAAAATCATGGAATTCCAAATTTTACTGAAAATTCAATAAAATTCCGAAATTTTGAGAAGCATGAAGTGCCAAATAATTGAAAATTCAAGAATATGTTTATCAGAATTTTCCGGTTTCCTATCAATTTTCAGGGAAACATTGAACTGAAATTTACAGTTTTCATTCATTTTTCCCCAGAATTCAGAATTTTCAATGACGAAATTCCTTGAAATTTCAGTGAAACTTGGATGTGATAAAAATTTCCGAAAGGTGTACTGGAAAATTCAGCTAAGAATTCTTAACAGTGTATCATCCCCATTGACCCTCATCCAAAAATCCACCAAATTTATTATAAAATTATTTTATTGTTAATGAAGATAACAGTACATTAATTTATGAAATTCAGCCTGAGGCGATATAATTCCATACAGATTTAATCAACTCTCAATAGTCGACAATAGTCATAATGAATGTATTATTTTTACAAGATCTCGTTCGAGCCTTTAAAGCTCAAGATTCAACGAGTGTTCGCAATATGTACATTGTGCTAACGTATTCAAAATTCATCGATGAAGAAATGCTTTTGACATTCCACTTGAGGTAAACGTGCCTCTCCCCCACGATTACATCGCTGTGATCTCAAAAACGATTAGATAATAATCATTATTATCACCAGCGTCACAAGGAGAAATTCGCCTCAATTCCCAAGTCCCCCAGTGCCCCCCGACTACTTCTTCATCTTCTTCCTCATGGCCTCGTAAGACGCCTCCAAAAGCTCCTCATCGTCCATCCGCTCTGCAATAGCACCAAAGACCGTCCGCAGTTCCTCGCGCGACATTTTGCTCAATCCAGATAAATCGACAAGTGCCCCATCCCCATTCATCCTCCCCTCCAGAATGCTCTCCACAACCATTGGAAATCTCGCCACAACAGCATTCGCAACAGCCTCAGCACTGTTCTTCTCCAGAGCGACATCAAGAACCACAGAAGAAGGGACAACGTCCTCGTCGGCGACCGCCTGTCTAACCAACTCCCTCGGTACTCGTTTCAAAAACCGCCCCAATGTCTCCGCCACCTCCCCCTCCCTCTCCTGCCCCTCAATCACCTCAGACGCGAGCTCACACACCTCCGTCGCCGAGAATTTCTCCCTCACCACCTGTTTGATCATCTCAATATCCAAATGCTCCTTGACGTCCTCAGCCTTTATCCTCGCCCCATACGCCCTCAGGATCTTCGAGGCGAACTCCTTGTCCTTTCCATAACTCTCCTCCAGCTTGGTGAGGATCCCATCGAGACCGATTATGCAGAAGGCAGCCCCCAGCATGAGGTCAGCCCCCCCGGCGTTGTCGACCCCCTCGCCATGCGCCTCCTGCAGCTTGAACTTCTTCCCCCCCACCTGCACCAACCCCTCCTCGAAATCGCACTCGTTGGGGTGCACCACATCCTCCACCTCCTGCGAATCGTCGACTCTTATCGAGGAGCTCACTTCAGGGAGCCCGATCCCAGTCGACGTCTTCGCAGGTGGGGAAATGGTCGTGTTGATGATCATGGAGCCATAGTCAGTCTCCTGCGTCTGGACACTCTCGATGTCCATGTGCCCCTTGGAGTTGTCCAGAGAGTTCATGGAAATCGAGGCTGTCGTGGTGTCCTCGCTGGTGGCACTCAGGGTGTCCTCGTCGTCCCCCTCAGGGTGCACCTCAATGGTCTCTTCAATGATCTCCACGTGCTCGCCCCCACTCGATTTGCCCTCTGGACTCTCGAGACTCTGTTCCATGATCAAGTCGGTGAGGTAACTCTTGGCGAATTTGTTGAGGATCTCCTTGACATAATCGGCTTTTGGGTTTCCTTTCGTTGGTATGTCGGCCACCTCCTTCTCCGTCATCCTCGCGAGGTCCCCGATGGTCTTGAGCCCCCTCTCCTGGAACCAGTTGGACAGGTGTGAGACCCACAGGGGATTCGTCAGGTCGTTGACGATGGTCTTGAGGGGCTCCTCGCAGCCGATGAGTGCGTGGCAGATCGGCGAGATCGAGTCCAACTGCTCCAGTACTGGAATATTAATGCTGTTCTGGGTGCCCTGACTGCACTGGCTCATCGTCTGGCTCAGGAACATCGAGTCCGTTATGGGGAGGGTGTCGGCCTCAGCAGCTGCTGCCATCGCAGCGATCTGAGTGCTCGTCCTGGGGACCTTGGCGACGAAGAGCTCGTCCGAGTTGGCTGACGAGTTGAAGGTGCTCAAGTTCTGAATGTCCAGGGTTTCCTCCAGCTCCTGGGGCTTGGGCCCTCGCCCCTCGGTCAGGATCCTGCTCAAGATGGAGTCGTCAGTGAGGTTCAGTCTCGGTTTCTCGAGGGATTTGGAGTTGTTGTTGGTCGCGTCATTCTGACTCTGGGACTCCGGGAGGGACGTGTTGGAGATTGTCTGGGTGACTGCGTCGTCGGTCTTCGTGAGATCGAGGTCCGTTGGCTCCTCGATCACCTCTTTGTCCTCTCCATCGTCGTCCGAGTCGAAGTTCACGTCGTCGTCCTCCTCCAGGTCGTCAGCTATCTTTGCAAGCATTTCGTTGTCCTTCTCTCGCTGGAGGTCAACCTCACTCAGGCCCTCGAGCTCCTCGATTTCCAAGGGGTCTGCCACTGTGACTATCACCCTGGGGCGAGGCTTGGGCTTCAGAGGGGTGTCTTTTCTCCCCGGGGAGCGCAGCCCTCCTGTTTTCGTGGATTTAAATGTCGAGGGTACGTACCACATCTCCTTGAACACTGGGGGATCAGCGAAGCTCACGCGTTTGCGTTTGGGTGTGACGTCAGGGTCAGTGTCCAGGGGCAGTGACTTGTGGCGTTTTAGGATCGAGGAGCCAGGGGATGCTGTCAACGAGGGGGGATTGGCACTCGACCACTCGAGCATCGGCAGCTCTCGTTCTGATCCAATCGTCGTGTTGACGTTCTTGGGCTCAGCGTAGTCGTGGTCCAAGGGCGTCTGCTCTGGGGGCTTGTCCCTCTTCGGGGAGACCCTCTCACCGTCGTTCCTCAGGGTGCTGAAGGGCGACTGGGAGAAGTCGCTGCCCTTCATATTGTTGAAGATCTTCTCCTGGCGACTGCCACTGGGGCTCGCAACCCTCTCAGAGTGCCTGAGAATGGCTGGACGAGTCCTCTGGGCGGGCTCTGGCTCTTTCCTCAGCTCCTCCTCAGGTTTCTCCTTACTCAGAGGTGCTGCTGAGAGGAGACCCACCATGTGGGCGCCACGACCGTGGGGCGACATGCCCTGGCGATTTCTTATGTTGAAAAGCCGACGTTGATTCGTCTGAGGGGACGACGACGCCAGGACTGACGTTGTGAAGGACGCCAGACCTGGGAACTTTGTGGGGTCCTCGGGGGTTTTCTTGGGGTCCTCGATGGGGATCTTCTCGGGGATTTTCTCCTCCTCCACGAAGGTCTCGTCTGGATCGCTGGCCATTTGCCTCTTCGGACTCGTTGGGCCTGGGGATTTTGCCACTGGCCTTGATGTCGATGGAGACGATGCCTCTGCTCTTGGCTGAAGGCGCTTTGGGGAGCGCAGGACTGTGGGCTCCTGCGAGCTCTCCACAACCTCGTCGTGATCACTGGCCTCCGCTGGTTTATCGTAACAGAATAGGTCGTCAGATAATTTTCCACTGGGTTTGGAGGCCTCCTCCTCGTCCTGGTGGGACTCCACTGATTTGTCATCAGAGTCTGTACTGCTGTTTAGCTTCTGGTCTCGGGGGTCTTTTTTCGCAGCCTCGGGGTCGATTTTGCCGCTTCGTCTTCTTCTTTTCTTCAGTAATTCTTGGCTCTGCTCGTTGTCCATCTCTCGCTCGGCTGATCTCAGGGCTCTGGGCCTTGGGTCGTCGGGATCTTCTCCCTTGTGTTTAGATCTCCTTCGTCCACCGACAGTGGGAAAGACAAAGTCAGCCACCATATCGATCTTCAGTCTCGATATCTCTCTCCTCGCGTGCTCAGAGAGCTTCTCAACCCCAGGGGGATCCTGACTCCTGGGGAGGTGGGGCTCTGGCTGACTCTCGGTTGTGTGAATCCCCTCAGAGTAACTCTCGTCGAGTTTCCTCACCTTCTTCCTCTCCGAGGCGTCAGGATCTCCATCGGAACCTGCTTTTCGCTTGAGGTGTCTGTCCATCGTGTCGTAGCCCTCCAGGTGGCTCCTCCTGCCTCTTCCCCCCCTTCCTCTTCTCGACTTCGCTGAGGACTGCGGCGAGGAGACCCCCAGCAGCGGCTTCTCCTTGGGTTCAGCGTCGTTGACCTCTGGGAATTCCTCCCTCGACTCAAAGTCCAGTTTTTTAACTATCTCTTGAGAGACTCCACTCCCAGATGCCTCGGTCACAATCCCATCCTCAGGGCTGATTGCGTCAACAACTGGGGTCTTTTCAACCTGCATTCCTCTACTCCCTGACTCCACTGGAATACTCTTTGGTTCCTGCTTGGAGGATGAAGGGGCGTCTCTCACAGTCATCGTGTTCTCCTTATTCGACTCATTCCTCAGTCTGGACTGCTCGAACCACTGCTGGATGTCCTGGGTGTCCGTCGACGCCGACTGAGAGCCATCATTGAAGATGGCCAGGTCCTCTCGACGACGTTTGAGGCACTCCTTCTGGTGCTCAGTCAACCTGTTCACATCGAACTTTGGATCAGACTTTATTACCACGTAGTCCTGGGAGTCTGGGTCCGGGGGGAGAGGCGTCATCCTCTTGACGTCCTTCTTCACCTCTGGGGGCTTGAACGTCTTCGAGGGCTCTATCACCTTCCCCAGGAAGCTCCCAACGATCTTAACAGGTCTCACGATTTTACTCTCGAAGGGAAGGATCTCTGGGCGCTTCACCACTGGATTCTGAACCTCTTGTTCTATTATTGAGAAGAGGTGTCTGACGTCGTCCTTCACATGGGGGTTCATCTCCAGGAGCTTCCTCACGGCTAGGGAGATCGAGGGGTCTTTGTGACGTCGAGCCATCAGGATAATTTGCCTGAAGGACCCCACGAACTTCACTGTCAATGCCTCCGCACTCTTGTCGATGATGAAGATGATGTGTTCTAGGCAATTTAAAACTTCTGTTTCCAGTTCCACTGTCAGGTTATCGTGCAGCAGAAACTCGATCGCAGGCCTCAGTCCCTCGAGGTACAGCAGAGTCCTGGGACCGTTGTTGAGACCGAAGACTGATATCAGGTAGGCGTCCATGGATTTTAGAGCGAGTTCTGCCTCTTCGTGGCAGTTGTTCTTGAGTGATAGCATCAGCACGTCACGCAGAACGTACACCAGGGCTGGGACTTGTCCGGTCATGGGGAGTCGCTCGTAGTTTATCGTCTCCATGAGGGGTGTCAGGCAGTGGGCCAGCAGGACGAAGTAATTTTCAGACCTCGAGAGGGCCTCCACCATCACTTTGGCTGTTGTATTCAGAATTAAATTGTGCTTTACACTGGGAATTCTGTCTGCTTGCTGGTCAAACGCCTTGTACAGGTGCCGCCAGTACACAGCGACAGTGTTCACTTGAGATCTGGTGTATGTGATGTCACTTTTGAAGGGGAAATTCACCAGGGTCTCCATGGTGGAGAGGTTGTGGGAGAGATCGGTCCCTTCGTTGATCGGTTGGTCGTCTCCCATGTATCGAGTCATTATGTCAGCCAGGATGCACCACAAGTCCAGGAGGAGGGACTGCTGGACCTTCTTCACTAGTGCTGCTGACATTCCCTCCAGGAGGGACTTTATGAACAGCAGGATGTGGGGGTGGTACATCTCGGTGATGGATGGCATCACTGCTCGCTCAATCAGCTCTCTGATGTCGTCGATATTCCTCGTCTGGACGCGCTCCAGAATCGAGGGGGTCAGGATCTTCTTCAGTAGATCTATCAGAGTGTTGTCTCGGTACACCAGCTGGTCGGACACCTTCGTCAGCTCGGGCAGGATGTAGTACAGAATCAAGTCCGTGATCATTGGGGAGTCGTCAGAGTGGCTTATCATCTCGTTCGTGACCAGGATCAATTCCTTGTACATGTTAGGTTTTTTATCGTGGCTCGAGCGAACTATGTAGTCCATCAGGTTGGTGAAGAGGATTGTGTTGAGTTTGTGACGATTCTTCAGGTCGTCGTTGGTCAGATTGCTCATCATTATGACGGCTTCGGAGACACTGTGCAGGAAGGACTTGTGGTGCTCCTCGAACATTTTTATGGGAATCGCTGTGGGCAGTCTCTCCTTCAGGACTGAGGTTATCAGGGAACGATCTTTCTCCTTTATCACCATCATCTGGAGGAGAGCGTCGATGGCACAGATCTTTGTTTTGAAGAAGATCTTCCCTGGGGATGCCACGAGGTTCTGCTTCTTCGAGAGGAGGGGGGTGTCTCCGAGGGGGCCAAAGCAGAAGTTCAGGAATTGAATGATCACCTGGGCCACGTGGTCTGTCGTCTTATTCGTGAACATTGTCACGATCAGGTGCCACCAGACCTCCAGCTTCGTCAGGGCTATCACCTCGATTTTACTGTTCTTTGCGTTCAGGGGGATGCAGAGGAGTTTCACTCGCTTCCAGATGTTGAACTCCTCGGGGTTCAGGGCGAAATTGTCGATCAAGTATTTCCAACAGAGGAAGGCTTGCTTTCGCACTTCGGTTTCGGAGGATTTGAAGGCCTTCTCCTCGACGAGGAGGAGCTCGTTTATCAGGGCTGAGTTCTTGTGGGCCTCTGTGCCCAGCATTTTTATCGTTAGGGACCAGAGGCTTGACCAGATTGCGTACTTGTAGGAGACCAGCAGGGTCATTCTGGGGCTGAACACCTCGGAGAGGTTCGCTTTGAAGGCCTGCCACGAGGTGGGGAACTTCTCTCGCACGTGGGCGACTAGGCCCTGGGATACCGCGGTCTTCAGGAGCTTCAGGGCTGGGTCACGCTGTTTTGAGTGGCCCATGTACGCTAGAGTTGCCACTTTGTCCAGGATTAGGAGGTGAAACTGTAACAATGATTTTTTTTCATTTCATTGGGATTTTTAGGTCATCAAGTTTTTAATATTTTTTCAATTGTCTGGTGATGAGAAATTTTGAGAAAATAATCCAAAGGATTTTTTAAGGATTCATCAAGATGGAAAATAACTTTTAAATCAGCCCTGAAAAAATTTCAACTAGTGCCTTCATTTGTAGGTATTTATAGCAATTATTACCTGTGAAATGTTAAATGTTGAATTTTAGGGGAAAATTTTGGATTTTTAAAAAAAATTTCAGCCAGATATTTTTAGTTGTTCATCAAGATATGAAAAAATTTACTTGCAAATTATTTCTGAACTGAATTTCACCAGTCGCCTTTATTTTTATTTATTTATATAATTTGTTACGTGTGAAATGTTAAAAGTAGGATTTTAGGAAAAAATTCTACAAGATCATTTTTTCTTCACAATCATCAAAATGTGAAAAAATTATTGTTTACATAATTCCTCAACATAATTTCATAAATGTCGTCAGTTCCTATTAATCCATGTTATTTGTTACCTGTGAAATGTTAAAGGTAGCAGTCTCAGAGGCATGATCATACACTCTCTGCAAGAACTCTATGACCTTGAGAATTAACCTGTGCTCCACATCCTCTTTGCCCTCCAACTGTCTCGCATCCGCCTTCCTGAGGACCTCGATATTCGCTGGGGATGGATCCTTCGCCAGCCACTTCATCGACTCCGAGCTGATCCCCTGGAGGCAGTCCCCAAAGAATCTGATGACATCCTGATCCGTTAGGAGGTGGGTGAGTACTGTCATGTCCACGGTCTTCAAAAAATCGAAGAACGTCAATCGTTTGCTCCTGTCGATCCTCAGTGCAAGTCCAAACAGAACCGGGTCACTATTAATAAACTCCTTAAGAATAATATTAAATAACTTGGTCACGTCGCTTTGGATCTTTGCATCACAGCTTGTGATCATGGCGATTAATTGCGTGCAGAGTTCGGTGAACTGAGCCTTTGTCAATGTCTGAGACAGGCCCTTCCCGGCATGACTGCAAATAGAAAATTTATTGGCGAGGTTTAGAGGTCGTCATAAGGAATTTATTTATAATTATTTGAACTCATGGAAGAATTCAAATAATTCGAATTCTTCGAATTCAAATTTGGATTGTTTCAATAAATAGCGAAGGAGTGGAATTAAGTGAATCATTTTTCTCATTACGAAAAAATAGGAGACAAAATTGTTTCTTAAAATAGGGAATGCTAATTCACGATTAAATTCACTGGAAGGCCCTTGAATTATTCACTGTCTTTTAATCAATTATAAACAGTGAGGAACGTCATAAGACACGATTTGTAATAATTTGTTGTTCACGATCTTTTTGAGTTATATAAATGGAAGTAAATAAATTGCCCTGAAGAGGAGCGATATTGACCCCTCGAAACGTTGGCAAATAACAGATAAATAAATTAATAATTCAATTTTGGAGTTTCAACACTGCCGCAAAATAATTTAGTTAAAGCAAGAAGAGCTGCAAAGAATGCTTTTTCCTGCATCCGTTCATCATCCTTAAGTTTAGCTGAATCCCTTTATTATTTCTGAATGTTCATAGAAAATTCTTCGAAGAATATTTCAGTCGTTGAGCGCTACAACTAGATGAGTCAATTTCATTTAAAGATAACTCCAAGAGATTTTTTGTATTCAGAAAAAAGTTGCTCATAAAAATCTGTCTACTTTCCCATCTCGAATCTTCTTAGAACTTCATTTTGAAGATGCGTCGAACATATTACCTAGCTCCACTATCTAAAAATATTCATAGAAAATTTATTCAAGGAGATTTCACCAGTAAATTGGTGTCCCCTGTTAGACCGTTATTGCCTCGAAAAATTCGCGCTGCAAGAACTTCCTAACGAAACTCTCCCCTTTCCCAAAAACATTTAGAAGTTGGGGTGAAATCGACAATTTTAACTTTTTTTAAATGTTAATGACGGGTCGAAATGTTCCTGAAATCTAATAATTTTCTTTTTTAATGCAAAGAACAATTCTTTCCCTTTGTGGTGGCTCTAAACTTTGCTCAATTGATAAATTTGTTTCTGAGTAATGAATAATTAAAAAAAAATCTAGCGTCCATTTTATCAGAAAAAAATCCATTGATCCCATCAAATAACCGCCTCCCAACCAAATATTCCCCATAAATACCTCGTTATGCAGGTTAGGGCGGTCCATTTTTCCGCAATGCTATTGCTCTCCCGCAGCGTCTTCAGGAATTTGTTCACAACCGCCGGAGTCACAGACATAATTTCAATATTCCTAATGAACTAATGTTGCAATAACCCCTCACTAATCAGCTGTCTACAAACGAGTAAAAAAAAAGTTCTCAAGTTCTATCACTTTCGAGTTTCGTTGGAAGCCGGTGTAATCACATTTTCCGAGCCCTCACAATTCCCTCCGAATGATCATGGAGTCATCGACCACTGGCGTCCCATTTGCTCCCCAAGTAATTGTATATACGTTGTAGTTGTCGCTGATTTTCTCAAGAGCTCCGGATTTTCGCACTCAGAATAAAACAGCAAGCAATATTTGTCTGCACCAGTGGCTCAATGGACAATAAAGGGATTCACTGGGGGGATAATAGGGGCACTATTTCCTTCCTTTGTCGCTGAAATATTTGTTGCTAATTGGCATTTGCCACCGCTGTTTCACTCTTTTTTGCACAGTTTAACCTCGAAGAGATGGCTTTGGCGTTCAGTCAAGGGGCGAGAGATCGGTGATGGGAGAATTAATGGCACTGGGTGACAATAAATAAGTTCAACGCAACATTTCGCTCCCTGCGTTGATAAATAAACTGTTGCGATGTAGCCAGTACGAATTACATGTAATGCGCGTACGTTTCTCCGCCAATCACCGGTCCTTGGTGAATGCGCGCCTCTGGTTCGCGCCTTTTTTCCCCCCTCGCAAGCGTGTGAGAGGGACTTAAGCTGTTTTATCGACTGGGGGGAGGGGGAGATTCGGCTTAAAAAAAAATAAAAAAACATCCAACAATTGCAAAAAAAATGAACAGCATTTTTTTTTATTGAATAGGGAAATGTAGGCGAGTGAATTTTTGACGAGCTGTTATTGAAAATCGAAGTGTTTTTTTTTCAATCAGTGACTTGAGGAAAATGAGACAATCCTAAATGTTATGGAGCATTTAGATATTTAAATACTTATTTTTTTATTAGTTGTGTAGATGCAGATCAATTTTTTTCCTGTTATTTCTCTTGTTTTTTTTTCATTTCTTAAATCCTCATTTCCTTCATTCCCTCAGAAATTTAATGAAAGTCCTTTGCAATTCTTGGAAATTCCAAATTCTAAGTAATTGAAGTATAAGTTTTGTTATAATTCGTACAGACCTGCAGATGAATTTTTTTTCTATTATTTCTCTCGTATTTCATTTAATTTTCAACTTTTCCTTTCCTTCACTCCCTGAAAAATTTCATGAAATTCCTGTGCAATTCTTGGAAATTCTAAATTCTAAATAATTGAAGTATAAGTTTTTTATTATTCGTTCTTATAAAAATCTACATAATTCCACAATTACATCGATGGAAAACCATATCATTATCATTCGTCACGATTTATCCCCCTCAGACCCACAATACCACAATCGAACGCTATTGTCTCTAGGTACATCGTCTTCATCACACAATCTTTGTCCCGAACTCGTTGCCAATATCGGCAGGCACTTGTGCATATTTACACCATTCACACAGTCCTTAGACACCGCGATCTTCCTGGAGGGCTGGATTTCGCTAGAACCGTCTTCTGGAATCCTCCAGACTGTGGCGAATCCATCAGTTCCACCTGCAGAGTAATTTCTTTCTATTATTCCTCTATTTGTTTCCCATTGGGCTTTTTCGATCCCATAAAATTTTTACTATAGAAGAGAAATAGGTTTCTCCTCAAAAAATAATTCTCCTTTAATTCCAAATTTCGACAGGAAAATGAGTGAAGTAACAAATGAATGAAGTGACATTCATCAATCCACTTCATTCATTTGTTACTTCACTCATTTTCCTGTCGAAATTTAGAATTAAAGGAGAATTATTTTGAGAAGTGAAATGCTTTACTTTTTACTTTATTTTTTTATTTTTTTTTTGAAGAAAATGAATGAAGTAACAAATAAATGAAGTGACATTCATCATTTTTACTAATAATTTTTTACTATAGAAGGGAAATAGGTTTCTCCTCAAAACCCAATTCTTCTTTAATTGCAAATTTCGACAGGAAAATGACTGAAGTAACAAATGAATGAAGTGGAGTGATGAATGTCACTTCATTCATTTGTTACTTCAGTCATTTTCCTGTCGAAATTTGGAATTAAAGAAGAATTGGGTTTTGAGGAGAAACCTATTTCCCTTCTATAGTAAAAAATTATTAGTAAAATGATGAATGTCACTTCATTTATTTGTTACTTCATTCATTTTCTTCAAAAAAAAAATCAAAAAATAAAGTAAAAAGTAAAGCATTTCACTTCTCGTTCAATTCCACTTCATGCTTGAAGTGAAATGGATTATTACCTGAGACAATTTCGCTCCCATCATGTGAAAGAGAGAATTGAATCCTCTGATTTGTGTTGGATCGACGTCCCTCCAAGGAGTACAGAATAATCCCAGGATTTCTGAGATCCCAACAGACGAATTCATCGTTACGACGAAGTGCTGCATACAGTTTCGTCCCACAGGGGCTGAATTCAACTTGAGTGACGCCACTGCTTGCTCTGAAGGAACACAGAGGTCCATTTCTGTATAATCCTGAAAAACGTCATCAAATACTTCAAATTAATTTCCTCGTCCTCGTATTTTTGCACGGGTGAAGAATATTATTGTATTCACCTATGCATTTGGAGTATGTTCCAAAGGCCAGAAGCCCTGGCATCATGGGATTCTCCCGGATGCAGGAGACGATCCCTGTGACGTTCGGAAAATCGTGCTTCAGGAAAATGTCTTCGGTTTGCCGACCAGGGCGATTAGTGTCGAACGATCTGAGGGCACCTTTGAAGCCCGTCCACACAGTTTGACCCTGATCCGAAAATTGGACACTTATCGCCGCTTCCACTTCGTCAACTCTAAAAAATATGAGATTAAGGTTGATGAAAATTGACTAGACTTTGGGTGAGTGAAGAAGAGAGATTAAATTTTACAAAATCGAGATTAATTCTTACAAAACATTAAATTTAAGGAAGAAAAAAAAATTTAATGACTGTTTTGTATCTTTTACGCCAAATTAGAAAAT
This sequence comes from Diachasma alloeum, assembly GCF_001412515.2. Lineage (NCBI taxonomy): Eukaryota > Metazoa > Arthropoda > Insecta > Hymenoptera > Braconidae > Diachasma > Diachasma alloeum. The sequence continues at coordinate 5,464,146 of NW_021680345.1, forward strand.
ATTTCTTTAAAAATTTGTCGATTTCCATCGTTGCTCCCACTACAGAAATATGACAAAAAATTTTATAAAAATGGACTAGACTTTAGTTTAATGAAGGAGAGATGAAAGGTGACAACTTCTTTATCGAGATTAATTTTTATAAAACATTTTCGAAATTAAGGAAGAAAGTAAAGTTTTAACGGCAATTTTTTTTTGCAGCGTTCACATCAAATTGCAAAATACTTCCTAAAAAATTCCTCATCTGATTTCTATTTGAATATATTCATCACGATAATTATCGTGAATCATCATGAATATTATCGCTCCATAATTACCGTTATTATTCTCATTGTTATTCATAAATAAACCTCATGCTCTCCATTCATCTAGCTCAAAAAAGGAATCAAATTAATTCATTCATAAAGTTCCCCCCAAAGCCTTAATTCAGTAGCGAAGTGGTAAAACGGTTTAAGTCGACTCATCTCCCAGTTGAGTTTTCGAGGAATATTTCCGAATCTACGGGAGCTAGCGAAATTTTCCTGATTACATTTATTGTAGCTCTCAATCGGCTCTACAAAAAAGGTCGTAACAAAAATTTCCCATCTCCCTTAGATTCCGAGATAGGCGAGGTTGGGGTAAAATGGACACTTTTCACTTTTTTAAAAATATCAGTGACGGGTTGAAACGTTGATGAAATTTAATCTTTTTTTTTTTCAATACAAAGAACAATTCTTTCCCTTTGTGATGAGCCTGAACTGAGCTGTATTGATACATTTGTTTCTGAGTTATGAATAATTTTAAAAAAGTCTAAAGTGTCCATTTTACCCCACCCTCAATTGACTTGTACTTTACCACTTCGCTACTGAATTCTGCTGATGATCTTACTGATTATAAGCCCTGTAAGTGGCTCTCAACTGTCCAGTGAAGGCATCCCACAGATGGACGGGAGTCTCCTTGCTGGTGCTGATGAAACAGCAGGTGTCTGGCTCCCAGGAGTTCATCAGGGGGTACCACGAGCAATCGTAAACAATCCCACCCTCTTTGATACCAAAAACAGGGCTCAGTGGGGGCAGTGGATCCTCCGGGAGCTGTCCAGAGTACAAGACCCTCGGAAGTTCGTAAACCCTCAGCCTGAAGTCGTCAGCAGGCACCAGGAGGCACGTCCCATCCGGCGACCAGAGGCACCCTCTCGTGAAGTTTTCACATTTCTCGTTGGGTTCGTACTCCCCAGTGGCTGAACACAGCAGTCTCGGGGGGATGCTCCAATTATATTCGAGATTATGAGGCCCATCTGGAGTTTTTACAGCAGAATCCCCTTTTTCGTCCTCCAGAACAATTTTTTCCTCTGATTTTTCTGGCTTTTCATTCACCTCAGGTCGTTCTAATTGCATTTCCTCTGGCTCTAAAACCAATTCATTCATTTGTTGGGTTATTGCTGCCTCTTTTGGAGCAAGATCAACAACAATTGGAGCAGGAGTCACGTCTTTTGGAGTGTTTTCTTCATTTTTATTAACTTCTGGTGAATTTTTTTCTACGAATTCGGTCTCTTCCATTGTTAATCCCCTTTGGAATGTCAGGTTATCTTTTTTTTTGTTTACAAACACACGGATTAGGCACCATTTCGCACTCTCAGGATAATACAGAACATCACCACTTCTACCAAAACAAAAATCACGAATGATTTCAGGCTTTCAGACCGTGGTCTGTCCCCATTGGCTAGCTTGACGCAGAAAATTCCAGAAAGTACAGTCCAAATGGTAAATTTTACAGTTCAGTAACTTGACAACTCTGAATTTCCACGGGAAATGGTCTTGGAAAATGGGCTAGTCCCCGCTAAAATAATAAAAACTTGTTCGTTGGTCTGTACACAGTCGACAGAGCTGTTACACACAATCGGGGGAATTTCGCGGAGAGGAGAATTTATCAAGGATAAACGACATATTGGACCACATTCGGTTTGGAGCAAGCGAACAGGTCAGCGGAATAAAACTCTGTGCGACAGTGTAAAACCATATTGCGAATAATACTCCATTTTGGAAAAAAGTAACTTTAATTTCACGTTTGAGAGAGGAAGGCTGAACAATGGGACGAAAAGGTGAGTGAAATCTTGATTAAAATGGTAATTAATAGGTTAAATGGGGGAAATTGGAGGGTTGCATCATTCGGTGCGATTATCGTACGTAAAAACGAGATAAAATGGGCAGTTTCGACTTTTTTCGAAGTCTTCATAACTGTGACAATTAAATTTATCAATTGGGATCAGTCCGAGTGAGGAAAAAAGAGTGGATTTTTGGCGAAAATGGAAATGATGACTTTTTGTCGGTGGGAGAGAGAATTAAATGCACGATTAGATGAGCCTTTCCAAACGTCAATAGCTCGAGATTAGTAGAGTGAATTTCGGGGATTTTTTTCTCATTTTGAAGACATTTTTTCAGGCTTTGAAAAGAGATATGAATCAGCTGAATTGCTCCACCTCAAGGAGCATAATTTCGATAGTTAATTATATCTATTTGAATATCGAAAAAATAAATCTCGACATTCTGCTCTTTGGGATTTTCTCAGGAAATATTGATGATTGAAGATCTATTTTACCCCACCTTACCGTAACCCCAAGATTTATTAATATTTAAAAAAGTCAAAAGCCAACATTTTAGCCTAATCCCCCTCCTCTCCTCTCGCTCTAATTATAATTTTTTTATTTCTTTGAAAAAGACAAAAGAAGGATGACATTTTTAGGGATAGCACGGTCATGAGACAGTTTATTAGATAATTATTTATTTATTTAATTATTTTTTTATTTATTTGAAAAAGAAAAAATTAGGATGACATTTTGCCCGGACATGAGACAGTTTATTAGATATCTAAAAATAGCTCTTGAAATTCTGCTCCTTGGGATTTTCTCAAGGAATATTAACGATCGAACCTCCATTTCACCCCGCACGCCGGTAATTCGAGGGTTCATTAACACTTTCAAAAGTCAGAAGCCTCCATTTAAGGTTATTATGGTGGGGTCCACAGCCGGAAAAAAGCAGAGAATTCAATAAAAATTGCTGAACTGATTATTCGATCCATGACCCCTACTTAAACAATAATAATGGGAATAATTTTTGAAGTTGCTACTTATACACGCAGTTGATTGGGGCATCGGTAATTTTTGTGAAGTTCCTACGTTATCGATAGATCAATAACATAGGAAAAGCACTAAAATTACCGATGCCCCATTCAACCGCGTGTAAAGTAGCAACTTCAAAAATTATTCCCATTATTATTATTTAAGAAGGGGTCTTGACATTTTGCACGCGGCTCTCAAATGGATCGAATAATCTGTTCAGCAATTTTCATTGAATTCTCTGCTTTTTTTTCCAGCAATGGACCCCCCCATAATACCCTTAAGGGGAAACGAAACCCCTGCGTTTATATGAATCTTTAGAATTGTGTTTTCTCCTGCAATTATTATTTTTTATTCATTAAATTACTTCATTGACTCAATGCGATAATCGAGTCGATGAAGTAATTTCGTAGATAGAAATTAATAATTGTAGGAGAAAACACAATTCTAAGATTTGATGTAGACAAAGGGGTTCAGTCTCCCCTTACCCCACTCTCCTTTCTTCACTCTTATTCTCTTTTTATTCATTCGAAAAGGAAAAAAGAAGGGAGGGGGAGGAGGAGAGGGCGATGGGGGGCCATCCCAGCAGCCCCAGGGCCAACAGCAGCAGCAGCAGGGGCGTCCGCAGACGGTCCCTGAAGGGGCTCCACGTCCTCAGGAGCAGGCAGTTCGTTCTCAGACAGCTCCTGGTCAATCTGCTGGACAGAGACCTCCACCGGGTCCACCACCAGTGGCAGCTGGCGCTGCAGCTTCACTTCAGGGGGCATGGGGGCAGCGTCAAGCCCAACAGCCTGCTGGAGATCAGGGGGTTGCACAGGCGACTGAACAGATGGGAGGGATGCATATTGAACAGCGGGGGCAGGGACAGCAGATGGGAAGGGGTCGAAGTGCGGGACGTGATCAGGATGGTCAGAGGGGTGGAGGACGAGGGGGAAGTGCTGCGCGTGGAATTGGCAGGGGGCAGGGTCCTGGGAGGCAGGAGCAATATCAAAGACCTCCGCAGGAGCAACAGCGCCAGGAGCAACACCAACCACAACCCCAACAGCAACAGCCTCAGGGTCAGTGGAAATCACCTCAACAGCAACAGCAGCCACCACAGGGTCAACCCTCACCCCAGCACCAACAGCCTCCATCGAGACAACCATCTCAGGTGAATTTCACTATTTAAGGATATTTAATTTTTAGTTTTGGAAATTAGTCGGTGGAGCATGGCTTGGAGAACTTGGAGAAAAATGTGTTTGTTAAAGTCTTCGGGTTCCCTTTAGATTCAAATGAATTCAGACGTAGATGAACTTGAAGTGAAATTCAGTACGCCTAATTGGAGGTGGAGGTGGATCTTCAAATTTAGATGAGTGGGTAATGACTAAAGAGATGGGGCGTAATGATGAAGTCTTTTGAAATTCCATGACTTCTTGAAAAATGTTTGCTGGGGGGCTTGGAATTCCCAGTCCTCAGAAACTCAGGGAATCCTGTGAAATTTTGATAAATTCTGGAATTTTTTTTCAAAGAAAACTAGGAATTCTAAAATGAATTCTGAAATGAATTTAAAAAACATGTTCCAGAGTCCGGGATTCTGTTCCACATTTTGTTCTCTAAAATTTTGAAATTTCAATTTCAATTTGATAACTCAGTATATATAAAATTTTTAAAGTCTTCAAATTTTTTTTGAACTCCAAAAATATCATCTCTTTTAGTCTTTCGAACTGTAAAAGATGTTGAAATCTCCTATTCCCCCACATCATCATCCCTGTCATTCACGACCTCTACAATTTTCCAGACTTCATCCCCAGCATCATCAAAGGGCCCCTCCCGTGCCCCCTCGACCGCAGGTGACGGCGACACCGCCTCAGTGAAATCCGACGCAAGCAGCGGAACGCGCAAAGCCCTACCGAAGCCAGAGGGTCTTGACACAAAGACCCTAGACATTCGCATAAAGAACCTGCGCCTCACCGAGATCCCCCGTCGCAAGAACCCCCTGAAAGCGGGCACCCAAGGGCGCCCCATCAAAGTCGAAACAAACATGCTCTCCATAATCTTCAAGAAGAACTTGAAAATCCCAGTTACCCACTACGACGTCAAGTTCGACCCGGACCGTCCGAAATTCCTGAAGAAATTGGCCTTCGCAAAGCTCAGATCCCAGAATTTCCCCAGGAACTACCCAGCCTTCGACGGTCGCGTGAATGCTTACGCAGCAGGGGACCTGCCCTTCGGAAATCATCTGACAGCCACAGTGAAAGTGTTCGACGAAGAGCGCCAGCAGGAGAGAGAGGTGACGGTGACCATGAACAAAGCAAATTCCATCGACATCTCGTGGCTCCACAATGTCAAGCCAGGGCTAGCAGAGTCTGATCGCGATCAAACGACAATGCAGGTGATCGACGTGATCATGCGTTCTGCATCATTCGATCGCTCCATCCAGACTGGCCGCTCCTTCTTCAATCAGCCACGAAACCCAGTGGACCTGGGGGGAGGCATGGAGCTCTGGAGTGGACTTTTCCAATCAGCAGTCCTCGGGTGGAAACCCTACTTCAACGCAGACGTTGCATTCAAGGCGTTCCCCAAGCCCCAGAGTGTTCTGGAGACGATGAAGGAGTTGTGCTCAACCTTCAGGGAGCCCTGTCGTCAGTTAACTGCACAGGTCGTCGAGTATAATCGCGCGAAGATCGAGGGTTACTTCAGGACCCTTAAGGTGATCTATCAGCTACCAGGGCAACCCACGACCAAACGAACTGTTGGGGTCAATGGACTGGGCAGATCAGCACGAGAGACGACTTTTCCACTGGACAATGGAACAACAACAACGGTTCTAGCTTATTTCCAGGGAGCTAAGAGATACAATATACAGTATCCAGATTTACCATGTCTGTGGGTTGGCCCAAGGAATAAACATAATATGGTACCAGCTGAATTGTGCACTGTAGCTCCAGGCCTCGTCACCACCAAGAAACTCGATGAGAATCAGACGAGGTCCATGATTCGGGAGACAGCCAAGGACACGAAGACCAGAAAAGCCAGGATCAAGGAGGCTTTCCAGTCAATGGGGTTCAACGAGCACCCAACTATGCAGGAATTTGGCATTTCTATTAATCCACAATTCGAGACTGTTGATGCACGTGTCCTGAATCCTCCCACTCTGATGGACCAGCAGGAGATTAGACCTGCGAAGGGTGTGTGGAGGGCCAATAAATTCAGAACACCTCTGGGGCTGGAGGACAAGAGCTGGAGTATTCTTAATTTGAGCAGAGCTAGGGATGATGCATTGTACGCTTTTGTCGACGAGTTGAGGAAGCAGGCAGGGAGGAATGGAATGAATATTGGAGCTCCTGTGACTCCATTCAAGACGATGAGACCACCAGGCAGAGACATTCGTGAACTCCAGAATTACCTCCAGGATCATAAAAAAGGAAAGCTCAAGTTGCTTTTTGTGGTGATCCCTGGACAGGGGCAGGATGTTTATCCCAAGGTTAAACAAGTGGCTGAACTCACTGTTGGGTGTCTCACACAGTGCATTAAAGACAGCACTCTGAATAAATTTAACTCGATGACTGCTGGGAACATTCTGCTGAAAGTCAACTCCAAACTCAATGGGGTCAATCACACGTTCCAACCCAACTCCAAACCTGATTGCCTCAAGGTGCCCTGCATTCTTTTTGGGGGTGATGTGACACATCCCTCTCCGGATGCCACTGACATACCATCCATTGCTGCTGTGGCTGCCAGCCACGATCCAACTGCATTCAGGTGAGGGATTAGGCAATTTTGTTGATTATTTTTACATCTCGAGAACAGCTCGATTATATTAAATACGATATTGTCCATTACTTTGGGAATGGGTAATATTTTTCAAATCATTTTTATGTATTATACCTATTTATTATTTATTAATATTTTCATAATAATTCTGATTATTCTCACGATGAACGATCTTCAAAGTAATTTTCAATGATTTAGTAATGAGAAATATGTTCAGAATAATTTTTCATTGCTTCAGGATTTTCTAATAATTTGATCAATATTTCTTGCCAATTTTTGCTTCAGGTATAATGTTGTGATCCAGCTGCAGCCACCGAGACAGGAGATCATCCTGCATCTGGAGGAGATAGTTTACAGGCAGATCAGGATCTTCGAGGAGAAGAATAAGTGTCTGCCTCAGAAGATTATATTTTACAGGGATGGCGTGAGTGAGGGACAGTTCCCTCAGGTCATGCATTGGGAGCTGCAGGCGATGCGCAATGCCTGCAAGAAACTTGGACCAACTTATCAACCAAAGATCACGTTCTTGGTTGTCCAGAAGCGTCATCACATCAGGTTTTTCCCCACTGATTCGAGGAACTCTGACGACAGGAATGGGAATGTTCAAGCTGGTACTGTTGTGGATACTAATATTACGCATCCATCGCATATCGATTTCTATCTGGTTTCTCATGCCAGTATTCAGGTAAGTGGTGAGATGAGGAATATTGTAGTTAGTCGAATTCATTTTTTTATATTTTTTATTGCTGATTGAACTTTTTTGACTGAAATAAGGAATTCTGTAGGGAAATTTCAGAAGATTGTGATCTTTCAGAGATGAATCAATTCAATGGGAAATTCTTCCAAACATTTTTCTTACAGCAAAACGTGAGAAATACATTGATTGTCTTGTTGAACTACATTTCTAGGAGAGTGATGTTAATTTAATTTGAGGAAAAAATCATGGAATTTTGATCATAGATGATAGATCGGCATTAATCATTAATTTAGTAATATTACGAGAAGTTACACCTTATAATAATTAAGATTTATTTCTCTTCATTGAAATTTGAAAAATAATATAATAATTGGTAATTGAAATTTTTTCAATTATTATACGAAATTCCTTGAATTCCTGGAATTCAATTTCTTAAATTGTCAGTAAAATTTCAATTTAGTAAAAAAATTCAGCAAAAAATGTTTCAACATTAAATTTTTTTTTTTAATCCACGTGAAGTATTGAATTCTTCATATTATTAGACATAAATTCCTCGATTAATACTTTACCATTATTTTTGGAGCATTCAATTCACTCCTGAATATTAAATTTCCCATCTTTAGGGAACTGCAAGACCAACGAAGTATCGTTGCCTGTGGGACGACAATGACATGTCAGAGGATCAAATCGAACAGTTGACTTATTATCTTTGTCACATGTTCTCTCGCTGCACTCGCTCAGTGAGTTACCCAGCTCCCACTTATTACGCTCATCTGGCTGCTTTTCGAGCTAGGAATCTCACCTACGGGGTCAACATTAACCTCGAAAATTTGGAGCACGAGCAGAGGAATCGACTCACGATTAAGGATGAGCTTATCAGCAACAATCCCATGTTCTTTGTCTAAAGAAATGGCATTTTTATTCTCTCGTCCATTTCAGTAGCGAAGTGGACTCATTTCCCAGTTGAGTTTTTGAGAAAAATTTCCGAATCTAACGGAGATAGCGAAAATTTCTTGATTACATTTGTTATAGCTCTCAATCGGCTCTACAAAAAAGGTATTAACAAAAATTTTGCCATCTCCCTTAGATTCCGAGATATTTATTAAAAACTGGTCAATAGTCAAAATTGACTTATACCGTTTTACCACTTCTCTACTGATTTGTATTCTCTTGGTTTGGATTTTTTCATTTTTTTGCATTTAAAGATCTTCCCACGTGGAACGAAGCTACTCGCCTTTCCTTCGGAAGACTGATTTATGTTGCATTAATCATTTTTAGAAGTAACATTGAATATATTTTTATACAGACCATTGTCTGTTCGGTAGAGGGACGTGTAATTGCACAATACCAAGGGTGATAATGTACACGATCATGTGTAACCTGATTCTTTGGCCTTCGTGAGTCAGAGACATTCAAAATATCCCTTTTACAGTTCATTATTTAACACACTGACATAAAGTATATGGTCATTATTACATTTATTGATATAAAGTATGTGATAATAAAAAAGCCTGATAGATATTAGGAATATATATCACGTACGAATCTATGTATTTCCCGAGACATCTGTAATTTCTTTATCTGTTAATAAAGAATTTTTAGAGTATAGACGAAATCTCTTAAATTCCATCGATTATTCATCACTTTGCGAAATTACATTATTAATGCACAACATTGAATATTATAACACGGAATATTAATTCGAAAATGGAAATTCCTAATTTTTCGCAAAGTTGATGAACGGAAATTCGTTGAAATCTTGAAATGTGAGGAGAATTTTCACGAAGTGCATCAGAAATTCCAATAAAAAATCTTCAACAGCCCAATTATAAATTCCAAAAAATTGATCAGAAAAAAAAATAGAGAATGAAACGATTTCTATTCTACTCTTCAATAAAAATTCCACATTTCAAGATTTCCATGATTTTTCCAGAAATCATTGCCCTAAAATTACTTGAATTCCTGAAATGTGATAAGAATTTCCGCGAAGTGCATCCGAAATTCCAATAAAAAAAATTCAACACCCCAACTATATAATCGAAAAAGCTGATCAGAAAAAATGTCAAATTCAAAAGCAAAAAATCCTCATCAATTCGAGAATGAAAATTTCAATTCAAGAATGGAATATTCCTCATCCAAGACCATATTCACTCAAGGTACTCCCAAAATTCTTGAATCAAACGTATCGTTTCCCCCTCGGAATTCATAATGACCCCCTGAATCGTAAATCCCCAAACGTCAGTTGAACGTCAACTATAATGACTTGACACAGTGATCTATATAGACTGCATGTACCACAGAGCGTCAAATATCCTCGCGGTTACTGACCGTTCAACGCCGTGAATCCCGCTCTCGCTTATTGATCGCACCTTGTGCAATTCTCGTTGAAGACACATGCGCGTCATGCGCATAAGACTGGAAAAATAGTCAATTTTCTCTTGGCACGGTCTACGTCGCCGAAGACCAGTCGAAGACGCTTGCACGTCTGTGGTCCGGGATAATTAAGAAAACAAACGTCATTTCCGTTTATAAACAGAAACGGGTGAATAACATTCATTATCCCGAGGGTATTTTTTCAAGTGATTGTTGCTGAGGGTTGTCGTGCCGCATGTGGAGGTTTACGTGAATCACTGAAGTGATAGTTTTGGCATGAGTGGAGACGGAGAGCCCAGGTATTCCCATTTTCCTCAAAAATTATTACCCCATAAATTTCGAGAAGCTAAGCCCCAAATTTTTTAAAATCGAAATCGATCAGTCGAAAAAATTTAACTTGCTGTCTGCACTTCATCCATTTTTCCTTTTTTCTTGTATTTGTTTACAATGTCTTTGCAATGACCTCCCAACCCTCCAATTGCGTCGCAGAAAAACCCGAATCGCGGACGATTGAACCGAAGATGTGATGACTCCCCCCCGGAATGTCATCATCATCTCCGTAAAGTTGCATTGAAAGTTGAATGAAAGTAAAAGTGCGGAGTGACATTCCACTTAAAAACGAGAAATCTGAAATTGCAGTGGATGTCAGCATGAAGCCTTGCGAATGTTCCAGTATCTTCGCGAGTCTGCTCGAGGGAATTGATTCAATTTCACTGTTAATTTGTTGACTCATCAGTATCCCTTCGCAACGCACTTTACTAACGATCGAAAGCTAATTCAATTCGGCTTAATTCATTTATTCAAGGCTTCAGGCTGCTGCCCATCGAAGCCTGCTGGAAGAAAAAACGTGAAAATAGTTGTTAATGAATACCAAATCATTAGTAGACATTTGAATCTGTCGACATGTAGATTTTTAAATATCACGAGAAGAATTTCATGGATACGTACGAGAACATTTAATAAAAAATCGGCATCGGAAGGAATTCTACTAAAAAAATTTATTGCACAAATTTTATTGAAAAGATATTTTTATTCCGCAGATATTTGTTTATAGAAAACAATATATAGACATTAATTTTACTATAAAACTCATTCTATTGAGATTACTATTATAAAAATTCTGGATCAAGATTTTTTTTCTTGAATTTTATTATAAAATTAAAATTCCCGAAAATTTGTGCCCAAGAATTTTCGCAGAAAAATCAAAATCTATTGCTTTTTTTCGATAAATATCTCTTAATAAAATGACAGGTTAAATAAATAAAATTGCATAATTATTAATAGAATTGACGTTAAACAATGTATAATTTTTTAATAGAATTCCAAGCGAACTTCAGTAGGATTTTGCAAAAAAAGCGCTAGGTTTAATGAATTTTCATAATTTTCACATAACCGCGGATGAAAAAATTTAAAAGAAAACCCTAACGAATTCGCTAGACCATTCTATTGGATTTCTATTAAAAGTTTAACTATTCGTTTTCGGCCGAATCTGAAAAACCGAAAAGAATTCGATTTTTCTAAACAACTTATTCCCTTGAGATATTTTCCATACAATTTCCTCGGCCCAAATTTTCCAAGTTTTTTGTTTGATTTTCTTGATGAGAAGAAAAGAAAAATAGAACAAAAACAATTTGCGCCGAGGAAATTCTACAGAAAATATCTGAAGAGCCTGAGTTACACAGAAAAATCGGATTCTATTGGCTTTTGCTCAGCAGAAATCCACCAGAATTTCCTACCGAATTCGCCAGCTTTTTCAGTGAAATTTTTTCGTGCGTGAAGCCTCGGGCCGAAAAGAATGTCCAAAAATACAATCACTACAACCAAAAACAAATGGACTGTTCCAGGAAATTGATAAGTACATCGAGGCGGTTGATGTAAACCGGAGAAGGATGCGAGGGCAGGGAAGAAAATTGTCTTGGTGACCGGGTGGTAGGTGTCCCTTGATTAGTGGGGGTTGAAGGCTGTCAAGCTGAATTGCTAAAAACTCCAAAGTAGGTCAGTGAGAGAGTAGTAGATCAGCACAAAGTCGGCTGTACCCTCGATGCTTACTCTACGCCTGGTGTCTACGCACTTTTTGAAGCAGCCATAGGGTGTTATCCGTCGCCTCGGAAGCGATAAAAAAAAATATTGTCGATATAATGTGTCGTGATAGAGACATGAACCACGAGCACTTGTTAATAGCCAACAATTATCACCTGGATCGATGAGCTATTGATTTTTATCGATCTAATTACACTGAACTGAGTGGATAAAACATCGAGTTGTTAACAGGATTACTTGGAAAAGTCGTCGGTAATCTTGTAAAGTATTCCTCTGTAATCCAATTTAGGGAGAATTCACTGTTCTCACGATTAGTTTTGCCGGTGTTTTGGTACCTCGATGTATTGTCATCCTGTGACTATTGGACGATATCGATATTTTTCGAAGTGAATTGTCGTTGTTTCGGGAAAATTTCACTCGGGAAAATTTCAATTTTGCTAACTGCCGTTGAACACGGCTCACGGATCGCTTGTGATATACTTCAATCTGTGGAGAGCTGCGAAAGAGTGCATTGTGAGTATCAACGTCGTCGTGGCAGTATTTATAGATCAGGATTATGGGTGGAATATGGAATTTAAATTTCTGTGATTGCTCAGTGCGGCAGTGGGTCGCGGTGCAGACGGACTGGGATGAGACGCCCGCAGCAGGAAGTACATCAACATCAAAGTCATTGTCAGGGATCTCCGCCCGAGAGTCCGATTGAACCGCGTCAACGGAACACCAACGTCAAGGCAATTTATTTTATTCATTCATTTATTCAGTTATTTATTTATGTATTCAATTAGCCATTCATTATTTATTTATCTCAATTTTTTAATTGATTTAATTTTTTTTGATTGCTTTGGTTTGTAGTTTCTGTATTTCTATGGATACAGTGTTGGAAAAAAATTTATTTTCATATCTCCAGGGATGAAAAAATTTAATAGAAAAACTCGTCAAAGTCAAGGCTATTTATTTTATTCATTTATTAATTTATTTATCTATGTATTCAATTAGTCATTCATTATTTATTTGTCTCAATTTTTTGATGATTTTAATTTATTTTAATTGCTCAAGAAAATCAAACGAAAAAACTTGAAAAATTTAAGCCGAGGAAATTCTATAGAGAATATCTCAATGGAATAAGTTATATAGAAAAATTGAATTCTATTGACTCTTTCTACTGAATATTTTCTACTGAACATTTCAATAGAATCGGCCAAAAACTAATAGAACAGTTCAATAGAAATTCAATAGAATTTTCTAAAGAATTCGATAGGTTTTTCTATTAAATTTTTTCGTCCGTGTATGATAGAGCTATCTCCCCCTGAACTGATAAAATTGGTTTATCGTCTGCAACAGGACGAGTCGCGATTGGCGCGTGTGAAACGCGTGCTGACAGGTTCCCTCCTCGGTCGCGGTATCAGCAGTGCCGAGTCTAAACGGGTGTTCGGGGCTCGACTGGAGCTTGTTGACTCCTACCTGGACACTGGTGTTCCCTACGTGGTGCATCGGCTCTGCGGGTACATCGAGCATCACGGCTTCCAGAGCGCGTCGGTCTTTCGTCTCTCGGGGGGCAGTCCTCGGTTGACTGAGCGGCTCAGGGCGGCTTTCGAGAGACGGGGCGATGCCGATCTCGAGGGGGCAGCATGCCCCTCAACTGCGGCCACTATGCTGAGGCAGTACCTCAAGGAACTGCCACAGCCACTCGTTCCCTCCTCCCTCGTTGCTCAGCTCATTCATATCCACGGCCGTAAGTCATTTTATTTTTCCATCAAAAAAATCGAAATCGTTTTTGTTTTTTTCATTTTTCATTTGCGCACGGAGGGAAATGTTCAATAAAAATTATGTATCTTTTACGTAATTCCGGAGCGAAATGTGGTTGTAGGACATTTTACGGAACTGTCGTGTAATTTTTACATAAAATCACGGAATTTTTCCAGAGCGTTCCGTAATTTTTACGGATCTCCTGGGAAAAATTACGATCGTCAATTAAATTTTCTGAGCCGATTCCGTAATCAGTGAGCGAACTGGGAGGTCCGTATTTTTTACTGAACATTTTTCTCCGTGTGCATCAATTTATTTCACTTTGAGGATATCCGAGGACTTTGGCTATTTTTTCTCCAGCGAAATACTTCTCTAGTTTTGTTGTCGAATGTCAGAGCTTTCATTTGAGCCACATTTTGCAACAATTTTATTATTTAAAGTTTCCAGGTTTGAATTTGAGGCTTGATATTGAACCGTTAGAAAACATTTTAAGAATCTTAAGAATAAAAAATAAAAAACAAATTCTTAGAAACATTTTAAGCATTTTAAGAATAAAAAAAATTATGAAGTTTGCTTTTGGACGGCGATTAATGAAATAAGTTAAAAAGTGCAATTTTTAAAAATTAGGAGCAGTATTTATAAATAATTTATAAACAATCACTTTTCCATTATAAAAATTATTTATTCGCAATCGTACAAATTTATTCAGATTCAGAATTTTACCAGAAGTCGATTTCATGCCTAAAAAAAATTTTCTGAAAGTTTAAACAATCTCAATTATTTATTTACAAACAACGAATGTTTTAAAAAATAATAATTCCGTGCAAAGTGGAATGACACTGCTGGAAAATTACTGTTTACATTTTTGACTTCACGAAATTTCAACATCTTCATTCAATTGAATATAATTTTTAATTTTCATAATGACTTTGAATATTCAAGCTGTTATTAAAATATCAATGATAACTCAACATGAAAAACTGCCATGACTAAATGACTCTGACTGCTAAAACTATTAATTGAATTCAATTCATTACGCAGCTATTTTTCAAATTGACAAAAAATTTAAACTGTTTTTTCACTAGTTTTAGTTGTAAATGAATGAAATCTTCTCCTAGAATATCACTCGAATAATCGAGAGACCTGGATAGAACGGACACACCAGCTTCTGCTGAGTCTCCCCCCATCGCACTATCGCCTCTTCGGGTACTTGGCGAATTACCTCAGCAAGTATGAAGCTCGCCACGGCAGAAGCTCCGGTGTTTGCGGGGTATTTGCACCGGTTGTACTACCCCACGTACCACCAGCCACCACTCTCCTCCGGGACATCCTCGCCGAGGCAGCCAAGCTGTTCCCAGGCTGGTGAGTACTCCGTAATATTTTCATTTAAAAACATCAATTTGACTTTGTTCATCAATTAATTTATTGAGGAAACTTCACAGTTTCGTATTTTCGATTTGGAAATTTGGGGAAATAGATAATTGACGCCTTTAAAACATTTTCCGAAAAATTTTTTTTTGAAACATTCAACAATTGTTTAAACTTTTGGAAATTTTTTTTTTCTTGTGAAATTTCAAAGCTGAAGAAATTTGTTATCATTTGTTATCATTCATCTCATTTATCTAATTTTTCAAAAAATTACATTTCTTTTAACATTCACCAATTGTTCAAATTTTTGGCAATCTAATTTTTTTACTCGTTAAATTCAAAATGTTAAATAAAAAAATTTGTTATCATCTCAAAAAAATATTTTTAGGAAGGGAAACGCAATGTTTATGAATAAATAACGAAAAAATGTCGTTTCATCTAATTTCGCAAAAAACAACATGTCTTTCAACATTCACGAATTCTATAAACTTTTCGTTATCTTATTATTCTTTTTAAAACTGCTGCAATTCACTACCATTTTGAAAAAATATCTTTGATGGAAATCTGATTATTTAAGAATCAATTAAGAAAACGTGCTATCTTCGAAGATTACAATCCATCAGAAATGAAGCCTTCGAACTTCAAATAATCAAATCAGTGCGATTTGCAGAGTGTGCGGTAACCTAGGGTCAAACGTAGCTACAACCAAAGCTCTGTTATTTAATGACAAATTTAAAAAATGCTTTGTTTCTCTAAATAGTAGAAAATGTTTGTATTAATTCTTTTTGAGAGGCGAATAAATTAACAAAGGGGATTCTGACGATAAATAATTTCAAACTAAAAATAAAATGAAAGTGCAAGGGACATCCACAAATATTTGCGCTTCATTTTCCGTCCAATTTCGTCTCTGTCATTATTTTGTCCCTCCCACCATCACCGATCAAGATCAAATTCAAGATCGATTTATCTCTCCCCTCGCTTTATCGAAATGAAATTCAATACGTTACTCGAGCCTATTAATCGTCATAACATCGTCCATACCGGCGCTCCGTCCGGAATGATGCCCCATAAATACCGATTGCGTAACGCGATCAAGCATTACTCAATACTCTACACTGCATAATTCCGATTACAACTAAAAAATCGGCGTGCCGAAACCACAGAATGCCCCCTCCTGACGCAACTTTCCTGTGACGCTCGTCTTCCATTTATACATGGATGATACACAACTCGCGATCCATAAGATTTCCGCGCACCTAAATAAACCTACCCAAGTTGCGCTTACGTGCAGCCAGACACGATATGATCCTATAAATGGCTTATTCACACATTCGGATTTATTTTTGTAACAAAATGAGTTTTCCAATTTTCGAGGGGAATACTGCGTAGATCGCGCCTGGCACGGATCCATCCATAATTTTGCGCGAGCTTATCATGAGATCGGTTTATTTTTTAATAACGGAAATTTATTTTGCCGGGAGACGTTCTTGAGAGCGACGTTGGAACTGCAGAATCGGCGGAATTTTTAATAAATCAATGAATCGATTGGTGAATAATAGATGACCCTATTTTGTTTGGAGACGTGAGTTTTTTTAAAAGATTGACATAATTTTGCGCGAGTTTATCATGAGACTGATTTATTTTTTAATAACGAAAATTTATTTTGCCGGGAGGCATTCTTGAGAGCGACGTTGGAACTGCAGAATCGGCGGAATTTTTAATAAATCAATGAATCGATTGGTGAATAATAGATGACCCTATTTTGTTTGGAGACGTGAGTTTTTTGAAAAGATTGACATAATTTGCGCGAGTTTATCATAAGATTGGCTTATTTTTTAATAACGAAAATTTATTTTGCCGGGTGGCATTCTTGAGAGCGACGTTGCAACTGCCGAATCGGCGGAATTTTTAATAAATCAATGAATCGATTGGTGAATAACAGATGAACCTATTTTGTTTGGAGACGTGAGTTTTTTGAAAAGATTGACATAATTTGCGCGAGTTTATCATGAGACTGATTTATTTTTTAATAAAGAAAATTTATTTTGCCGGGAGACGTTCTTGAGAGCGACGTTGGAACTGCAGAATCGGCGGAATTTTTAATAAATCAATGAATCGATTGGTGAATAACAGATGAACCTATTTTGTTTGGAGACGTGAGTTTTTTGAAAAGATTGACATAATTTTGCGCGAGTTTATCATGAGATTGGCTCATTTTTTAATAACGAAAATTTATTTTGACGGGAAGAATTCTTAAGAGCGACGTTGCAACTGCCGAATCGGCGGAATTTTTAATAAATCAATGAATCGATTGGTGAATAACAGATGACCCTATTTTGTTTGGAGACGTGAGTTTTTTTAAAAGATTGACATAATTTTGCGCGAGCTTATCATGAGATTGGCTCATTTTTTAATAACGAAAATTTATTTTGACGGGAAGAATTCTTGAGAGCGACGTTGGAACTGCAGAATCGGTGGAATTTTTAATAAATCAATGAATCGATTGGTGAATAACAGATGAACCTATTTTGTTTGGAGACGTGAGTTTTTTGAAAATATTGACATAATTTTGCGCGAGTTTATCATGAGATTGGCTTATTTTTTAATAACGAAAATTTATTTGGACGGGAAGAATTCTTAAGAGTGACGTTGCAACTGCCGAATTGGCGGAATTTTGAATAAATTAATGAATCGTTTGGTGAAATTTTTATGGGTGGGTTTTTTAGTTATTCCATTTTTTAATTCTGTATTTTTGTTGATTTGTGAATCACAGATGAACCAATTTCATTTGAAGACATGAGTTTTTTGAAAATATTGACATAATTTTGCGCGAGTTTATCATGAGATTGGCTTATTTTTTAATAACGAAAATTTATTTTGACGGGAAGAATTCTTAAGAGTGACGTTGCAACTGCCGAATCGGCGGAATTTTGAATAAATTAATGAATCGTTTGGTGAAATTTTAATGTGTGGGTTTTTTAGTTATTCCATTTTTTAATTCTGTATTTTTGTTGATTTGTGAATAACACATGAACCAAATCAACAAAAATACAGAACCTATTTTATTTGAAAGACGTGATTTTTTTAACAATATTGACATGTTTGCGTAGATCCCGGCTGACAAGATTCTATTCATAATTTTACACACATTTATCACGAGACTGGTTTATTTTTTAATGACGAAACTTTATTTTGGCGGGAGGTATTCTTGAGAGCAACTTTGAGGAACAACAAAATCACCGAAAATTTGAATAAATCAATCAATCGTTCGCTGAAATTTTAAGTTCCGGGTTTTTCAGTTAATCCATTTTTTAATTCTATATTTTTGTCGACTGGTGAATAGCAGATGAGTCAATTCCATTGGAGAAATACCGGTTTGTCCAAAATATTGACATGCTTGCGTATGAATGTATTAAGTTCTACAAATTATATATCATTTTAATAAACACCTCTCCATAAAAACAAAAAAATATCCCTAAAATAAACAATTAAAACCGGCGACCGCCAAAAATATCTGAAATAAATCAACACTCCCCCTTCAAGTAGTAATAACAAATGAGTTTCTGACTCGTTCGATTGTCTATTTCAGAACGAAAACAATGACACGGAAGACAGAATTCCCTCGATATTTTCGTCAATCGCTACATGACGAACAGTACACGTAACTTCCAGCCAAAATCTATTTTCTGCTGTAATGACCCACGAGCGCCCAATGTCAAGCGCAACCCCCCACTGTCAACCCTCCCACGTGCTACTATAATGACAAAATAATTCATGACAATCGCAGCTGGAATCAGTCCTCCTGAATGTCGAGGGAGATAAACGCTGATATCTGAACGTGCGTCCTCGAATTTCAGCGAGTGGCTGTCCTTGGGTTTTAAAAGTCACGAGGGATTCCTTTCGCAAATTTTCCCTTCCGACTCGGAATTTACGACTCCGAATAAACAAACAAAAATCAAGGGGATAAAAAGGTTTAATCGTTCGGGGCACAACCGGTTTTCCTCACACAGTAAATTCCGAGATGTCAGTAATCATCAATTACTGCATTATTGGGTCAGTGATTACGAATCGAAGATCCTGGAATGGGGAATAGGTACCCTC
Organism: Diachasma alloeum; assembly: GCF_001412515.2. NCBI lineage: Eukaryota > Metazoa > Arthropoda > Insecta > Hymenoptera > Braconidae > Diachasma > Diachasma alloeum. The sequence goes on from NW_021680345.1 coordinate 5,483,312, forward strand.
GAGGTTTAAAAATCACCATGGATTCCTCTCTGAAATTTTCCTTCCGACTTGGACTTTACGACTCCGAATGAACAAACAAAAATCAAGGGGATAAAAAGGTTTAGGGGATAAAAAGGTTTCGTTCGGGGCACAACCGGTTTTCCTCACACAATAAATTCCGAGATGTCAGTAATCTTTAATTGCTGCATTATTGGGTCAGTGATTACTAATTGAAGATCCTGGAACGGGGAATAGGTGCCCTCGAGGTTTAAAAATCACCATGGATTCCTCTCTGAAATTTTCCTTCCGACTTGGACTTTACGACTCCGAATGAACAAACAAAAATCAAGGGGATAAAAGGGTTCAATCGGCCGGGGCACAACCGGTTTTCCTTACGCATTAAATTCCGTGTGTCATGCAATTGTACAATTTCATGTCACGTGGATGTGTCAATAATTATCGATGGCTGTATTATTGGGTCAATGACTATGAATTCATGACCCTGAAGTGGGAAAGATCCAGGAATGGAGAATGAGAGTGACAATTATGATTGTGCAGTGCTGATGCGACTGTTGTTGGTAACAGCAGGGTCAATCCTTGAACGTGCACGGCCCTGGCATGCAATTTACGTGGATGCACTGGCTGATCGTCTTCCAATGCGATATTTCCAACGCTCCTCCTTATATTTCAGGGTAAATGACGATCGATAATGCCATTTTTCCTGTCGCAATAGCAACAAACCGTTCAATAATAAGTATATCGTTATCGAGTGGGTAACATAAATATTGGAGTAACGGGAGAGCGCAGGGGAGCGGATGTTTCTCGGTGTGTTTCCGGGACTGGGCTTATGAGCGATTTAATATTTGTTAAATAAATAGGAGGAGTGGGGCAAAATGGAGTTGAGAACAGGGACATTAAGCAGCTGTTGGGGAAGTATTGAATTAATTGGAGGAATTGAATTGCGACGCTTATTGGTTTTTTCACCTTTTGGAGAGTTGAATTTTTTATCGTTAATTACAGGGTTTTTTTATTTTAAAATGAGATGTGATCCGCTTGAATCGGAGCATTCAGCCGGAGATTAATGATTTATGAAAGTTTATCTACCTTATCTTCGCGTATTTTATTTTCAGTGAAATAAATACAGTGGGAAATACTGAAATTATGCAATTGTTGAGGAATTATTAAATTTATTTACAGGCTGAAAAAATCCACCTAGTCTTTTACCTGCTAGGGAATTAAATTTTTAGTCGTACATTTCAAGAGATCGGTCGAGTAAAATTCAAACATTTTTTCGCTTGAATTGGCGCATTTAATCCGGAGATGTTAATGATTTATGAAATTTCATTTACCTTACCTTCGCGTATTTTATTTTTACTATTGAAGTTTTGGCGCAGCTCTGTAAAATTTATAAAGCACATGTGGTGGGGCAAAATGGACATTTTGTTTTTCATTTTCAAACTTGAAAATGAGCCTGATTCGTTCCCATCGGACCATTTAGTCGGGAGATATAAATCGTAAAGTTCATTTTTCTTAATCTTCTCTTATTTTTACTGTTATTTATATTTAAAAAAATTTTCATTGAAATCAACATTTAGACGTGACAAATGCTAGAAAATTCTCGAGGACTTTATACCGTTCTGAGCCTTTCTTCATTCTAAAATCTTCCACGAATTCCCAGAGGGACGGACATCTTAAGTTACATTTTTTAACAATCCCTCTAAAATCCATAGAAATACCGAATTTCCATGAGTATTTTCTCACCAAATTCTAAAATAAAATTAATTCGTTCTGACGGAATACTCCGAGAACAACCCTGGCCTCAAGTCGAACTCCCAAAAATCTCTCCTAAATAAAAACAGTGAAGAATCTCGGTTTTCCTCCGAATCCCGAACAAAAAAAGAAAGTGCATTTCACCGGGTACCCAACGGGCCCTCCACCGTCCCTGAACCCCTGCCCATTCACCACCACAATACGTATACCTGGGGGCCCAAGTTCAAATAGTATATCTCGGAATTTCACCGGTTTCGCGGCTGGGATGCGCTTATTAGATAGAGAAAATTGTGTAACTCGTGAATACAACGACTCTGGGGGCGCAGGAACGTCGCTACGCCTAGTGTTATACCATTTGCGGTGGATACTGAGTTGTCGTCGGCATTTGCCCGTCAGTGTGCATCGGGCAACTGACAAATGCGGTGCGTGACACAGCGGGTTTTAAAATTGAAAACGCGTTTCCGGGTTTTTTATCGCGAAATTAAATCAACGAGTTCCGGAATTTCGCAATTTATTGGTGAAGAGTGGACGGGCCCCTGGTGCATTACAGAGTTGACGTTGACTTTGGGATAAAGACGAGTAGTTTGATAAATGTATCATCGAAACATTCACGGGTTTCTCATCATCTCAGTGGTCAATCATTGGAAAAGAAAGTTGATCTTTATGATCACATAGGGGAATAGTTCTCTATCCAGAGACGTGGCGAGGTATCGCGTGCACTCGTGCAGTCATACATATGTAAGTTCACTACTGGAGATTCCACGGTTGACTAGTAATTGCAGTGCCAAAGAGAGCATGCAGATTTCTGAAATGGGGGTATCGAGATTTATGCCTGTCTTGGACAATGATGAGCGATGGAGGCTTACGGCGAGAGAGGCCATTCTGCCGGCCGGTGATTTTCCATAGGCACACTGACAGAAAAACGGCGAAGTTCTCGAACAAGTCTTAGGGGAGGGTGGGGTAAAATGGACACTTTGGACTTTTTTCTAACTGTTCATAACTCAGAAACAAATTTATCTATTGAGCTCAGTTTAGGCTCGTCACACAGGGAAAGAATTGTTCTTTGTATTGAAAAAAAATATATTGAATTTCATCAACATTTCAACTCGTCATTAACATTAAAAAAAACAGTCAAGTGCCCGTTTTACCCCGACCTCCCCTACTTCTGCCGAGAAAATAGTTTTTTGAAAATGATCGAAAAAGAATTTTTTTTGCGCCAAACATGCAGAGAGTGCGCCGGAGTGGAAAATTTTTGTCGCAAAAATTGATTTTGTAGTTAAAAAAAAATTGCATTCTCTGTACAGGCAAGAAATGTCATTTCTAGCACTACTCCTTCGTTATTCGATACTCCCATACGTATTTTGCTCCCGAAAAATCTTTGTTTTATGCGGAACGAGGGATTGCAGTTTTTCATTTCGACTGTCGAATAATCACTGACAAGAAATGAACCCCTAAATGAAACAATAATAATGATATGATAGGAGTCTTGTAACTTGGGGATAAAATATTTGTTGATAAATTGTCCTCTGTATGAGATATTTTTGAGAGAAAAACGACAATGTTCTCAAACAAGTTTTACTTGTGCCGAGAAAATAGTTTTTTGAAAATTATCGAAAAAGAATTTTTTTGCGCCAAACATGCAGAGAGCGCGCCGGAGTGGAAAATTTTTGTCGCAAAAATCGATTTAGTAGTTAAAAAAAAATTGGATTCTCTGCACGGGAAAGAAATAGCATTTCTAGCACTACTCCTTCGTTATTCGATACTCCCATACGTATTTTGCTCCCGAAAAATCTTTGTTTTATGCGGACCGAGGGACTGTAGTTTTTCATTTCGACTGTCGAATAATCACAGACAAGAAATGAACCCTTAAATGAAACAATAATAATGATATGATAGGAGTCTTGTAACTTGGGGAGAAAATATTTGTTGATAGATTGTCCTCTGTATGAGATATTTTCATCCTGAAAAGGCACCGTCTGGTGTGAATTATCCGCCTCTTGAG
>NW_021680345.1:5487570-5519838 GCF_001412515.2 Diachasma alloeum
CTCCCTTAGATTCCGAGATATTCACTGAAAACTGGTCAACAGTCGAAATTCACTTGTCCCATTTTACCACTTCGCTACTGAACTGTTCCCAAATGTTACTACACTACACCGAAAGAAAAACAAACACGTTGTCAAACAAGTCTTGTTGAGGCCAACAAAATCGCAAGTTGAAAATTGCCAAAAAAGAATTTGTTTGTTTCGAATTTGAAAGTCTCAAACATGAATAATTGCTCTGCCTTCGACAGCAACAAAATATTTGCCTCAAAGGATAAAATATTTGTTGATAAATTGTCCTCTGTATGAGATATTTTTGAGAGAAAAACGACAATGTTCTCAAACAAGTTTTACTTGTGCCGAGAAAATAGTTTTTTGAAAATTATCGAAAAAGAATTTTTTTGCGCCAAACATGCAGAGAGCGCGCCGGAGTGGAAAATTTTTGTCGCAAAAATCGATTTAGTAGTTAAAAAAAAATTGGATTCTCTGCACGGGAAAGAAATAGCATTTCTAGCACTACTCCTTCGTTATTCGATACTCCCATACGTATTTTGCTCCCGAAAAATCTTTGTTTTATGCGGACCGAGGGACTGCAGTTTTTCATTTCGACTGTCGAATAATCACTGACAAGAAATGAACCCCTAAATGAAACAATAATAATGATATGATAGGAGTCTTGTAACTTGGGGATAAAATATTTGTTGATAAATTGTCCTCTGTATGAGATATTTTTGAGAGAAAAACGACAATGTTCTCAAACAAGTTTTACTTGTGCCGAGAAAATAGTTTTTTGAAAATTATCGAAAAAGAATTTTTTTGCGCCAAACATGCAGAGAGCGCGCCGGAGTGGAAAATTTTTGTCGCAAAAATCGATTTAGTAGTTAAAAAAAAATTGGATTCTCTGCACGGGAAAGAAATAGCATTTCTAGCACTACTCCTTCGTTATTCGATACTCCCATACGTATTTTGCTCCCGAAAAATCTTTGTTTTATGCGGACCGAGGGACTGTAGTTTTTCATTTCGACTGTCGAATAATCACAGACAAGAAATGAACCCTTAAATGAAACAATAATAATGATATGATAGGAGTCTTGTAACTTGGGGAGAAAATATTTGTTGATAGATTGTCCTCTGTATGAGATATTTTCATCCTGAAAAGGCACCGTCTGGTGTGAATTATCCGCCTTTTGAGGCAAATATTTTGTTGCTGTCGAAGGCAGAGCAATTATTCATGTTTGAGACTTTCAAATTCGAAACAAACAAATTCTTTTTTGGCAATTTTCAACTTGCGATTTTGTTGGCCTCAACAAGACTTGTTTGACAACGTGTTTGTTTTTCTTTCGGTGTAGTGTAGTAACATTTGGGAACAGTTCAGTAGCGAAGTGGTAAAATGGGACAAGTGAATTTCTACTGTTGACCAGTTTTCAGTGAATATCTCGGAATCTAAGGGAGATGGCAAAATTTGTGTTATGACCTTTTTTGTAGAGCCGGTTGAGTGCTACAACAAATGTAATTGCCAAAATTTCGATATCTCCCTTAGATTCGGAAATATTCCGCAAAATCTCAACTGCGAGATGAGTCGACTTGAACCGTTTTACCACTTCGCTGCTGAGTTAATTTTTCACGATTACGCAGACAATTGGGATTTGCTCGGTCATTGATCCTGTTTTCAGTTTACGAGGGAATTGTTACGTAAGCGGCGGAATTTCACCTTGATAATTCGATTTTGCTGGTGTCTTTACGTTGTTGTGGTCTATTATTCAGCGCGTGATTGACTTTTTCTGGGACGAGAGTTGGCGAACGGTTCTGAGAGTGACATTTTTTTGCTTTGGAGAATTGAGTGGGAAGGAATTTTAGGGCGTTTTTAAAAATGGGAACATCGGGGGAAGGCGGAGAACGATTTTTATTCCACTCGGGCGATATAAATTTGGTGATAATTGGAGACAATTGTTGGATGGAATTCGCAAAAAAATGGGGTTGACTGTGAGCTTTGAGGAGGAATTTTTGGGGAGGATATTGAATTAGATTCTGGGGGAAGAATGATGAATTTCAGTGGATATTTAATGCAGATAAACATGAATTCAATCCAGAAAAACACGAATTTCCCAATTTACTTGAATTTTCTCGTCATTAAAAATCAAGAATACATTTACCTGAACTTTTTCATTTCTTTAAATTCTTATGGAATTATTTAACTAAAATTTACAGTTTGCAGTCATTTTAATTTTCATAAAATCTTGAATTTTCAATGACGAGATTTTTTTAAAATTTCAGCCACAAGTTCAATGGGATTCCAAATTTTTAAACAGCAGAAAAACAAAAATTCCCGAGGAAGGAATGAACATTAAATAATAATTTCCTGAATTTTCTTCATTTCTATCAATTTTCATGGAATAATTTATCAGAAATTCACATTTTTTATTGATTTTGACATATAATCTTGAATTTTCAATTACAAAATTCCTCAAAATTTTAAGAAATCTTGTCATTGAAAAATCAAATATTCCATTGGTTTTCTGTTGAAATGATCTACAACTCAATAAAATATTTGATTTCTCAGTTCAATTATTCTCTGAAAATTCAGAAAAATCAGGGAAATTCAGGAAAAAATTCGAAATTCACGTCATTTTGTTTCTGAATATCCATGTTCCACTGAAAATTCAATCAAGTTCTGAAATTTCCGTGAAATCTACTTAAAACTTGAAATGTCATAACCATTTTTTCCCTAAATCCAATTCAGTAGCGAAGACGTAAAAGGCGATAAGTGCATTAAAACAACATTTTTTTTGCATGAATCACAATGAAATATTAATTTTCAAATGGTAATAACAATTACGAATTTGGAAAAAAATGCACTCATCTCTTACCACTTCGCTACCGAATTCACTGTCACTCTCATGAGATTTGCTATAATATCTTCCATCAAAATTTCAAAAAATTTCTAACAGAGTACAAAATTATTTTCAATTAATTAATCAATCCACGCGAAATAGGGCTCAATCGTTCGGCAATGACTCTCTCCTATCGAACTCTGCAAAACCCTTCCCCTCAAACTAAGTCGGAATAAGTGTGTTTACACTTCTAACAATTTTTATTGGATCAAGCGGCGACGATTAAAACCACGAGTGAATGACGAATAAAACGTGACCGATTCCGCCGATCCACAGTCTCTCCCTTATTTCACATGATATGGCTGTTCGTGAATCAACTGGAATGTTCCAGGCGATTGGATAACTCAATCAACATAACACAGTGGAAATGTTTTTTACTTTCAGTGTCAAGGATTCGGGAAGTTATTCGACTGTCGTTGCGAACGATAATAGGGACAGCAAGGATACCAAGGAGCAGAACGAGGTTTCCGAGCAGACGGGGGATAACTTGCATTGCGCGCTGAAACCGCGCAAGCGAAAGGAACACTGCGAGTCCTGTTGCCAAGAGAGAAAACTCATCAGGTAATTGTCTATTGGTTTTAATCGATCCATTCATTTGTTGAATATTCGTTTCATTCTCGTCTCTGGGGCCTTCAGTTAAATATAATAAGACTTTTCAGTATTACTCGCGGTGAGTGAATTATAAAATAGGGGAAAAAGAGAAGAATTAAAAAATTTGAAAATCAGTTATTTGGAAAAATAATAATTCATTTTAGTCAAATATAATTGATGAGGGCTTTAGTGGATTTATTGGGTAATTTATTTGATGAATAAATTTTGGATTTTGTCTGTTCGAGTTAATCGATCCATTCATTTGTTGAATATTAGTTTCATTCTCGTCTCTAGAGCCTTCAATTAAATATAACAAGACTTTTCAGTATCATTCGCGGTGAGTGAATTATAAAATAGGGGAAAAAGAGAAGAATTAAAAAATTTGAAAAATTTGAAAATCAGTTATTTAGAAAAATAATAATTCATTTTAGTCAAATATAATTGATGAGGGCTTTAGTGGATTTATTGGGTAATTTATTTGATGAATAAATTTTGGATTTTGTCTGTTCGATTTAATCGATCCATTCATTTGTTGAATATTAGTTTCATTCTCGTCTCTAGAGCCTTCAATTAAATATAACGAGATTTTTCAGTATCACTCGCGGTGAGTGAATTATAAAATAGGGGAAAAAGAGAAGAATTAAAAAATTTGAAAAATTTGAAAATCAGTTATTTAGAAAAATAATAATTCATTTTAGTCAAATACAATTGATGAGGGCTTTAGTGGATTTATTGGGTAATTTATTTGATGAATAAATTTTTGATTTTGTCTCTTAGATTTAATCGATCCATTCATTTGTTGAATATTAATTTCATTCTCGTCTCTAGAGCCTTCAATTAAATATAACAAGACTTTTCAGTATCATTCGCGGTGAGTGAATTATAAAATAGGGGAAAAAGAGAAGAATTAAAAAGTTTGAAAAATTTGAAAATCAGTTATTTGGAAAAATAATAATTCATTTTAGTCAAATATAATTGATGAGGACTTTAGTGGATTTATTGGGTAATTTTTTTAAATTTTATCTCACTGAAGCAATGGTGATGAATAAATTTCGTATTTTGTCTGTTGGATTTAATCGAAACATTCATTTGTTGAATATTCGTTTCATTCTCGTCTCTGGAGACTTCAGTTAAATATAATAAGACTTTTCAGTATTATTCACGGTGAATGGATAATAAAATAAGAGACAACGAGAAGAATTAAAAAATTTGAAAAATTGAAAAATCAATTATTGGGAAAAAATAATTCATAAGAAAATAATAATAATAATAATAATAATAAAATAATTAATAATGAATTCATTTTAGTAAAATAAAATATAATTGATAATGTTAATTCCACAGAAGCAATAGTGAGGAACAAATCTTGGACAAAAACACTTCGAATGCAGTAGAAACGATCCGAAGAGTCAATAGTCACGAAGATTTCAACAGCGATAAACATCTCCATATTTTAACGCATTTACCTCAACTTGGAGCGGACATGGGGCACGGAGTGGTAAGTCAATGCATTCTTGGTTTGGAGGCTAATAAAAGACTAGACTCTTTCTCATTTTAATGAGATGTGCTGCATTCGGCAGCGGTGGAAAACCGTAATAAGACTATTTCGACATGGCGAGTGAAGATGGTAAAGCGAGATGAATCGATTTCTCTCAGAGTTCAACTCCTGTTGAATGTCTTTTTCTTGGAATGGAAGGGAAATATGTAGCGGGATTTTCGATGGCCTCATAGAAATTTCGCTCTCTCTTTTTTATTTGGAGACATTTGAAAAGTTCAGGTTGAATTCCAGGTGAATTATTTTTTTTGAGGGAAAAGGGCCTATAAAATGGCAAGTCTCAACTGAAAATTCTAGTGAATCGAAGTGTTTCAATTTGGGAAAAGGAGGAAAAACAACAGAACAGAAATAAAACAGAAAAGAGAACGAAAATAAAAATAACTAGAACAGAAACTGGCAGATGCCATTGATTTTCTGAATAAATTCTCATTTTTCATGCCAAAATTTCCTGAAATATCAGTGGAAATATTAGTGAAAACATGTCATGTCTCCTTTGTCTTGGAATAGAAATTTCGGAATGTCTTTGTTTTCGTAGAAATTGCGCCCTTTCTCTTTTATTTGGAAATATTTGACGAATGAAGATTAAATTTCGGTTTAATTATTTCTTTTTAAGGGAAAAACACTTGCAGAATTGTAAGTTTCATCGAAAAATTCAAGTGAATCGAAGTGTTTCAATTTGAGAAAAGGAAGAAAGAAAACAACAGAAGTAAAACAGAAAAGAGAACAAAAATAAAAATAACTAGAACAGAAACTGGAAGTTTCCATTGATTTTCTCACCAAATTTTAATTTTTTACTGCCTCAATTTCTTGAAATATCAGAGGCAATGTTATTGAAAAAATGTCGTATGACGAAAAAAAAAATCGCTGTCTTCATAGAAATTTCACTTTCTCTTTTTGATTTGGAAATATTAAAAAAATAAAGAATAAATTCCCGTTCAATTATTTGTTTTTAAGGGACAAAGACGATGCAACTGAATCGAAGAGTTTCATGTAGAAAAAACGAAAAAAAAAACAGAACAGAAATAAAACAGAAAAAAGAACGAAAATAAAAATAACTAGAACAGAAACTGGCAGTTTCCACCGATTTTCTCATCAAATTATTATTTTTCAATGCCGGAATTCTCTGAAACAACAGTGGACATGTTATTGAAAACATGTCATATCGCGAGAAAAAACCTCACGAAATCCCCAACACTCCTCTAAAAACTTTCCACTCATTTCCATTCAAGAGATGCGGAGGTCTGCCCCTCCACGAGAGAACCAACGTCTCACCAGTCTCCAAGCCCTCGCCCTTGCCCTCCCCCTGCGACATCCTCCTCGCAGCTGAGCGGCTCGAGTGCGATGTGGAGAGACTCCGCAGCACCGAGAGGTTCAGCCGTAGTCTGACCCCCCGCTGTCTCCGGGTAAATCGTCGACGGCGAGTCCACAAGGGTCTCAAGGTCGATCAAAACTCCACCAAGGAGAATGAGCAGGAACTAATTCCAGAGCTTTACATTGAATCCTCGACGGAGAACAATAGCAGTGCAGACGAGACAACAGGTAAAAAATTTCATCATTTATTTTTCGCTCTTTTCTCAGTTATGTCACGAAAATTCTAATTAAATGACCATAATTAATTGCTGGAATGAAGAGTTATGGAAAAAGGAAGAAGAAAAAAATTGTTTTTCTCTTCTTGAGTTTTATAGAACTATTTATAAAAACAAAATTAATAATGCAGGATTGAAATTATTAATTGTGAAGCGATAAAACAGGAAATCATCATCGCATTGTTAAAAAAATAATATCCAAAAGGTAAAAAATCTTGAAAAAATATCATAATGATCATTTTTAATTCTGATATAGACACAAAATTATTATCAAAACTATTATTTTCATCAATCTTTTGCATTTTTCTGAATTATATATCAGAAATATCAACGAAATGAACGTAATTAATTACAAAAATGGCAAATTGTCGAAAAATGAAGAAGAAAAAAATTATTTTCTCCACCTCTACAAGAAAATAATCAACAATTATTTACAAAACAATAATAATTCACATTTAACATGCGAGAAAAAAATACAAAAGGTAAAAATCACATGAAAAATAAAAATATATCTATTTTTTGATCAAATAAATTAAATTAAACCAATTAAAATAACAAATAATCAAAAAACTCCTAATAAATAAATAAAAGTCAGTATTCACAATACAGAGTAATTTTGGTAATTTCAGGACCTAGTTTCCTCGACCTCTTGAGCAGTGGTCCCTCTCGTTCCCCGTCGCCGGTGCGTGCGCGCTCCCTAGACCACGAGGACTCCAACAACCCAGTCCCCACGAACTGGGGTTTCACGATGCGCCAAACCGACCCGGAGAGTGGGCCGGCCACCGAGGACGAGAAAGAGCCCACGGAGTCGATGCTGTCCCCCCGGAACTCCTTGCTGATCCCCCGGAGGTTCTACTCCGAGGTGGACGGGACCCCAACGATCCCCAGCCCCTCGGAACTGGGTCTGAAGACCCTCACGAAGCACATAAACGGTCTCAAGAAGAAAATAAAGAAGTACGAGGACGAGTTCGAGGAGAATTTTGGGTATCGTCCCACTCACTCCGACAAGATGAGCAATCGGGACATCAAGAGACTGTGTGGAGAACTCAATAAACTCCGAAAGGAGTATAAATTGTTGAAGGAGGACCCCATAAGTGCACTGAGAGCCAACGTCAAACTGACCAAGTCCTCCAGCCTGAATGGAAGGAATCAGGAGAATTCTCCTGTGAACAATAACAACAGTCAGGAGTTCAAGTCCAGGGCGACGTTGATGGAGGACATGGTGAAGGAGGTGGAGAGGAAGCTGAGTGAGAAGAGGGTCAAGTACGACAGGCCTGATAACATGGAGGAGATGTCGTACGAGCAGCTGCTGGACGAGAAGACTGCGGTGCAAAAGGCACTTTTGCATATTGAGGGGGCTTTTGGGAGGCCTGTGGCCAAGGAGGACAGGGCCATGGTGCGAGATCTTTACGACAGGTGAGACAGACTTCTTTAGACGACGAATAAGCCATTGATGACGGGTAAGGAAACCGATGGCAAGTCGAAGAAATTAATAAATAATGTTGTCACTCTATTTTCACAAGGATTTTTTTCACACTGTGTTCTGATGGTTTTAAAGATGAAAAATATTTGATGCATTGATAGGTGCATTGCAATATCATATATTATTATGGCATATAGGTGAAATTAAATCGCATTAAAATGATAGGAGAGTGTTTAATTCTTGAAACGCTGGCGTTAAAATGCAGATGGTTTTTTATTTACGTAAGAATGGTGTGATGACGGAGTAATGGCCTGATGGTGGAGTTTTTCAATGAATCTGTGTGAGCGGTTAACATTTTTTTAATTTAAAATGAGTATTGGTGGGCGTTGGGTGAAATTATCAACCCAAAATTAATCCATCTGACTTTACAGTTATAAAAATCGATTCAAGGTTTGACAGTGATAAATGATACGTCTTTCGACAATTTTCCTGATGATTTGTCACAGTTTTAAAAAATAAAATATGTAATATCGAGTGGTTTAAGCCGTCAAGAATATGTGATTGTCGTTTGCAATGACTTTCTTATATGAATGTTTGTGAATTTCTTTTGAAATGCTCGAAATTGCTATTATCTTCTCTCTTGACTGGGGATATTTCCTCTAATTTAAACAAGTGAACAGAAACATGAAAAATAATATTTATGATTTATCTGATTTAGTCGATGTTGAGACTAAATAATAAATATTAATAAATATTTTCCTGTTCCTCAGATATCGATCCTTGAAGAGATTGCTGATCAGAGCTGGATCAAGCAAGAATAAAGACAGTATATCAGAGCTGGCGACGATCCTGGAGCACGAGGCGATGGACTTCACGTCGTCTTCGTTGCCTGGGAACTCTGGGGACTGCGACAGGAGAGCCAGTGAGCCTGACATGTCTCATCGGGGCATTCTGGATTGCATTGACACTCCCGACCAGTTGCCAACGGACAGCGATAGCCAGCACAGCAGCAGTGAGGGCAGTAGGGGGGGCATTGGGGAGAGCCTGCACGCCATGCCTCAGGAGGACTTGGTGGCCCAGCAGAGGGTCATGCGGGAGGAGAAGAAGAGGCTGAGGAGGGCTCTCAAGGAACTGGAGGCACAGTTTGAAGCACGCGCTGGACGCAGAATGCAGAGGGAGGACAGGGGCCCTCATGTACAAACTGTTTATGAGTCTTATAAACAGACTAAGGCCAAACTCAGACTAATCGACGCTCTACTCGCCAAAACTGCCTAATTCGTGGAGGTGGGGATGTGGTAAAACGTGAGAGGAAATTTACAGGTTTATACATCTTGGTGAATGGGAGATTATCTCGTTGATGAGGGATTTTAGAAGAAAATGTCAAGAGAATTCGGAGTTTTCCCCTGAAATCATTCAGTAAGAGGATAGTTTCATATTTGAGAATGCACTTTAGGGGAGAATTTCACAAAAAATCCTTGATTTTTTCTCCCAAAATCACTTGGTAACAAGTTAATTTCACGTTCAAGTAAATGATCAGACGAATTTATGAGAACAAGTGCATTTTTCGAATTTGACCTGATGAATATTAAATGTTCTCACTAGTGAATCATTTGAGGGGAAATAATCGTAAAAAATCCTTCGATTTTTTTCCCAAAATCATTATCTCATCAATGAATCCTATCACGTTTTACCAATTCACTACCAAACATTCAATTTCTCCCATTATCTCGTTAATTCTCGCTGATTACTCCTCTAATTTTCATTATTTAAACATGCCATTTGTTTATTTATTACGACAATATCGAAATTGGGGAGACAAATCCCCATTATTCATTAAAAATTCGTGAGCTTGGAGATTAGTGCATGTGACCTAGAGTCTAATTAAAAATTAGAGAAGAGAGAGATTATTTTTCAATGCTGCAATCTGAATATTATCTATGAAGATATATTATTACGCGTTGACTCCTATTAATTATTATTATTAATGATTGATTAATTGATATAGAGGAACCAAAATAAGCGCAACACATTGCGATTGCCACGAGGGCCTTTTTTCGTGATCAAAGTGAAAATATGTTACGACATTTTGAGATGTTATTTTTTATTTTGTGGCTCCTATTGTTTCTTAATCTATACCAAAGCATCTTTTAGTCTGTGATAAACCACTTGGCACGTGTTGGATAAATTTTTGTCGCAGGGAGGAGGTAATGTGGTGAAATTTATGAGGAGTTTTTTGTACGAAAATAATTCTCTCTATGAGTAATACAAGCAACAGCAGTAATTTTTATCGAAAAAGTTAAGAGAATAGCTGAAAAACGTTTAAAATATTCATTAAACTTTTGTATGTAACGTCACAGATAATCCTGTATTGATTTCGTCAGAATGCGAATTAAAAAAACATTAATTGAACACGAAATAGCTCGTTGCAGTTGAGAATTCTAGTGGTTTAGGCTTATAAATTTTATATCATAAGATTGAATGATAATATAGTTTTGTCGAAGTTCGGTAGTTGTAGGCAGAGAGTTGAAATGTTTTTTTCTTCAGATGAGAAAATATAAGTTACGAGTAATGACAGATTTTTTATTGAATTTATTAATTCGACATATCTAGAACTCAGCGCAGATTCTCTCTGCTATTGGAGCTCCAGTAGACGACGGAGATTACTTAATAACCCACAGTCATTGATGGATAATAATACATAGATTAACTGATAATTAAACATTAAAAGAGAACCCGGAAAATGGAATGTAGATCTTGAATGTCTCCCACGACTGCTGAATCATTATCACCTTCGACACGAGATTAATCGTGGGAGAAAATAAATATTGACGATGTTTGCTCGTTGTTATACATATGTGTTGGATAAATGTATATAAAAATATATGTAAACATCTTATACATAAACTATATATTCTATATGAGCGAGGATGAAATAAATCATCTGCACTTGGAGATCATTGGGTTTTGATTATTGGAGTTTTGGGTAATTAATGTCATGAATTTTGGACTAATGTTCCCTTTATTCTTCATTCCATCTTTTATTTACACGTCAAACTATTCAGTAGTTGAACGAACATGATTCTCCTTGATTTCCTTCCCATTCTATTTTATTTTGCAAAGGAAAAAGTTTAATTTAACAAACCCAACATTTTTCAATTCGTTCGGCCACTGGGCGATTCACCTATTCATGTGAATTTTTCGTTTCGTTTCGTGAATTCTCATTTTTTAATGTTATATTTAAACGGTGTTAAAACGTTAAATTAAACGTTGTTTTATTTCATTCAGAGATTATTCATGAAGATATGAGTTGCTGCTGGAACGACTGGATTTGTCGAAGCAAACCAGTCAATCTCGTGGATGTTGAGGGGGTTTTCACGCCACATGATGATGTCCTGGGTCTCTGGTAATTCGGGTAGAACCTCTGGGAAATTCTTTCGGAGTAGTCTTCAGCCATGCAGAGCAGGCTATTCTTCTGGTGATATGCACCATGTATCTGTGACTTCAGGGCCATTACCTTCGAGGGATTCAGGCATTCAGCATAATTTTACAAAGCCCACACTGAGAACAATTTCAATGGTAATTTTAACTACAAGGGAATTGCCAAAGAAATTATATTTACAGTGACAATGTCATCAACATAATGTCATCAACATTATGATGTCATTTTCCCTTTAATGTAATAGTTGAATCTACAATGTTTATTGTTACCGTAACTATAATTTTTTTGACAATTCCCTTGCAGTTGAAATTACCATTGAAATTTCTCTCAGTGCAATCTCTTTCTAATTCTGCATTTGATTTTTGAATTTTTACCTCGTTGTACAAACCGACCACAGCACTGATTTCACTCTCTTTTGCATTGAGCTCATCTTCCAGCTCTCGTAGCTCCTTGTGGAGGGCTGCGTCCTTCGATTTCGTCGATTGCTCCTGGAGTTTCTCGTATTTTCTGAGGATTAAACGAGGGGTTATTCATTCAGCTTGGTAATTAGGGGGGAGGGGATGGTGAAATTACGTTTGCATCTCTTCGAATTTGTAATGCAGTCGCATGAGAACGTTTCTGATTTCTGATGAGTTGCTGGTTATTCCTGAGCACCTTGGGAGACGGCTCTCAACGTGTTTCACATCGGCCTGAAGATTATTCTGAAGATTAGAGGAGCGAGTTGAATTTCTCATGATTTCGTAATTTTGCACTCATGAGGAAAGATTTATTTTAGTGACATAAATTTTTCAACAAAAAATTTTGATGAAATCTTGACCCTCGAGGAAAAACTGGACGGAAATCTTGACCCTCGAGGAAAATCTCGACTGAATCCTTGACCCTCAAGGAAAATTTGGCCTAAAATCTTGATCTTCGAGGAAAGTTTAGACCGAAATTTTGACTCTAGAGCTAAATTTGGGCTGAAATCTTGACCCTCGAGGGAAAACTGGATCAACATCTGGATTCTCAAATAAACTCTAGACTGAAATCATGACCCTGAGGAAAATCTCGATTGAAATTTTGACCTTCGAGGAAAGTCTGGACTGAAACCTTGACCCTCGACGAAAATCCGGACTGAAACCTTGACCCTCAAGGAAAATCTAGAGTGAAATCGTGAACTGCGCGGAAAATGTCGATTAAAATCCTGCCCTTCGAGGAAAGTCTGGCCTGAAATGTCGACCCTCGAGCTAAATTTGCACAGAAATTCACATTTCATGTTGTTATCTATTCAATTGAGAATAGGGAATTATTTTCATTACTGATTTCATCTGCATCAATGAGTCCCCTCCCCCCGGCACCTCCTTCAGTCCAGTTTTACCCGCTCCCTCCACATGTTCTCGGCCAGAAGAATCCTCAGCCTCGTTTTCCACCGTAAAATCAAACGGATGGAGTTCCTTCCCCATTTTCTTAATGAAAAACGGTCGCATCTCGGTGGCCAGCCCCGGCTGCTTGCTCTTCATGAGACTCAAAACCTGCTGAATATTCAACCCTATGTTGTGACTGGGGGTGATCGAGGTTCCCACGACGAACGGAATGTTCCTCAGGTTGAACCTAGCCGTCAGGTAGCATCTGTTGACGCATTTCAGTCTGGAGGAGAATGTTGGCTGCTGATAATTCGGCTGACCGTATGAGTTGTACCACGTCCTGACGGGCTGGGGGTGGAACTCCTCGGGGGGATCTTTCACCCGTAATTCCCCCTCCCGTTTCCTGTTCATCATGACGGAATTATTTATTCATTCATTCATCTAATTCAGAGCAAAGCGGTAAAACGGTGAAAGTCGATTCTGACTATTGGTCAGTTTTCAGTAAATATCTCGAAACCCAAGGGAGATGGCCAAATGTTTGTCATGACCTTTTTTGTAGAGCTAATTAGGGGCTACAAAAAAGGTAATTACGAAAATTTCGTTATCTGCCTTAAATTCGAAGATATTCCGCGAAAACTCGGCGATGGGCTGAGACGCGTTCCGGAAAACTTCATTACGAATCTGAATGTTTACGAAGTTATCTTATTTTTCATGTTCATGAGGGGAGCATTTTGCCCTTCTGCAATGTCTGAATACTAGATTAATCATTAATTGACTAATTAATTGATTAATTAGTCAATTGAAATCATAAATTAACGAGTTAATTCATGGATTAATTGATGAATTCGTTTCGTAAATTATAAATATCTTTGTCAGTGTAAAAAATGTTAATTTCTTCTCCTGAATTTAAGAAAACCTGATAATCGCCGCTTGATCATTGGCCACAGGCGCTTTTTCCTCTTGATTTTTAACGATTAAAATGGGTTTGGCCTTCAGTTCTGACGCTTTCGTCTGATTAATCCTGTTTTTTATGTTCTTAGAGGCATCTTTGAGTGGTCTCTCTGGCGGAATCTTCAGCTGTTGTTTAACGGACGCCTCAGAAATACTCTGAACACTCTGAACAGCAGCATTGTGATAAATTTCCACCACTTCTTGTTCATTTTTATTCATAAGTTTTTTCCGCGGAGATTGCGGTTTCTCGTGGGAATCGTTCGGGAGAGGCTGGGGCTCTTCAACTTTGTGCACTGCAATTAATTTTTACATTCTGCACTTGTTGACGAACGCGTGAATGATTCATTTCAACTCTTTCTTAAAAATAATTCAGTAGCAAGGCGATAAAACGGTCCAAATCAGCTTAATTAAGGGAGATAGCGGAATTTTTGTGAAGACCTTTTTTGTAGAGGGAATTGAGCCCGACAAAAAAGGTCATGACAACAATTTTGCTATCTCCGCTGGGTTTCGAGATATTCAGTAAAACATTTACCGCTTCGCTGCTGAATTTTAATTTTCCCTCAATTATATCAATTTTTTTGCAAATTGAAGCCAAAAATTTAGCTATTAAATACATTTAAGGCCGTTTTGATGACTTTACCTCGACGTTTGACCCTCCGAACATGCCTAGTCTCCGATAAATTAGCCACATGTTTACTTGCAGTAGTGCTTTTTGAATTAGACCTCTTCAACTTCATCTTCCTCCTCTTCTTCTTCATCAATCTGTGAGGGGACTCATCCTGTCTCGATGATACAGGTTTTTTACTTTGCACCACGGAATATAATTCTCGGGGTTTCAATACTTCATCGCGAGCGGATTTCTCTCGTCTCTCAGTCAATTTTAAAACAATCTCCGGCTCTCGAGGGAGCGTTTCTATAATCTCAGGATTTGAGGGATCAAAAAATTGATTGTTGCTAATTGAGAAAACGTGTCGCAGGGATTTTTCACTCCAGGTGTTTGGAATTAATTGAACTGATGACTTATTCAGTTCGAGGGCAATGGTTGACGCTAGTTTCGGAGGTTTTGGAGAATCGGGGAAGTCTTTTTCTGAAATGAAAGGGAGTTGACATCCAATGGTTGTCTCATTTATTCAATCATTCATTCCATGATTAACTGATTAATTGATTGATTGATTCATTCCTTCATTCATTCATTTTTATAAAGACATCTGACTTTAAATTTATGGATTTAATAAATTAAATCAATAAAATAATAATTATTATTATTTCATAATTAATAATAATAATTGTTTAATAATTTATTGATTTTACAAATTGACTTCTTCAAGTGAACTTGAATTTAAATTAAAATTAAATTCACGTATGGAAAAAAAATAAAAAAACCGAATGTAAAATAACAATTTAATTGAAAAATTGTTGGTTTTTTGCGCCAATCCTATTAAAAATTATGCAACTCTCCCGTGCGCTTTCAAATAGAAACTGTTTACGGAAAAAAATTATAAATGTTGATTTTTCTATGTAATTCGCTCAATTGAGATTTTTTCTCTAAGAATCCTTGAGCCCGCATTTTCTAATTTTTTCCCCTTAGATGTTATACGAGAAAAGAATAAAAATACTTCGGAAAAAACTTGGAAAATTTATGCCCAATAAATTAAATAGAGAAATCAAAATCTATTGAGTTTTTTCTATGAAATATCTCTCAACAAAGTTGACGCAAAAAACGACTGGGATTTTAAAATAAAATTCTTACAGACTCCCAATAAAAATTGAACAGAATTTCGTTGACATTTCCCATTACAATCACTCGATAATAAAATAAAATGTCAACTATTTTGGCATTTTAACAGTTAATATTTATTTTAAATTTATTTAAATCCAACTTAATTTAAATGTATGTTAAATATTAACTATTATTCGTAAAATAATAGTTAAAAAAATTGAATTTCAAGTATGACTGAGATAACCCACCAATTTGCTCATTCTCATTGGCTTCATTCGCCCCAATCTTCTCGATGAATCGAATCTCCTCGATCATGGGGATTATTGGAATTCTGGGGCTATCGACCTGGCTCGATCTGGGAGACACCACGTAGGGTATCTCCATGGTCATGTCCATGGAGGTGGGGCCCGCGCTCTGGTACAGCATTGCGTAATAATCCAGACAATTTTTCACCACATTGCATCGCTCCCCCGCCCAGTCCAATTTCCCGTCGAGCGCTGCACCGCCAAAACGCAGCAGCGGACACGATCCCATTTTATTAATTAGATTAATTAGCCTGATTGCGCTAATTGAAATGAATGGGTGGAGCGGAATTATGCAAACCTGTCAATTGAATGTCCGATCCACTCTTGACACTAGTGCAATTCGTCCCAGTTGCATCGTCACTCTCATCTGCGGAACAAATAATTCATCATTCGTGAAGGGAGAACTGTCGCGTGGCTCGTACACGAAAAATTATTATACTTCTTCGATAAGTTTGACAACGTTCAAACTCCATGTCATCCAGCATTCACCGGTGGACTCTTGCCAATAATATAGAACGAGAAGAGCATTAAAATTTTACTGAGTCAAATTGAATTGAGGAAATCGGGGTGCAGGGATTCAGGGGGAATTTAAAAAGTACACTGAACAAATATTCATCGAAATGTTTGTCTGTGGATTATTTAGTCACTTGATGTTTGTTCAGTCTTTTGTTATCGGGCGAATCTCGAACGTTTTTCTCGCGTCTCGAGGGTCGAGCCGATTTCACCGATTTTAATAACGGTATCGCCAGAAAAATCTATCAATTTTTTCGGGAGATTAGAGTCTTCGGAAGATCGTGATAAAATTTTGGCCTGTAAATAAAAATTGGTCTGGTAGGAGTTGATCGTCCGCATCGATAAAACTGCAAAACTAAAACTAAAGAACTAAAATAAAAACTAAAAAACTAACACTCATTTTTATGCATTCGTCATTAATTATTCAAAATTAACGGAATAAAGAATTTTCCCTCGATTTTTCTCAAATTTAGGAGAGGATTTTAAAAGCCTGCAGTGTGCGTGGGGTTCTCCAATGAGGTTCCTCGCTTAAAATTGTCATCATATAAAAATCAATGCTCCCACAGGAATAATTTAATTCCACTGATCAAACCGAGATTCTGACATTCGCAAAAATGTCTCCATATGAAATCTCATACTATTGCAGCACTGTTATAAAAAATGAAATTTCATGGACAGGTGACACTGAATACGATTTAGGGCAAAAAAAAATTAAATTTCAGGTTTCACGGAAAATTCAGTAAAATTACAGAATTTTAAGCAGCATAAAGACGAGAATTCCTTAATTTATTCGAATTTCCAATCTAAAATGAATATTTAGTGTCAAATTACATAGAATTCTTAGTGAAATCTAAAATTCCATAATTTTTGTTCCCCTCTAAATTGCATTCAGTGTCACTGTCCTATTCATTTTCAGGGAAAAATAGAATTGAAATTTACAGGTCTCTTCGATTTTTCCACGAAATTTTGAATTTTAAACTCCATAAAAATTTCCAAAAAGTGTATGAAAATTTAAGCCAAAAATTGTTAACAGTGAACCAACAGGATGGTATTTCAAGCCAATAGTGTGCGCAGGGTTTACCAATCCCCCACAGAAATGATTTCCCCCCATCGATCAAACTAAAATTCTGACATTCGCAAAAGTGTCTCGATACAAAATATCACATCATTGCAACTGGCAGAGTTGAATTGTTTTTAACTCTACGCATGCACCCACCCCGCCTATCATCCGACTGCGACTGCCCAAAAATCAGAAGTGGGAGAGTGCAGTAAACAGTAAATCGCTGGGAAAGATAACACTCCCAAGGAGAAATAACACGATCCGCGATATAATCCAGGAAGGGATTCCCAGGAATCACTGCTCCATCGACCCAAATGCGTCTCACAATGCATTTCGTATTGAATATCAACGCCTCAGCAGTCAACGATTGCCTGCTAACTCATCAATCCTGTTGAGCGCATTAAACCTTTCAATCCCCTTTCAAAACTCATCAGTATTCCCCGGCCCCTCGTAATAATTCAACAGCCGACGTCAACTGAATTTTACGAGGCTCCTAAACCCACTCCAAGTACCATCGCCTAAAACTATTTATTCAGCGGAGTTATATGAAGCAATCCTGAGAAAGTTTTCGTGACGTTAGTGTATGCTGGGACAGTGCCAGAAAATTGATACGAGTTCAGACCAGTGTTTTCTATTTTCTTATTCTCCATTTGCTTGAGAGGATGACGGCTGGGAAAGTAATCGATTTCGACGATCTGGGTAATTAAACTAATTAATCTCATTGTACATAGTCCTGTCTAATTGGACAATCATATCTCCCAATTGCTGAGCATTCACAACATATTGTTGATCACTTTGCAGCTGATCACACTTTCACTGGATTTGAGATTCGTGCGAAATCTCGAGAATGCGAATTTAAATCTGTTATCAGTGTCTTTGTTTTTGTTCGGGTCAAGGGGAGGGGCTGATGTTGTTAATTACGAGGTTATGTCGTTTTTTGATTATTTTTTATCTGAGGCTAATGATAAACGATTGAGCTATTCTATATTTTTTTAATTGCGTGCTGATAACTTTGGAATTTTATGTTCTGTTTTGAATAGTAGAAGACAGATTGCTGTCTTCGAAATGTAGCTATAGTTTTTTGCAATACAATTTTTCAAGGAAAATATGCTTACTGTGTTCAGTTCCATAACTGTATCAATTTCATGTTACGGGGCATTAATAATGACAATTAAATCTATCTCACTGATATTATTCACTCATCTTTTATCTTATCCCCCCACCCGATTTTCTCATTCTAGACAACGACATCCAACAATCAATCCACAAGATTTTAAATATATATTGATGAAATGATATTGTTCCCGTGATTGAAATAATTAGAGAAATTTTTTTAAATAAGAAAATATCATTTTGCATTGATTTCATTTCATGCAATTGAAAGTATTTTTTTACACAATTTAAAATAAAAAAACGAAGAAGTATTGAATAATTGAAGAAGTATTTCTTCAATTTTGTTGATAAATTGCATAAATTCTGATTTTACCTCCTGAATCATCACGTTTGCAATTCCATAAATATTTCAATACCAGGAGATCAAATAAAATAACTGAAATGACAATTCATTATTATGAATTTAAAAAATATCACTGTGAAAATAAAATAGAAATTCAATTAAATTAAACTACCTCCAACATTCATTCTTCATCTCATCCCCTGAGACAGCAACTTCGCATTTCTCACACAATTAAAAAATCTTTTCCTCCACTTTAAAATCAAAAACGAAAGAATATTGAGTAAACTTCTTCATTTTTCCTGCCAAATTGTGTAAATCATTATTTTCATCAATCATCATTATTTTACCTCAATCATCACCCTCGCAATTCCATAAAAACCTCAATGCCAGGAGATCAACTAAAATAACTGAAGTGACAATTAATCATCATGAATTTATAAATATCACTGTGAAAATAAAATAGAAATGAATTGAAATTAAGTACCTCCAACGTTCCCCTTTCATCTCACCCATCATTTCCTCTCATTCCAGACAAAGACATTCAGGAACTGATCCACGAGGCTATGAACGTGAGGGAGAAGGCATACTGTCCCTACAGCAACTTCCAAGTGGGTGCTGCATTGAGGTGCGAGGATGGTACGATATCAACTGGCTGCAACGTGGAGAACGCAGCATTCGCCGCCGGCGTCTGCGCTGAGAGGGCCGCGATATCGAAAGCCATCTCCGAAGGGAAGAGGAAATTCAGTGCTCTCGCTGTGGTAGCTAAATCCGTCGATGGGGCTGCCACGTCGCCCTGTGGCGTCTGCCGACAGATGTTGGCGGAATTCGGGGACATTCCCATTTATCTGGCACCTCCCGACATGAAGAAAGTCCTCAGAACCTCGTTGAGAGAACTCCTGCCCTTTTCGTTCGGACTCAATGGAGTTATATTCGAGTAGACGACAATTTATATCACAACGCAATTCATAATATGTGGGAATTAATTGACGAATAATTAATGGGCACATATTATGAGGAATGAATTATTTCGGCACTCATACATATCGTATTATTTTATGTAAGAATGACAGAATTGATCTTCCATCTGAATTTATTTAATCTTCTGATGCAAAAATCATATCACTTGTTCATCTTTCAGCTCATTCGGAAATTCGTTAGTGCAGTGGTGAATTCATTACAGTATTTCTTATAATTACCTGTCTCAGAAAATATTCAAATTCGGTTGTTGCACCATTTTTTCTATTGAATGAAATAATGAAACATGAGAATTGAATTAAAAACATTACATACGTACTTTTATATCCAGAGAAATCATGAAAAATCAATCCTCAATCACCTAAAGTTTACCAATATTTCATTAATTGTTTGAAAAAAATAACAATAAAAAAAAATGATTTAACAATGGAGACAGTAGTGTATCATTTCACCACTTCACTAATTAATCAATCGACTCCCACCCGTGTCACTCGCAATAATACCCAAATTACACAAACATCCAAAATCTAAATTACAAGCTTAATAAAAATACAACTGTAACTATATACAAAATCGCGTATTAACATTGTACTATATACAGCATTCGTGGAGTGACAATTGAAAATAATTTGACTGAAGCAATTTAATCTGTGGAAATGCATCGTTGAGCCCAATTCATCAACTCATTAATATTGGAAGCCTCCACTGAATTACCAGAATGGACACCTGTGGAAATAAAAAATGTATAATGCACATCTTGCAAATGAAATGTAAGATTTTCATTTTCCAAATGGTAATGATAATCGTCTTACCATCCAATGTAGCATTGACACAAATTTTCGTTATTCGTGGCTTGCTGTATGAGCAGTTGCACCTGTCGTTGGACACTCAGGGTTTCTTCGTGGAGGAAATCTCGTCCAGTCAACTTGTCCCTGACCCTCGTGATGATGGCCAGAGCCTTCTTATTCAGTGCCTCTGGCTGATTGTTGTCCCCTCCATTCTCAATACTGCAGGGTCCCACTCCCTTCTTCGGTAAAGTCGACGTCAGTGACTCCAGGATGTCCCCGTGCTCCTGACTGCTGCTCGTGTTCATACTCTGGGCGTCTGACCTGGTCCCCTTGGGTGCTGCATTGTCCATGAGCCTCCAGTTGAGCAGTGGATCGTAAACGAAGGCCTCCAGCACAGCCATCAGACTGTCTTTATTACGGTGCAGCACTGACATCACTGATTCACAGGTTCTCCTGTACGTCCCCTCGATTCCAGTCACTTCCATGGCATTTATCAGCATTCTGGTCAGCCTGAAGGGAATCTTCTCCGGGAATTTCTCCCTGGTCATTGCCACTTCGAAACAATCGCCGAAATCTATGTGGAGGATTTTTCCACTCAGTCGGTCTAGCATTAGATTGGAAGGATGTCGATCACCGAGACCCAGAATATACCTGCCAAAAACAATATTTAAAATTCGAAAAAGATGATCATTATGATTTAGGAAGATTGGGGTTGACATCAAGTCGAATTCAGATCATGTAAAGCTGACGATTTCAATTTTTCATAAATTAAAAATGGAAGAGTGGAATTTCTCTTTTTTTTTTATTTGAAATTCATTTTCGTTTGAAATGCTCTTCA
Organism: Diachasma alloeum; assembly: GCF_001412515.2. Taxonomy (NCBI): domain Eukaryota; kingdom Metazoa; phylum Arthropoda; class Insecta; order Hymenoptera; family Braconidae; genus Diachasma; species Diachasma alloeum. The sequence continues at coordinate 5,508,999 of NW_021680345.1, forward strand.
ATTTTCAGTGACGCAGAGTGGAATTTCCCTTTCTCATGTTATTCTTCAAATATTTCTTTTAGTTAAGCCTCAAAACGTGATCATTTTTGCAATTCCACGTCGACCGAACCAGACTAAACTTTTTCTTCAAAAAAAATATTTCCATACATGGCTAGCATTCCCCCAAACTTCACTGTCTCACCATAATTTTTTGTTCTGAGATACCAATTACCAAACATTGAATTTTCAAAGAATAAACCATAAAAATAATAAGAGTGAAGCCACCAGGCAAAAAATACATACCCCACCATGGACATGACCGCCAGTGACCTAGTATAATTAGTCCTCCGATCGAACCAAACTTCACTGGAAGGTGACTTCAGCCAGAGTAGCCTGGACAGATCATCCCCATGCGTGTGTTCCAGTGCATGCTCAAACACCTCGACCTTCTGCATCAGCATCAAGTGATCATAGTCCGGCGCCATCCTCAGCATGATCCTATGCTCGATATTCAGTAGAATCTTCTTCTTATCCCGATAATCCCTTATCAACGTGTGCAGGGTATCGCAGTGAGGTACCCAGCCTATGAGCCCACTATTAGTGGACAGAGGGATCACCGCGTACCTCTGTATCGTCAGATTCCTCCTGAAGGTGTCAGGATCGTGAAGCAGCAGAGTGTTAACCAGGCCAAACAGCTGCATAACTCTCTCGTCCTGCCTGAGGTCCTCGTGGCCCTTCAGCAGAAACATGTAGTCCTTACCATTGCTGCCCCTGATGCAGAGCTTCCTGGGTCGTTGTTTGCTCGTGATGACCTGCATCGAGCTGTGAATACTCTGGATCCTGACGATTGGCTGGCCTGGACAGTAGCTCCCAGGCACAGCAAGCTCCAGGTCCCTGCAGAGGAGGAGTTTGGGGCTCACGTACTGCAGCTCGAGGCTCGTTAATTGAGGCAATTGTCGTGAAATCCTCCTGAAGACGTGGTAGTAGAGGTCCCAGGCTTGATTCAGATCCCTGACATTGCCAGACACCTTGTACCTGTGACACCACTCCTGGGCGTCCATCAAATCCCTCCCATAAGCCTGATTGAACGACGTTTCCTTCAGAGTCTGGGGGCCTCGTTCCAACATGGCGTGCAGGGGCTCCAGTGTCTCGAACATTCCATTGACATTTCTCTCACCGAAGTACAGTCTACTGGCCTCCTCGAGGCCCTCGTGCCACAGCTCGTGCCAGAGAATTGCCACTCTGATGAGCTCGTCACTAGCCATAATCGCTTGTTGCACCAATGTTGGACTGTGCTCGCACATGTTCTTCAGGATTTTGTTGGCTGCTGCCTTGCGTGCCACACTGGCACTCTTGGAGGCCACTGTCAGAGGGTAGACCAGGGCCTGAGGGTGGGACTTGCCGATGTCTATCAAGAGGTGGTGGATACATCTGCCCACGAGGGCCCTAGGGGTGTCGATTCGCGCGATCAACTGGGGGATCACCTGCAGCCAGGTGTTGATCTCGATCAGGCGGATTCCCTCGACGATGGCGTCGTACACCTCCGGCCACTGGCCGTAGTCGAACCAGAGGGTCAGGAGGCGCAGGGTGTCTTGAAGGGAATTCCCGTGGGAGAGGTTTATGGATTTGAAGAAACCATCCACCGCTGGGACTGTGAAGCGAGAGATGTACTGGGCGTTTGATAGCGAGACGCGAGAACCGTTGGTACTGCCTGTAAAAAACATTTCGAGATTTTTTTTTAATTTTAAATATTTTATTTTTGGTATTTTTGAACGTTAATTAGGAATTTTACTGCAATCTCAGCACGTCTATTTTTTAGATGTTAATTATGACTCATTCAGTAATTAATTGAATGGAATAATCTTTTTTTTACGCAGGGGAGGGTGGGGTAGAACGGACACTTTTGACTTTTTTAAAAATAATTATAACTCAGAAACAGACTTGTCGATTGAGCTCAGTCTAAGCTCATCACCAGGGGAATAATTGTTCTTTCAATTGCAAAATGAGATTATTCAATTTCATGAAGAATTCAACACGTAATAAACATTTCAAGAAAAGTCAAAAGTGTTAATTTTACCCCACCCTCCCCTAAACTCGATTTGAAAAAATCAACTCATAAATTCACAGAAAATAACTACATTTACTGATTAAATTCCAGTTCAACCCACTTGACGTCTGCAACGTCTAAAAATCCAAAAACATCACAAATTAAAAAATAATTGAAAAATCCTCATACCATTGCCCTCCCTAGCCTCCTGCACGGCGCTATCGCTCTGCTGATGCTTATAAAACAGAACAGTCTCAAAGTTCGTGTAAGCAAATGCATGCCAGGCCTTGTACCAGCTGGGGTCATGTTCAGTGGCAGCTCTGTAATACGACAAAACCGCTGGTATCGAGGTCTCATTGATCCCCTTCAAGGACTCCATCCACTCCCCGAGTTTCAGATAACACCTCGCCAGAAGTCGCCGGTGAGCCTCCGCCTGTTCCTGGCTCTGCTGATGAATGCCATCGTCCGACTGGCTGACAAGACTGGTGACAGCAGCTGCTGCAGGCTGCAGGGAGTTCTGAATAAACAATTTCAACTGATTGTAAGCCTCCTCCCTCTTATTCGCCATCCACATGTGCTTGCAGTAGGCGAATGTGACCTGAGGGTGTTGAGTGGGCAGTGGATCATCAGGTGTTTTCGATGGATCCACCCCCAGCAGCATGACTAGAGTTTTATGACACAATTGAAGACTTCCACTCTTTCTGCAGAGACTGGCGTACTTCAGCCACGTGTACATGTCGTCCTGAGGTGATACAACGAGTGTGTGCACCTGAATTATCCTCTGCCAGTCCTCGACGATTCTCTGGCCCCCCTGGAGCCTCTGCCACCACATGTACTTGATCGTCTGGCGTCTCTCAGGCACCAATTTCCACTGAATTACTTCCTCGAGTTCCGCCAACTTCTGGACCTCCACCATCGCGTTGTAAGCCCTTTGGTAGCTCTCCCCAGCCATCGCCGTTAATTCAGTGTCCAAGAGGTCTCGAGCACTGTCTATCAGCTGATGTGCCACGTTGTACTGGTCATTGTGAATCGCCAGAACTGCTCGGTAGAACGCACCGTCCTGAGAGTCCTTGGGCACCAGTCCCACGTACTTCTCCATGCTCTCCCACTGCCCCAGCCCCCAGGCAGCAGCTGCTGCCATCCTCGCCATTCTCTGCTTGGTTTCGTCGGTCTGGTGCGACCACTGGCGTGTCGCCACGTCGTGCAGCTGGCCCCATTCACCCAGCGCCTCCAAACATCGCATCTCCCCCAGGGTCGACTCCACATCCGCTGAATCTGTCTCCAGACGCTCCTTGTAGAGGTGCAGGGCTTTGTCCCAGTTGTGGAGCTTCTCGTACCAACGCACCTGGACTTTCAGTTCCTGCTGGTTGTCCTGGTTCATCACGTACTCCAGGAGACCCTCCGCTGCCTCCTTCTGCTGGAGCTTGTTGTTTATGGAGATCAGGGACTCGAAGACACTGCTGTTTCTGCTCTTGTGGAATTCGTCCTCCTTGTAGTGGAGGGCTTTCGCGTACGCTCGACAGTGCATCGCTCGCTCGCCCAGGATTTTGTTGTCCAGGGGAAGGGGACCTTCAGGAGGAAATTGGCGTTATTAGGGTGCGTTATCGTCTTTTTTTAAGCTTTTTGTGATGACTCGAGGTAAATTAATGGCATTTTTATGGCCCTTAGTTTACTGATGCATTCGTTTTTCCATCATTTCTGTCGTCAATTCCATTATTCTATGATTGGTCTCATAATAATCTCCCTGACATCTCGAAAATATTATAGCAATAATTAATATTCTGTTACTAATTGCCCACACCAAAGTGCTCCATAAACTATAAAATTAAGAGGATTATTATTTTTTTCTTAATTTAGTTATGAAATGATGACGTCAGATAATTTAATGTCATTTGATCACCATTTAGTTTACTCAAAAATTAGTTTTCCAATAGTTTTTGTCACAAATTCCATCATAATAAATTAATTAGTGAATAAAAATTAAAACAATTATCATCCTCTCATGAATTACCTTTCAAAATTCCTTTCCCAATTTTGTCATAAATACCACCATAATAAATAAATGAATTATTAAAAATGATTAAGCCAATTACCTTTATCACAGTGCTCCATAAACTCCGCAAGATTCAAAATGGTCTGAGTAATCTCCGGAATATCCGGTACCATGAGAGCCTGCTGGAGGGTCTGAATGAGCTCCCCTCGATACGGATCAGTCAGCTCTGTCCAGCAAGACACGAAAGCCGCGTTGAACAGATCCCTGGGTAGCTGTGAATAAGTCTGCGCCAGGGCCCAGCAGGATCTCAAAGCAGGCGAGGGGGACTCCTTCAGAAGGCCTATCGACAACGACCTCAGCCACTCCAGCCAGTCGTCCTTGGAGACCCTTCGCGTCGCTGTCCACGCCTTCTGGAGGTTCGACGCTGACACGTGCAGGCGCTTGATCATCGTCGTGTCCGAAGAGGTCAACGACAAGTCTCTGTTCTTGTTCCTGGAGTTCCTGTGCCTCATGAGAAGGTAGTCGTCCCCCTCGGCCATCGATGTCTCCGTTAAAATCTTGTCCACGAGGATGTCGTACTGGGAATTAACGATCTTGTGTTTGGTCATGACTTTCTGCACAAGTGTTATGAATATCTGATACTTCTTCCCCAGTTGGATCACCAGGGCGCAGAGGGTCTCCATCGCAGTGGCCCTGAGCTCAGGACACTGATCAAGAGTCCTCACCAGGGGATGCACAATTCTCGAGGCAAAATCCGTGAAGTCCAGAGTATCTGCGAGGTGATCCACTGTCTCCAAGGCGACTCTGTTGACGGTTACAGGACAGTCAGACGCGTGAAACAGTTTGACAATGGGTGGGAGAACCAGGTGAAGGTAGTTATCCAGATTATTCCCGAATTTCTGGAGTGCGAGGAGAAGCTTAACCGTGACACTTCGATCTTTACTCGTGTCGTGGGTGAGCACCCTCAGGATCTGTGGCATCAGCTGAGGAAGATAAATCTTGAATTCAGCACCTAGGGCCACAGCAATGTGCTCCACCAGGAGGATCAGGGTGCTCTGAAGAGGGCTGTTCACAGTCCAGAATTCCTTAATCAAATTGAAGGTGTCGTCGAGGTAGTTTCTGATGTGTTGTTTGACAATTGCTATGAGAATCGCCAGCTGTTGAAACAGATATTCCCGGAAGTTGACGTCAGCTGTTCTCACGACATTCAGAAAACTGGGCATCACTTGGGAGATGTAAGGGACACACTTGATCCCCAAACTTTTGAAGATGAAGGTCACAGCCTGGACCACCATCGTGTGATGTTGAGCTAGGGTTGGATCCCTGATGATCCTCATCAGTGTGGCAATTGCAATTGCTGGGTAATACTCCTCGAGACTGGAGGAGGACATATTGACGAGCATTTCACTGGTAGTTAAATCCTGATTGCTCTCGATATCACTTTTGGTGTCGGTGACTGATGTCAGCTGATTGTCCACCTGCGAGTCAATCTGTCCAAGGTTCATCTTATGTTTGTAAGGATCCAGAGCCCCGAGCAGCCCGAGGACTCGAATAGTCTCTCTTCTGATGATGGGCTGCTGCTCGGTCTTCAGGAAGTTGATCAGGACCTCCAGCAGCGTGGGGTACTGCATGTAGGGTTTCACCACGTGTCCAGTGCTGCCGACAAGTTGCCCAAGCACCCAGAGGGCGACTCCTCGTTTCTCCGGGGAACTTGCGTCCACCAGCATCTCCAGGAGGATTGACAGCAACTCTGGCATCCACTGCTGCATCTCTGAGCCATTTACCTCCGCGAGGTCTCCAACTGCTCGAAGAATCGCCAGGACGACTCCTGGGTTGGGCTCTGGCTCCTTGAGTTTGGGCACCAGGACCTTCAGGATGGGCTTCATGTAGGGACGAATCAGCCTCGGGGCACTGACCACCAGGTGGTCAAGCATCCTGGCCGCTTGCTCCTTATTCCTCCCCATCCCCGAGTGCTCCAGTTCTGTTAAAAATTGAATGAGGGTCTTCCTGAGGGAGGGCATCACGTACGCTGGATTCATCGTGCTCAATCTGCCAATTGTCCTGATGGCGAGTTCTCTTATCTCGAACATTTCGTCGTTCATCGCGACGAAGAGGGCTGAGAGGCTCTCAGCTTGGGCCAGATGAATGTCGAAGGAGTCGTCCAGGGAGGCGAGCACTGAAATCCGAACGTCTGGGTCGGTGTCGGTGATCCCCACAACCAGAAGCTTCCCAAGAACTGCGGATACTGTGTTGGTTACTGTCGGCCCTGGCTGGCTGAGGGCCAGTCTGAGGAGTCTCGAGCACGTTCTCACCGCCTCCAGGCGGACCTCGGGCTGTTCTGAGGTGAGAAAGTGGTCGGCGCAACGGCGGACGAATTGGAGGAGCGGATTCCCGTCGAAGTTGAAGGTCCCCAGGGTGCGGAGGGCGAGGACTGTCGAGGGAACGTCCATGGGTTCTGTTGGCGGCGCCGCGAGAATGCCACTGGGACTCGTTGCCGTCCAGGGGGCACCCGGGTGACGAAGTGGCTTGTGCATCAGGACCTGGGGATTTTTATTGTTTCAATTGATTTTTGGGGACGGTTTTTCAAAGAAAAAAAAGAATGGATTTTCTTCTCCAAGAATTTTCTTCTGATAAAAGTCACAATATCTGGAAAACTTTGAGGTTTATCGAAAAATATGACATGAGCTTTTTTGCAGCCCAGGAAATTCTGTACAAAAATGTATTTTTGACTTTTTTAGATGAATTCCCTGGTTTTGGAGATATTACGAATTTTCTTGGTGAAGGAAACAAGTGGACTTTCGTTGGAAAGTTTCCTCTTCTAATAAAAGTCGTAATATCTGCAGAACTTCGAGGTTTATCAAAAAACATCAGAAGAACTTTTTTGAAGCGCATAAAATTCTCTCCAAAAAGTTCTTCTGACATTTTCCGATAAATCCACTCATATTTGAGAATTTGTATTCTTAAAATGTTATTCTCACGAATAAAATTATTTCCCACCACAAATAGACTTCATTCATTACGAATCCAAATAATTACCACGCGATCGACGAGCATCCCTCGCCCACCAAAAACTCCCCTTCATTAATTACTAATCAACCCATCAAGTCCCAAAAGAGTCTCCCACCTGTGAAAGCATCCTCAGGAGTCCCTGCGAGATGTCCGGCTTGAGCGAAGGGACATTATGTGCCAGTTCCCTCAAAGAAGTCGTTAAAATGGGGCTCAGCCCAGTCGCCAACATCGACTCCAACAAGTCCTTCGCCTCAGCACTGATGGCCTGCTTCACAGCGTGCGCCAGAAGCGTGATGCAGATGAAAACCGCGGGCTCCAGAGGTGCCCCCCTCTTCTTATTAGGCGTCTCCTTGGACGGCAAGCTGCTCTTGATCACCTCCATGATCTTCGGAAGATACGGTTTGATGGAGTCCCCCACAGCCACCGAGATGAGTCCAATGGTCATGAACGCAGCATAACGATCCTTCTCCCTGCCCCTCAGCACAATCAGCAAATAATTCAAGGTGTCCCTGAGGTGTTCCTTCGTGAACTTATCAGTATTGAAAGCCACCAGTCTGGGCAGTAGCGTCATCAACGCGTGCTGAATATGGGGATTCTTCGACAGCCTCTGGTTCAGCACATCCATATAAACGTCATCGAGCCTCTCCTGCATGAGCTGCCTGCAGGCAGCTGACTCGTGCACTGGATACAAGCACTGCTGTGAGTACTGAGCAGTAGAATTACCCCCATTGATGCCATTCACCCCATTACCCCCAGTGCTGTTGATAATATCATTGTAGACGCCATCAGTGGCCGATCTGTTGGCACAACCCGACCACTTGGAGACTATAATCGTCTTCAGCCTGGGCATCAGCACGAGGATGTCGTTGTCGTTCTGAGGATTCGATAGATTCAGCCTCTCCATCAGCTCCTCGTACTTCTTCTCCCACTGGACATTGCTGCAGCGAAGGAGCTCGTTGAGCACCAGGAGAGACCCATGAATCCTGTCGTCTCGGTTGAACCCTCGCTCCCTGCTGTAGACGTCCTCGAAGCCAGCGATTATCTCGTCGTAGCACTGCTTGTACCACTGGGACTTGTGCATTTGCTTTGCTGTCTCTCGTTGGGCTGTCACCACCAGGGCAGCTCGCAGGGCCTCCACTGCCCCCTCCCTGATGACTGCCTTTGGGTCCCTCACTGCGTTGAAGATGAGGTCGAAGAAGGGCGTCACCTGCTGGAAGAAGTACGTCGGCATCGACACCGCCAGCTCGCGGAGGACGAGAACTGCTGCGTGACGTTTTCCCTCGTTTCTGTCACCCCCCAGCCACTCGAACGCCCTCTTCACCTCGAACTCCACGTACTCGGCTGTGTAGGTGCCTGAGACCAGCGCCAGCTTGCCAACAGTCTTCGCTGCGAGCTCCATCACCCCCACGTCCGAGGAGGGCAGCAAGTTCCTCAGGTAATTGGCGAAGCGAATTGTTCGCGTGTTTATGTTGCCCACGTCGGCGCCTATCAGGCAGACTATCGCCAGGATTCCGCCCTTCTTCTCGTTCATGTCCGAGCCGGAGACCATCTCGAAGATGTGGTGGTTGAACTCGTCCATGAAGGAGGTGATCTCCTCTTGGGAGGTCTCTCGGAGCTCCGTTTTTATGTAGTGGCAGAGGTCGCGCGCCGCTTTGTTACGGACCTCCTCGTGGCGGGACTTCAGCCGCTGGACGAACTGCTGGACTAGGGTCGACGACATCTTGACGGGGGGGGCTGCAATTGATTGATTGGTTGACTGAAATTTTATTCACTGTGAAGCTCGAACTAGCGATTAATTCGACAGCAGAAAATTTGTCTTAGGCCAATCTAGGGGTGCACAAATGTTTTCAAGTAATGGAGAAACTCTTTCGCATTTAAGGATGTTCGACACCCTTTTAGCCAAAATTGACGTTGTTTTCATTTTTCTGGAAAATTATCGATGGGAGTGACGTGAAAAAATATAACGATTTTGTGATTTGTCGTTCTTCAATGGCTCACGAAGTTGCGTAGTGGTGCGATAATTTTCATGCGTTTTTTCTACAGTTTTGTGATTCTTTTTAAAAGTTTAGAGAAAACGCAGGAAAATGTTCGCACCACCTTAAAATTTCGTCAGTCATTAAATAATGACAAAACGCAAAAACGTTATATTTTTTCACGTCAATTCCATCATAAGTTTGCCAGAAAAATTTAAAAAACGTGAATTTTGGCAGAAAGGGTCTAGAACATCCTTAGAAGACATTTGTCCATACGATTATTTGACTCTCCTACACTTGAATATTCCCTAAATTGAATTTTCCGCATAGGAATATTCTGCCAGTTTCAGCTTCATTTATTCACTGCAGGGATAGCCAAATTCGTCGTATTTAATTGCCGGATACTGTAGCCATCAATTAGTTAAAATCACTCTTAAATTTTTTGAGTAGGGGAGGGTGGGGTAAAATGGACACTTTAGACTTTTTTTAAATTGTTCATAACTCAGAAACAAATTTATCAATTGAGCTCAGTTTAGGCTCGTCACAAAGAGAAAGGACTGTTCTTTGTATTGAAAAAAAATATTAAATTTCATCAACATTTTCAACCCCTCATTAACATTTGTAAAATTTCCCCTCGAACTCAATTGTATCGTAAAGGTCATAATTTTTCAATATTTGACCCGAACAATAATTCTTTATTTATCCTGCAGTTTCATTTGAATTAACTGATTTAACCTTGAGATTAGATTTTATTTTTTGTCCCTGGGATAAATTTGAGATACTCTCCCGGGTAAAATAATCCATCGACCATCCAAATTTCCTTTTTTCTCATTAGACGTATTCGTCACGCGGATGAAACAGGGACTGATCCTTTCAGTTCTCACTCGTCTCTAGGACATAAAAATTCTATGGAACGAAAGCTAAAAAAATTAATCTAAAAAACTCCCATTCTTGAGAGATTCTATTAAAATTGTTGTTATTTCTCCAACGCCTCGTGACCTTTAACTGGATGCTTCATCTTTATTTTGGTATTGATGTAATAAGAGATGTGTCATCCTATTCAGTGTCCCTCGTGCTCAATCATCAGCATTATTTATCCGAATTCCCCAGTTCTCGAAGGACAAATTCTTCACTTTGTTTTTGTTATTCATGTATTCCGAGCGTTCTAACGCATTTAATAATGCACCATCTACCCAGCGCATTTGTATCAACAAATAAGTACAGAAGTAATGCTCATCTTCCACTGATTATTAATTTCCCATAAAATCAAAGAGAGTATCAATTTTCTGAAATGTTAAAAAGCCTCTGGAGCGATCACTTACTTCTCAATTATTCTTCCTGTGATGAACGCAATTCCTCAGATTCTCATCATCGTTGAGGTTAGATAGGTTAAGATTCATGGAGATTGTTTTCGCGTGGTTTACACATCTCACCACTGCACTAGTTGCCAATTGTTCGAGGGATTATTCAGCTTTAGGGGGGCCCTCGCTGACTCGGGAGTTTGTTTATGACAGGACAAGTGCAATGACAATCGGATGGGAGTTGCTTCATTGGATGCAGCCGTACGGCCCACACTGACGCACATTCGACGCGTGTTTGTGTGGTGTGTTGGGGTTGTGTAACACAACGCGCTATCGCTATCGCTGTTCGCAGCGTCGATCCTCTCCTGCGACGGTGTTAATTGTAAGGGAGTTTTATGAATGGACAGCTGCGAGAGTTGCGGGACTGCGTAATTAATCGATTATTTTACGCTCTATCCGCTCGGAAATTAATTAAATAGCGATTGACTAACAGCAATTCCCCTGTTTTATTGAAACGTAGGAGGGGGGGGGGAAAAAT
>NW_021680345.1:5519848-5553357 GCF_001412515.2 Diachasma alloeum
GGGGGGGGGGGGTAAAATGGACACGTGCGACTTTTTTCAATGTAAAGAACAACTCTTTCGATTTCTGATGAGTCTAAACTGAGCTCAATTGATAAATTTGTTTCTGAGTTATGAACAGTTGAAAAAAAAATCTAGGGAGAAGGAGAAAGGAGTGTTCTCCTCAGGAAAAAAAATTATTCCGCTTCATCAATAATTAAATAACGTTTTAACATTTTTTTAACGTTTTAACATAAAAAACATGTAGTCTCCATGTTGCCCTCACGAGAAAGAAGAAATGATGAATTTTGCATTCGCGTCAATTTCAAAATTGCCCAGCAAATACGAAAATCCGCCCCTTAAATTTAAGAATCCTTCAAAGAAACTAAACCCTGAACCTCTCTAATCACCACCCGCTGCCGAAAAATCATTACCAGATTCGCAAGTCATTCACCCGCCTCATTACCACTCCCATTTCCCACCGAATGACTCATCCTTCACCCCGGAAGTTCGCCAACTCCGGAGGTACCCCCCGACGACAACAAATAAAACTCCCGCAGAAAATCACCGCGCAATCGGGCACTTGCACGAAGCTCAATTCTTTCTAATTCCCTTATTCACACATTCCTCGGAATATATGGACAGCTAAACGTCGAAAATTATGGAGAAATATAGCCTAGATGTCTCGTGATAATTAATTCTAAATCAGTCGTTTTCGAGGCCAATTTTTCGGCCATGACGTCACGAAGACAGTCAGGTAACGCTTCATTGGTCGAAAAAGAAGAGAGTGGGGCGTTGTCGTCCTCCATTGGCCGAGGCGCACCTCGAGGTTGGGTTAGGTCCGCTCGAGCCATTCTGTGATTGGTCCAGCGCTCGACCGACCATGTGACGTCACTAGCTATTTCAAAACGCTTGAAATCCTCAACTTTTAACGACTAATTATCAATTCAGTAGCGAATTGATGAAACGGTTCAAGTCGACTTGGCTCTTAGCTGAGTTTTCCAGGAATATCTCAAAATCTAAGGGATATAGCGAAATTTTCGTACATATCTTTCTTGAAGCTCTTAATGTGCTCTACCGAAAAGGTCATAACAAAAATTTTGCTATCTGCCTTAGATTGCGAGATATTCATTGAAAACCCATGAGTAGTCAAAATCGACTTAAACCGTTTGACCACTTCGTTACTGATTTAATGAGCAATACTTCATTTGTGAATGAAAAATGAATTATGCGAGTCCCAAACTTGAGATTAGAAACTTGAAAAAAATTCATGCAAGTTCTCTATTGACGTCGGCTGGGGCCGTCTCAAAAAACCCCTCGAGAAAGCCGCTGCATCCCCCGACCCCTAAACCCAAGCGTCCCAAATTCTTTACAATTTCCCAAAACATCTGCCAAATTCCTCTCTCGGCGGGTCGTCCCCTATTCAAACACTCGACTCAGCCATCGAATTTCCCCTCGAAAAAACCCAAACAATTTTCCCCACTACTAAATCATTTTCCCCAAAAAGCCGAGAAATTCCGTTGAAATCGCTCGATTTCACGAGTCGTTTGATGAAAAAAAAAGTAAAATCGGGGTGATAAATCACATCGGGGTGTTTCAATAAAGGACCACCGGTCGAAACAGTATCGGGCTGACTACTGTGGCCTTTTGAATGGGAATCGTGACGCTCGCTGGTCTCCACCAATGGTGGGCCTCGGTTTTTCGCGGTGGGGGGATCGTAAAAGGCGCCTGCATGGCGTTGGCTCACGCATAGCGCTGTGCATGTAGATGTAGTACGGGATACCGTACGGTATTGAATGGCGAGACAGTGGTTTTTTGAGAAATGCCTTGGTGATAAACTGACACTCGAGTGCATTCACTTTTTTTTTAGAGGATATTAATTAGCAACGAAACGGTGAGTTGTCTGGGGTTATCAGTGGCTTTTTGGCGTTCATTTATCATTTTTGCGGTGAATATGTGACAAGTGTTGGGGGCGATCAATGCTTCCCCTTCGGGTGTGCCCGTTCTATTCGCCAAGCCCGAATCAATGCCCTCGCATTTGTTGTTTTAGTTGGCTTCTTTAATTGTTATTGGGGGCTTCGGGTGGCTGATGGGGTATTAGTCCGGGCCGGGGGGCGCACGGGGGGCTATCGCTATTTTTGGATGGTGTTGTCATATTTCCCAGGCTAGCGGGCCCGGTGATATCATCCAGGGGCTACCTGTTTCGCAGTGCGCGTGCGAGCGTCAATTACACAATCCTCGGGGATATGCACGGGTAATTGGCAATGAGGATATCGTGGATTTTATCGTGGGATTTATTGGATCATGGGGAGGATCTGTGGAGCTGTGAGAGAGTTTTCAGTCGCCGGGAATTTTTGGGAACTCTGGGAGGGTGTTGGGGGGTTCTCCGGGGCTAAGGAGGCACAGGATTTTTTTGCGGCGCCTTGGGGAGAGCGGCAGCGGGGGAAAAAATTATTTGCTAGCATCTCTGGATTTCTAAGGCGATGATTAAGAAGTAGAGTCGGAGCTGAATTTATTCATATCCGCGAAAAAAGAGCTGAGACTTCGGGGACTTTGTCTCGCTTCTGAAATTTACGAAAGTTTTTGATCAATACCTTTGAATCTAGTGCAATGAGGATATGATGGATTTTATCGTGGGTTTATTGGATGATGGGGAGGATCTGTGGAGCTGTGAGAGAGTTTTCAGTCGCCGGGAATTTTTGGGAACTCTGGGAGGGTGTTGGGGGGTTCTCCGGGGCTAAGGAGGCACAGGATTTTTTTGCGGCGCCTTGGGGAGAGCGGCAGCGGGGGAAAAAATTATTTGCTAGCATCTCTGGATTTCTAAGGCGATGATTAAGAAGTAGAGTCGGAGCTGAATTTACGAAAGTTTCAGAAATTTACGAAAGTTTTTGATCAATACCTTTGAATCCAGTGCAATGAGGATATTATGGATTTTATCGTGGGTTTATTGGATGATGGGGAGGATCTGTGGAGCTGTGAGAGATTTTTCAGTCCCCGGGAATTTTTGGGATTCTGGGAGGAGGGGAGAACAGAGGAATTCAGTGGAGGGTGAATTTTTGGGGGGTTCTCTGAGGGAAAGGCAGATGCCGAATTTTTCCAGTGCCTTCGGGAGAGCGGAAACGGCAAAAAATCTCTTTGCTGGCATCTCTGCCTTTCCCTCCAATTTAAGGTGATGATTAAGAAGTAGAGTCGCAGCAGAATTTATTCATATCAGCAGAAAAAGAATCCCAGAGTGCAGAGAGCGACAAATGAAATCCCAGAATCGAGGAGAGATAGCGAATAGAATATTTCACAAGTTTATAAAAGAGTTTTTCATTTTAGAAATAATAAGTTTTCTTTTAGACCTTTGAGTCTAGTGAGAACGAAAAAATCGGAGAAACTTTTTTATGAACCGGAAATAGAGCTACAAAAGTTTCCGCAGACGTCTCCATTAAGTCCATTTCTGTAATATTTAACAGAAACTGAGCACATCTGACTCATCTTGTTTTGCTGATCTCTGAGTCTAAAGTAGATGCAGAAATTTTCATGAGAACCTGTTTTGCGGAGCAAAAAAATCCCTGAAGATCTCCACAAAAAATTTGTGATTTGTCTCCCACTGTTTTGCCCCGAAAATTCAATGCAATTCCAAATTTTTCATGAAGATTTAAATATTCTGCACGAAATTGCCCTGAATTTCCATATTTTCTATTAATTTTCCCAGAATTATTGATCTGAAATCAACAATTTCCCTTTATTTTTCCATCAAATCGTAAACTTTCAACGAAGAAATCCCTCGAAATTCGAATGTACCTGTCGCTCGCTAAATTTCCAGTAAATGCACCGGAAATTTCAGTCACAAAATTTCGGCGCTGCATATTTAATAGCCTCTGGAGTCGTCTCCAGTGGCAACCGCCGGGCCAAAACAATCATCTGTCCCGACGTTTGAAGAAACCGGAAATGTGAAGAAATGTTTAATCGAAGGACGCGGGTGGGTGGGAGTTTAAAGAGCCGAGAAGGTCTCGAGCGGAGCGAAAGGGCGATTGAATGTGCCCAGTGATATTCACACGTGAATCGTTTACACTCAACAAAGTAAAGGATTATTTATGATTCTGTTGTTGCAGAGCAAAACTCCGAGAGACCGTGACCATGAGGTGTTCATTATTTATTGTTGTGGCATCGGCGCTATATGCGTCGGCCTCAAGTGAGTGGATAAACTTGAAATTAATTTATGTAGTTTAAATGGTCGTGAGAAGAAACACGAGTGAGAACGGGATCCAGTTGATATTTTTTTAGTTGATAATTGACTATTGGGTGAATGGTGAAATTACATTAACAATATGCGCCTGTGGTACATATTTTAATGCCAATTTTGTTTTTTTCTGGGTTTTATAGTTCCATTTCCGGGTTATTTCCAAGGTGATGAGACTATCGATGACAGACACGTAGATTTTAATAACAATTTTTGGCTTTTTTCGTGTCATCAATTAATCTAAATTCATTAGATTCATCTAGTGTTGCTATGAATCATCAACCTGGCTCATTCAGTGTCCAACCGATAATCATTAAACAGTTGTTTCATTTTTCGATCATATAATCGTTTGAATCTCATCGCTTACTTATGAAAACATTCAATAGAAAAATCTAGCGTCCTGCTCAAGAAATTCAAGTGAATTTCCGTTGGAACAGTAAGAATTCTTTCACATTTTGCTAAGAAATATTTATTGATAGAAAGAATCAAATTTTCTAAATTTTCTTCGCTGTTTATTTTTTTTCGTCATAAAATCCGAGAGAAAAATTCCAGCAGACTGAGTTATATATAACAATCAATATTGAGAAAGTTTTTCTACAAACAAGTATCTATTTAAAACTCGTGGAGGAGTTGTACAATTTTTAATAGAATTGGCGCAAAAAAATAGAAGTTTTCACGAGGAATTTAATAGAATTTCTTGGAGAAAATTCTGGATTTTCTATTAAATTTTTTCAGAGATGTTGATCTCTATATTTGATCTTCTTAACAAGTGTGGTACTGTCTGACTTTAATTAATGTCTCATTACTGTCATTATCTTTCCCTTGAGTGTAATCTCTATAGATAGTTCATCGAATTAACTGTTTGATGTAGAAATCCCGTCAATCTCGAGAACAAAAATCACAATGAACTCTCAATTTTAGTTCAATCCCCACCAAAGATATCGAAACAACCACCGACAGACGAGCTGCTCTTTCAAGTGGCCCAGGCTAATCTCAACGAGAACGACAAACCTTTTCTAATTGAGTGCGAGGCGGAAGGCGAGCCAGCCCCAACGTAAGTCCATTTCCTTTATTTCGTCATCATCAGTCATAATTTGAATCGTACTGAGGATTGTTAATGCAGTTGAGCCATCAGAATGAACGTTAGAGTTGGCTGGAGATGTGCAGTAAGACACAACTGGAATTAATCAGTTGGATGACCTCATATAGAGCCCCTCTCCTCTCTGACTCCCCCTTGGGGGGCATATGAAATTACCACGCCCGAGCGTTTTCAAATACTCGAGACTTGTTTTTAATTGCGGAACGAATTAACCGAATGCAATTAAATGGGCCGCGAGAGGATGATTAAATTTCCAAATTCAGTGATATTTTTATGGAATTGGGAATTTTTGAGTAACAGGGAGACGAGAATTATTATTTATTTGATTTTTCAGTGAAGAAGCGAATATTCAGGACTAATTTACCCTGATTTTTCCTGATTTCTATCAATTTTAATGACATGATTGAACGGAGATTTACGATTTCCACCGATTTTTTTCATCAAATCGGGAATTTTCATGTAAAATTGACACGCCCGAGTGTTTTCTAATCCTCAGGACTCTTAAATTATTGATTGCGGAACGAATTGGCCGAATAGAATTAAATTGGTTCTCTTTTGAAGCTTGAAAAAATCATTTCGAAATGAAAAAAAATGCTTGGGCCTCACTCAAGGGGAACTGCTTTATATTGTTTTGCCTTGAGGTACATTTGACTTTTTTTAATCATGCGATTCTAGGAGAAAATATCAACAGATATTTTATCTAAATCTTGAAATTTCCAGCAAAAAAGTCTTGTCATTAAAAAAAATCTTGAATTGTCTCCAGGGCAATTCACAATGATTAATATGTCGAGAATATGAAAAAATTTCCCTGAAAAAAGTCCTCAATATTTTCCTAAAACCCACCCATTCTCAAGACAATTCGAAATTCATCGAAAAATGAAAAATTTACTCTCTTGCAATCCGCTTTTCCCTTCATTCGACAAAAAACATGAGCAATCAGTATCTCACCACTTCGCCCTGTTTATCCCTGAGATACATTCCTTTTTTTTAATCATGTGATTCCAGGGGGAAATATCAAAAGATATTTTTTCTAGGGGACGGTGGGGCAAAATGAAACAGCAAGAAAATCTTGTGATCTAAGGGAGATAGAACGATTTTCATGGAAACCTTTTTTGTAGAGAATTTTACAAACTACAAAAAAGGTCCTCTTCAAAAATGTCCTATCTCCTTTAGATGACGAGATTTTCCCACTGTTTCATTTTGCCCCGTGTTTCATTTTGCCCCATGCTCCCCTAAGTCTTGAAATTTTTAGCAAAAAAGTCGTGTCATTTAAAAAAATCTTGAATTGTCTCCAGGACAATTCACAATGATTAATATGTCGAGAATATCAACAAAATTCCTCGAAAAAACCCCTCAATTTTTCCTCAAACCCACCCATTCTCACGACAATTCGAAATTCATCGAAAAATGAAAAATTTACTCTCTTGCAATCCGCGTCCCCCTTCATCCCCCAAAAATCATGACCAATCAGTATCTCACCACGTCGCCCTGTTGGCCCACAGCTACCGCTGGATAAAAAACGGTAAGAAATTCGAGATTCAATCGCACGCGGATCGAATAATCCAGCAGCCGGGTCGAGGTACCCTCGTGATATCGCGTCCGCGCGACGAGGACCTCGGTCAGTACCAATGTTTCGCGGAGAACCAATGGGGCATAGCGACCTCAAACTCGGTCTTCGTCCGGAAGGCGGAGCTAAACTCCTTCAAGGACGAGGACCCAATGACCCTGACAGCGCAGGAGGGCTCGCCCTTCAAGCTAACCTGTCAGCCGCCGGAGGGTTGGCCGAAGCCGAACGTCTACTGGCTCATCCAGGACACCGCGGGCATAATAAAATCCATCAACAACTCCCGCATGACCCTCGACCCGGAGGGCAACCTCTGGTTCTCAAACGTCACTCGAGACGACGCCTCCGACGATTTTTATTACGCGTGTGCAGCCACTTCAGTCCACCGAAAAGAATACAAACTGGGGAATCGATTTCTCCTCAATGTGATCTCGACAGGTGCCTCGGCATCCCAGAACAAGCACCCGCCGGAGGTTCAGTACCTCTCGAAGCCGCGCGAAGTGGCCCTCAGGGGAAAGAAGGTCGAGCTCTTCTGCATCTTCGGTGGGACTCCCCTTCCTGAAACCATTTGGATGAAGAATGGCGTTCGAATAAAGCCAAATGATCGCATTAACCACGCCAACTACGGCAAATCCCTGGTAATTAAACACGTGAATTTCGACGACGAGGGCTCGTACACCTGCGAGGCGTCCAACGGCGTGGGCAAGTCCGGCACTCACTCGATAGACTTGAAAGTCATGGCTGCACCCTACTTCACGGTGGAGCCGGAGATCCAGACGGCGGCGGAGGACGAGAGCGTTGAGTTCAGGTGTGAGGCCTCGGGAGTCCCCCACCCCAAGATCGAGTGGATCCACAACGGCCGACCGATCGCGGAGGCGCCGACGAATCCCCGTCGCAGGGTCGCCGGCACGAGAATCATCATCGAGGGACTGACCAAGAAGGACACTGGGAACTACGGCTGCAACGCCACAAACTCCTTGGGGTACGTCTACAAAGACGTCTACGTGAACGTTCTCGCTCTTGAGCCTGAGATCACCCAGCCACCGATGAACGAAGCCACAGTGGACGGCACCACCGTCAAGATGACGTGTCGCGTCTTCGGAGCGCCGAAGCCCACGATCAAGTGGCTGAAGGGTGGAGAGGAAGTCAGGGGGGCGCGGTACAAGGTCCTGAGCGCTGGTGACCTGGAGATATCGAACCTCGAGTTCGGGGATGCGGGGACCTACACCTGTCACGCGGAGAATAAATTCGGGCAGATGGACGCGTCGGCGAATCTAGTGGTGAAGGAGCACACGAGGATAACGAAGAAACCTGAGAACTACGAAGTCGCGGCTGGGGAGACGGCCACCTTCAGGTGTAACGCGGTAGCCGACTCGAGCCTGACTCTCCAGATCGACTGGCTGAGGAATGACGAGGTGATTGACACCGAGACCGAGCCCAGGTTCGTCGTCACCAGCGACTTCTCTCTGTCGATCACGAAGACCGTTGAATCGGACTCGGGGGTTTACTCCTGTCTGGCGAGCACCGAGCTCGACGAGCAGAAGGCGGAGGCCACTCTGGTAGTGCAGGACGTCCCTGACGCCCCTCTTCTGTCGAGCACTGAGTGCTACGAGCACCAGGCGAGGGTCACCTGGACACCGAGGAGGGACAACCGAGCACCGATACTACGCTATCAAGTTCAGTACAACACTTCGTTCACTCCGGACCTCTGGGAGACCGTTCGCGACGACATTCCAGCTAACGAGCGCACCGCGAGGATCGACATGTCCCCCTGGGCCAACTACACCTTCAGGCTCATCGCCTGGAACAAGATAGGCGCCTCAGCCCCCTCAGTACCCTCGACAGTCTGCAGGACTCAGCCTGACATCCCTCACAAGAATCCCTCAAACGTCATGGGGAATGGAACAACTCCGCAGAACCTCGTTATCAGCTGGACTGTGATGCCTCAGATTGAGCATCACGCCCCCAAGTTCGTGTACAAGGTGTACTACAGGCGGGACATTCCTGGCCAGGAGTGGACGAAGGTTGAGATCAACAACTGGAGGACCAACAGGCTGGAGGTAGACAATCAGCCGACTTATCAGAGGTATCAGATCAAGGTGGTGGCGCAGAATGAGATCGGGGAGTCCAGGGTGGCTCCTGAGATCGTTATTGGGTACTCTGGGGAGGATCAACCGACCACGGCCCCTGGGAACTTCACTGTTGAGGAGGTGAGGTCGAGCACGACTGCTGTTTTGTCCTGGTCGCGAGTGCCTCTGGAGTCCGTTAGGGGCGAGCTCAAGGGGTACAAGGTGCAGACGTGGACGGAGAGGGACGGCGAGGATGGCATGAGGGAGATCACTCTGGAGGGGGCTGCCACCACGCGAGCTGCCATCGACAAGTTCGTTCCTTTCAGCAAGAACTACGTGAGGATGTTCGTGTTCAATGGGAGGTTCAATGGCCCTCCTTCAGAGACCTTGAGCTTTGACACTCCTGAGGGTGTTCCTGGGACTGTTCTCAGTCTTGATGCCTATCCCATGGGCTCCAGTGCGATGTTACTGAGGTGGACCAAGCCTGCTGAGCCCAATGGGAGACTCACGGGCTACAGAATTTATTACGAAATCGTTAATGGGACTGAGGTCGGACCTCTCGTCGAACGGGAACCCAGGGTCGTCCATCCTGACGCCGACTCTGCGAAGATCGCTGGACTCAGGCAGGAGACCAAGTACAGGGTGCACGTGAGGGCCACCACCGGTGCTGGGGAGGGAGTCGATTTTTATGTCGAGGAGAGCACGAGGGAGTCCATGAAGCCTGATGTTCCCATCTTCAGGTGGGAGACCATTCCCAAGGAGAATGGCCTGGCTAATGTCAAGATCATTTGGCTCCCGGACAGGGGGGGATACCCGGGCAGCAGCTTCTTCGTCAACTACAAACTACCGAATCAGGCGGTTGAGGATCGCACTGAACCCGAGTATCTCAGCAATGAGATTGAGATCAGGGGGCTCCAGAGCGGGGAGACCTACGAGGTGAATGTCGTTGCGGTCGATGGGAAGTATATGACACCCAGCAAGTGGCAGCTGGTCGAGACCAGCAGCGAGGGGCCTATCATTCAGCCTAAGGAGAATGTCGCCACCGCAGGGTGGTTTATTGGTGAGTTCAGGAGGTATAATGTTATCAGGGGGAATTTATCTTTCGGATTTCGTGGGCACAAGTTTAGGCGTTTTTTTTTCTACCAGTTTTCCACAATTGTTTACATTGGATGGGGTAAAATAAAAACGGGTAGTGTAGGATCACTAATGGGCACTAATGGGCTTCTAATGAACTGCTAATTATTTACTTTGAAGTAGAATTTAAGTTGAGGAAGTGAAAAAGAATATTCATTTTCCAGAGAATAGATTGTCTGCAGTGCTCTTTTCTATTAAATGAAAAATCAGTTACTTTGAGGTAGAATTTAATTCGAGGAAATGTGAAAGAATAGTCTATTTCTTGAGAATAAATTGTCTGTAATGCTCTTTTCGATTGAATCAAAAATCATTTACTTTGAGGTAAAATGTAATTTGAAGAAATGAGAAAGAATATTCAACTCCTTGAGAATAGATTGTCTGCAGTGCTTTTTTCTATTAAATAAAAAATCAGTTACTTTGAGGTAGAATTTAATTCGAGGAAATGAGAAAGAATAGTCTATTTCTTGAGAATAAATTGTCTGTAATGCTCTTTTCGATTGAATCAAAAATCATTTACTTTGAGGTAAAATGTAATTTGAAGAAATGAGAAAGAATATTCAACTCCTTGAGAATAGATTGTCTGCAGTGCTTTTTTCTATTAAATAAAAAATCAGTTACTTTGAGGTAGAATTTAATTCGAGGAAATGAGAAAGAATAGTCTATTTCTTGAGAATAAATTGTCTGTAATGCTCTTTTCGATTGAATCAAAAATCATTTACTTTGAGGTAAAATGTAATTTGAAGAAATGAGAAAGAATATTCAACTCCTTGAGAATAGATTGTCTGCAGTGCTTTTTTCTATTAAATAAAAAATCAGTTACCTTGAGGTAAAATTTAATTTGAGGAAACGAGAAAGAATTTTCATTTTCCAGAGAATAGATTGTCTGCAGTGCTTTTTTCTATTAATTAAACAATCATTTACCTTGAGGTAAAATTTAATTTGAGGAAACGAGAAAGAATTTTCATTTTCCAGAGAATAGATTGTCTGCAGTGCTTTTTTCTATTAATTAAACAATCATTTACCTTGAGGTAAAATTTAATTTGAGGAAACGAGAAAGAATTTTCATTTTCCAGAGAATAGATTGTCTGCAGTGCTCTTTTCTATTAAATGAAAAGTCATTTATTTTGAGGTAGAATTTAATTCGAGGAAATGAGAAAGAATATTCAACTCCTTGAGAATAGATTGTCTGTAATGCTCTTTTCCCTGATGTTTTAATCAATAAACTCGACTTTTAAGGCATGATGCTGGCCATAGCATTCCTCCTAATGGTGCTGATTATTGTATGCGTGATAAAACGCAATCGTGGAGGCAAATATGCCGTGCACGAGCGTGAACTTGCGGCTGGAAGGGGTGACTATCCAGACGAGGGTGGATTCCATGAATATTCGCAGCCCCTGGACACTAAATCGGCAGGGGGTCGTGCCTCTGTGGCGTCATCGTCTCATCAGGATGGAAAACATCCGGAGTCGGACACTGACTCCATGGCGGAGTACGGAGAGGGTGACACTGGTGAGTCTCCATGAAATATAATCTCGAATTTAAGCTTTTTGGGGTAGAGTTTTTTTAATAGTGCAGAAGCCCCTTACACTCTAGATCTCATATTATAGATTACATCTCACCCTTGTATATTTGATTTACACTCATGCTCATCCCCGGTTATTGCTCGTTTCGCTATGACATCAGGATTATTGTGTGAATTATACTTTTGTCGGTATCATCTCATCTTTTATTCATCCATTATCGTTTTTTGTTCATGTTTTTTGGATTTTTTTTTCGTTACGTTGTGATGTAACAGAGGGCATGAACGAAGATGGATCGTTCATTGGTCAGTACGGGAGGCAGAAGAAGCCGGAGCCCAATTCTCAGGCATTTGCTACGTTGGTTTGAGGTATGTGATAAGGTAATTGATTCAGCTTTTGAGGGGATCATCGTAACATGTGGATTCGTACATTTTAGGGATTTGAGCAATTGGGGTTGAGAGAATTTTCTAGAATAAATTTCTGTCTGCCTTTTCTCCTAGATCCACTCAAATCCAAAATAAATAAAAAACAATATCAGAATTCAAAAATGTAATGGGGAGAGATCACGTCATGAAATTTAAATCTGAAAATGAAATTGAGAAGAAAATATTTAAATGATCTATTCTGTATCTCGCGAAATATTCTTACAAAAAATATCTGAACCCCAAGATGACTCATCAACAAAATAATTGCACATTTTAAAAAATTGCAAAATCAATTTATTGAATAATTATTGAATAAATCGATGATGGAATCATTATCTCAATTTTTTTGTAACTACTGTTTCTTCATTGAAAAATACTCTTGAATATCTAACTGATGCTCCTCATAAAGCATTGAATCAATTCAAATGGATTGACAAGGATCGGATAAAATAGCGCATTAACTTTTTGAAGCACCAGGAAAAATTCTAATATTGAATGACGAATTCCACAGGACGTTTCACCGAAGACGGATCATTTATCGGGCAGTACGGACCGAAGAATCGACCCGATGGAACTCCATCCCTTCAGGCCGGCTCAATGGCCACGTACGTCTAATGAGACTAAAAACCCAGTGTGTTGAATTGACACTCTTGCCTGCCGATAATGCAGCTAATTTAAAAAAATAATATACCTTGCGCCGGGCGCAATGTCCACTTCTTACTGCCAATTAGAATTTTTTGGGTTTTGGGTTTTATACATCATCTGAGCCATAGAAAAATTGACTGAATTAAAATTCAAAATCTTACGATTTTACAATGTTGAACTCACAAGACTCGTAAATTTCATTCAACTGGAATCTTAAATTCTCACGACATATCGTTCATCAACGACTCAACGAGTATTTTGTCTAACGAAAAACAACAGTTTATTGACTGTTTATTTTTCATTAACAATTCAAGAAGAGAATTCCATCCGCCATTTATTCTCAAGAATTTTTGCCTCTCGTTAATTATAAAACCCAAAGGCATTAGATGTTTTTTCTTAGCGGGCTATTTACAAAGGGAATTTGTGAGAGCTAAAATCGTGTTAGAAAATATTATCGCATCACCAGATGCTTTTTTCGAAGCCTTAAAATTATAAACATCATCCAGATGAATCATCCATCCCAATCGGAATAAAAAAACATCCGATTGAGTTGAATCATTCAGCCTGGCTGATTGTACATTAATTATTTCAACCGTTTTTTATCATTATTCGGCCTAGATTAATTAGCTTAAACAGGGTAACACGCGTTACGTTTTTCCTATTAAATATGAAAGTTGAAAGAAATGAGTTGGCTTGGCTCCTTGACTGAAATTAAATTATTTCCTCTATTATGTTCAAATATTTGGTGTAGCGAAATGATCAGTAATGTCAGCATTATTGAAGTGCTCGAGATAAATATGAAAAAAATTTAATATACTAAAGATTTTATTGACTGCTATTAATATTGAATTTATGATAATGAATATAAATTTTCAACTTTACGAGGACAACAGCGATGATGTGTTCCATAAATTCAAAAATTAATCATTAAATTATTGCAGTAAAATTGAGGTAAAAACACACATCGCTGGTTCGATCCCCAATTCTTGACGTCATAATTTTTCATAAAATTATCACGATAAAAGTAATGAGCAAGACTTTTCATATTGAAAGAGAAGAGAGAGAGAGAGAGAGAGAGAGAGAGAGAGAGAGAGAGAGAGAGAGAGAGAGAGAGAAAAGCAACAGGCAAATTAATATTCATTCGTTAACTGAGTGTCGCTGAATGTTGCTTTTTCTGTGAGAACACGCTTACGTCGATTATTTATATTTACTTTTGATAACAATTTTCTTTGGCACGCCATTATTAGACTAGATTAATTACTGATAAAGGACTATTTAATATATTGAATCATTGAATATATATAGAATATATTATATGAGTTAGTGTTAGATTTTCGAGAGAAAGTGACAACACAAGAGCAGCTATTATATTAGAATTATTGCATTATATGTATCTATCATTGATTCGCACCAAAAGACACTTAGAGTTACGTTGAGTTGCGGTGTTTTCATTTTTATTTTTATTTTTGTGTATAGGAGATGCACAGAAAATTGAAAACGATGGGCTGGGCTTGGAAAAACGATAATTGGACGGGAATAGTTGAGAAGTTATTGAGGTATTAAACAATCGGCGAGTTATTTCGTATATTTTTCTATCGTACCGAGACGTATAGAATAATAAAACTGTTTATCCATTAAAATTCTCATCCCCAAACCACCTTGAATCTCAATTTAGATCTGTGGCTGATCAGTAGCAGCTACTTCTCCACGTAAACTTCCAGTATTTTTTATTTGAATTGGAGACGTTAGTGACTTACGACGTTTATTTTCTATAATTTTAAGGCTTCCCTTGAGTGTTGCGTTGTAAAAATTCATTCTTCGAACAGTTAATCAAACTTCAGAACAATAATTTTATGAGATAAAAGTATTGAAATCATTGATAATTTGTTATTGGGGTGGAAGAGTGAAATTTTGCAATGGAATGACTCAAATGCTATTCATGTCTGCATTTTATGATGAATAAGGAGATAAATAGTGTTGGAGTATTATACCAGTGAAAATAGCAATTGTAAAACGGTACTCAATTGATATTTTGTATGAAATAGTAGAGAAAATTGCCTAGGTTCGATTCATTGTTCATTTTCACTCATTAATTGCGATTGAAATCGACAAGATTTTTCATTTCATCGGGGTGGATTATTTTTCTGGGTTTCAAGCCATAGAGAATAGCCAATTTATGTCAGGAGTCATTGGTTGAATGCTTAAGTGCTCTGTTGTATTCGGATCATTGAGCATTTCGAATCAACATTTGTGTCAACACTATTCGAATTGAAAGATTAGATGAGACAAATTGCTAATTCATGTTGATACGAGTGGTTGTGACGATCTTAAAAATATGTACACCGATAGAATAAGGAAGAAAGAATATTATGTTCCTTTCCTGAGAAACACAGGGGACAATTGCACCATTTTTCATTAGTCTGAGTGACAATTTCAGTTGTTTTTTTACCGAAATGAGGAACAATTAGCTGTCGCAGTAGCGATTGTAGCGTTTTGTATTGGAAAATAATTGAAGTGAGAGGGATAGTACATCAGAAATGTCATGAGATCATTCGTATGTGATCATTATAGTTTACGTTGTTAGAGTTCCAAGGCGACTTTTTTCTTTTTTTTATTGGAACTTAGTTGACGAGGTACTGTCGATCTTTAATAACGTGCATTCCATCATACGTCCATGTAACATCTCCCATGTCAATAAAAGAATTGAAATCTGAATTTCTGTTTGACGTATTTTTGCATGAAACCTGTTGTTAATTAAATCCTTTATCTCCTTGGGGGGGAGTGAAAAAACTTCGTGCAGAGCTGAAATAAATTCCCAACGATTTCGAAAAAAAAGTCAATTTATTTGGATCATATAAATAAAGCAAATAATTTTTCTGTTAATATAAATATATTTTTTCATGTTATCTCAATTGAGAAAACAAATTCAGCGAGACTTGTGGCAACAGATCGCAGAATGGGTTCACACGATGTTTCGTCACAATTCACGCGCTATATTTCGCAATGAATTCACGATCGCATTCTCTTCGTTTTTTTTATTTAGAATCTACAGATTGTAAATATGGTAATCAGAATTTCCTTTTACAAATCTCGGGGTAAATTGACAGATATTGGCAATGATTCATCAATTGTTCATTCAGTAAAAAAAAAAAAACACGTGACAAGTAGTTAAAAGTTTGTAAAGTATAAAATTGAAATGTAAAATGCATACTTTGATGTCTGTTTGTTTAAAAAATAGAATTAATTCTAAATAATGACGATGATTTTGGAAGATGCATGATAGTTAATTCTAGTGTACAATATTTCGGAAGATATAATTTGGATTGCACAGTTATCCGTGATTAATCAGTCAAATTTGTACGTAAATACATTGCTGATGATGAATAATACGAAAAGAAAGGAAAAATGCAGTTGTAATCCCCCCACTGGCTATTGACAATTGCATTCAATTCGTGTGCCCAATAATTCATCTAAAAAAAATCACTCAATATGATTTACAATTACCTAGTATCATTGAAGGCACTTTATGTTCAATAAAACGAGAAGAAAAATCACGGCACAAAATAATCGAATACATGTCTTAATAATTAATAGATATTAAATAACTAATATTTAAGTGAGAACCAAAGATTCCGTGCCCTGACGAAGAAACCAACAATTTCTTCTCTTCTTCTTCTCATATCCCCTAGACTTACGTGTAGTCTAAGTAATATGGCAGTAAATTAACGTAAAAATAAAACATCATTTATCCCTAGTTATTACGTTAGTTAGATTAATCATTGTAACGTTTAAATAGTATTTTTGTTTTCGTTTTCTCGTAGAATACGACTAACAGTTGTGTAAGAGACTCTTCACACAGTTAAACATTCTTCACTCGAATTGGACAATTCCAATAATTATTTTCTTTGTTTCAATGTTCCATTCTTTTAATACATTAATTCCCCTCTCTTCACTTGCCAGCGTAGGTTGGATTCTTGAATGTCGAGGTGGCTTGCTTATAGATTGGATTCTCACCCTGCAATAAGCGAACAATAATTTTTTTTTACCACCAAGAAGTAAAAATCATGAATGAAATAAAAGGTTTACCCACCGTATCCCACTTAGCCATCATCCTCTCCTTCTCAAACTTGGCAAACTCCCTCCTGTCATGAATAGTAGTAACCATTTTCCAAAGCAGCAAGAAGGCCAGCCCGATGAGAACGATAGCAGCAATGACCCCTAGAATAATTCCCGGCACAAAAATCGTGGGAGGGCACTCCCTCTCCTTCTGCGCCTCGATGATCAGGCAGTTCTCCTCATTATAATAATACTTGAAATGATTCTTGCAGTCCTGTTCATCGATGAACATGCAGGCCTCCTCGTCCTTATCAATGTCAATCTGAACAGTCTCGACCCCATAAATATTCTTGTACCCCTTCGTGACATTGCACACAGTGTAGCACTCCTCCTTGGTCATGTTTCCAGTCTCATGTACGACACACTGGACACAGGGTCTCAGCTCCTCACAGAGGCTGGCACAGGAGGGGCATTTATTGCAGTACTTTCCAGAGTACCTGATGTCCCCCTCCTGATGGCACTTGCATTCCCCGCATATGCAGTCCCCATGATCAGAGCAGTACTTTCCAGAATTGGGTGCCATGCACGTCTCTTTGGAGGTCTTGCAGCTGCAGCTGTCCCCCTCCCAGCCAGGATCACAAGCGCAATTACCACACTCACACCTTCCATGACCAGAACACAGAATTCCCTTGTTCCTCTCGCAAGAGAAATTATCGCATTCGCAGTAACGACCTGAGAACACCTCCCCTGAGTCCCCTCGCCTGTGGCAAATGCACTGGCCACACTCGCAGTCACCTCTCCCTGAACAATCGGGCTTGGAGTCGTCTGGCCTGCAGGCATTCGTCTCGTTGACGTAATGCGGGGTATTATCGTGTTTAGAGCATTGACAGGCATTTCCAAAGACCCCATCGTCGCAATCGCAGATCCCACAGGCCAGGGTACCCCTTCCATTGCAAGCTGGCGATCTTGGCTGGTACATTGGCCCTGAATGCTCGCACTCGCAGTCGCAGATCATCTCCAGGTTCACTGTCAACGTCTCGTTGATGCCCACTGGGTAGATCTCAAATGTCTGCTTCCACTGGGTTCTGTTCGCAGGGCAGGCAACCACTTCTATGACTGCAGTGAAGTGCACGACATTTCCCACTTTCAGGCCATCGCACTTTGAGGTCTCTATCTCGGGCCCTCCCAGGCACTTGGAGTAGTAACGCACTTTTATCATGCTGCTCGCAGTGTCCTTCATCTCCACTGAACTCGAGATCTTGTCGTACTGCTCGCGGATCAGGGAGACAATGTTGCTGGAGTCGTTCAGCAGCTTTCCAGCGAAGGAGCCTTCAACGTGCTTGGTCAGCCTCTTGTAGATCCCTATCTGCTCTTCGGTCACTGCCCAGATTATGTTTATGGCGTTCTGCTTCACTTTGAGGTTTATCTGGGAGATGCTGGGGTAGTCCTGCAGGGACGAGTGGGTGTACAGCCCTGTCCTGTCCAGGTGACACTCACCTGGGAAAATTAGCGGTGCTTTTTAGGGGCGTCAGGGCAGGGGTAGCGCTTCCCGTTTTTTGAATATTTCAGAACTGACGCGCAGTTTGATTTGGAAATTCATCGTCGGTTTTAGGAATCGTCAGGGATTATTTTTCGAATATTCCAGAACTGACGCGCAGTTTGATTTGGAAATTTATCGTCAGTTTTAGGAATCGTCGGGAATTATCGGCTATCGTTATTTGTGGTGATAGACTCTTTTGGTTTTTTTCTGTCAGTCAATTTTCGGAATTTTATTTAGTGTAAGTTTTGTCTAACAAAATGACATCGTAAGGAGTCAATAAAATAGACAGTAATAATAGTTGTAAGAGGATAGCAAAGAGGGAGGGTGAGGTTAAATGGAGGCATAAAGTATTCAATAAACTAATAAGCAAGAATGCAAATCTGATAAAACGCATCTTAATTTGGAACTGGAAAATTGTAGAGTTAGTTTACCATTTCTCATGAATTCTAAGAACTTTGAATCATAAACGAACGATTGTTAAAATTTTTTCATTTCCTAAAAAATTAAAAATTGTTAGCAAAAATTTCATAAATGTTTTTTATTAACTAAGCGAGAGGTTTTTATGAGAATTCAAAAATACGTTCATAGCTACTAAATACAAGTTAACCGAAAAACCAGTTCATGTAAATAGTACTCGAATGAAGTTATTAAATAACCCAACGATGGATTAATACTTATCAATAAAAAAAGCGACAAGTTTTAAATAGTCCTCTTTAAATGAATTGAATATTCATTGCCTCCGACAAAAGACTGCTTTAAAAAATCAAATACCTCGTCTGGATGGAGATTTACAAATGTTTTTCGTCACTTTTTCTGCTGAATTTACCGATAATTTTGTTCCGTTGTATTCCAACCACTCACCGTCATTGGGCTTGATGATCCCCCCGAGCTTTCCATCTCCCGCATAGTGGAAGCCAGCGTCTGTCGAGAATACCAACAGTCTCCTCGCTTTTTCTCGCCAACCGATCTCCCGTCTGCAGACGATCGCCTGCATTATCGCGTCGAAGCCGCCCTCTGGGGCGTCGAGATTTCCGGAGACCTCTGCATTGCTCACGAGACTCGCGAAGGCGCTCGTGTCCGTGGACAGGGTCATCACGTTCCTGTAGCCGTAGGGGGCTGCGCAGTCCTTGCAGGGGGCGATCAACGACTTGGGCATGATGTTGACGTAGGGCATCACCACTTTGTCGACGAAACTGCCGAAGCCCAGACGAAAGTTGCTGGTGATTTTACTCATCTCGGAGACGAGGAGTTGACCCAGCGCTGACAGCTTCTTCTGGTCGTCCTCCATGGACTTCGAGAGGTCCATGAGGTAGTAGAGGTCCACTGGGTAGTCCTCTGCTTGCGAGTAGGAGAAGGTCATCCTGTAGGCTTCGTTTATTCTGAGTTTCAGGTTTACTTCCTGAGGCCAGAGCTGAACTGCTTCTTGCTTTGAGGAGGATGAGGAGGAGGATGAGGAGGAGGAGGAGGAGGAGGAAGAGGAGGAGGACCAGGAGGAGCTGGATTCCGATATGGAGCCGCCACTCATCGAACCCCCAGAGCCACCGGCTATGAAACCTCCTTTTGTGAGGTTCTTGTAGCGGATCATGCTGAAGACGTTGTCGGGGTTTATCGTGAATTCTTCAGAGCAGGCTTCCAGGATCTTCGGGTTTTGGTTCGGCCGGAAACAGCGGTTCTCCGAGAAGTTCTGGGGGAGGGAAGGTTATTTAATTAATTAAGAATTGAGGATCCAGACGTGAAGCGCAGGGGGAAAATGAAACAAGCCATTTTTTCTTAAAGCGGGTTTTTGAGGATGTCTGGAAATTGGAGGGAAATAGGGAGGTTTTCGTGGTTTTTTTGGCAGAGGATCATGAAGATTTGTATATTTCATTGATCGTTAATGATGAATCAATGGATTTCGTGAATATTGTGATTTTTAATTAATTAAATTCTAATTTGTAAGTCCATACGAAAATAAAAAATCATTAAAAATTGCAGAAGTTCAAGCAACTACTCTCAATCTACTGACAATTCAACCTGTTAATGAATGGTTAACATAAAAAATTCAATTGTATCGAAATTTCATTTCATTCTCATTTAATGAACATTTTGATTTAGAATTGGATTAATATTCACATTTAGAATTCACATACAGTTGTCACATGAATTTCAAGAAATGTCTAACAGCTACTAGGGCATTTAAGAATAAAAAATTCAATCGTTGAAGTCGGAGAAATAAAACAAATGACTTTTTTTTCTTAATCCATTGAAAATCCAAGCTGTCATGGAAACCCCAGTGATCGATTAACCCGAAAACCGACATTTTATTCCATTTTCCAGATGAATGAGACATTTAATGAACGAATGGATCTTCAATGGAATTCCAATTTACGAATTCATGAATTTCAAAAAAATGTTTAATAAACACAATTGGATTACTGAGAGAAATCCTCCATTAATTATTGAGTTATTTATTTAGAGGTAAGTAATTACTTACCGGTTGTGCACACCAAGCACAAGTGGACGTTCGTATGCACTCGTGACATTTTAATTTACTAAAACATGGATTTGATCCTGACGTCTCTGAGCTGGAGTAATCCCCTGTCACCCCAGCGGCACATATCACCAGGGATATGGCCAGGGTGAACGATAAGCTGCCCATCATCCCTGAAAACCACACGATTAATCCCCGCGTCTTCGGGAGGAGCAATAACACTAATTGAAGGGCCTCATTATCTAAAAATATTGTTTGTGTCTCGCTGCAATCAAAATTGGGGGCGCGCACCGCGTATAAACGATATTCAGGAGTCACCGGAGCCGCCGCTATTATTAAGTCACTGACTCAGTTTTCTTGGCACCCGTTGATTCAACTTTACTTACACATCACGGATACTAGGTATTTTATACAGTGAACACACGGATGTTTTATCGAGAAGAATTCAACGCTTATCTCGTGAGATATTTCTCTCCCTTATTCTTCTGAGTTTCTTTCTGAGAATAAACAAATGAAAATGAAAGTCCCAGTTGCACGATTTATAAAACAAAATTATTATTGACTCCGCATAAATTCATAATAATGACATTGTCAATAATTTATAATTGATAAGGGACAATTACTGTTTTACTATTTTTAAAAAATGATTTTTCATTGATTTGGTGACAAATGGAAGAAGCGAAATGCAAAAAAAACAAAATAAACTGTTGGAATTGAAAATTATTGTTCTGATCCCTTGAAATTATTCAATTTGTTTCATTTAATTATGAAGAGAGAAACAGAAATGTCAAAACTTAATTAATGAAGAACAGAATTAATTAATTAATTAATAACAACTGTCATCGACGTTGATGAATAAAAATCCCAGCGCAAGAATTAATTAACTATTGGGGTGGGTATAGTAAATATTAATATTTACTCCCTACGAATTATTGTTTTAAATCACTCAAATAATTTTGTTTATTCATTCTACGATGAATAAACAAAAGGATTAATTAATAAATTGAATGGCAACTTCAATTAATGTTGATAACATAACAAAGTATTAATTACCCCAAACAGATGATTGTTTTGATCCTCAATCCCTAAACAAAGGCAATGAAATGTCAGATCATAACAAGCAAAACACCGATCTGTGACACAGTTACCCCAGCGATTTTTGAGAAAGCTCCACAAAGATAATCCTATCACAAATTTTGGTTTCTTTCATTATATTATGATGAAGAGAAATGTCAAAAGATAAAAAATACAAACACAATTAATAAATAAATTAATAAAAACTCCACGTTAGTGACTAAAAAATCCACCCCACGAATTAATTAATAATCATTCTTGGATAATTCGTGGAGAGTAAATATTAATTAATTCTTCGGGTGGGTATAGTCGATATTAATATTTACCCCCCACGAATTATTGTTTTGAGCCCTTCAAATAATTAATAAACTGAATGACAACTCCCATTAATGTTGATGACATAACAAAATATTAATTACCCCAAACAGATGATTGTTTTGATCCTCAATCCTTAAACAAAGGCAACGAAATGTCAGATCATAACAAGCAAAACACCGATCTGTGACACAGTTACCCCTGCGATTTTTGAGAAAGCTCCACAAAGATAATCCTATCACAAATTTTGGTTTCTTTCATTATATTATGATGAAGAGAAATGTCAAAAGATAAAAAATACAAACACAATTAATAAATAAATTAATAAAAACTCCACGTTAGTGACTAAAAAATCCACCCCACGAATTAATTAATAATCATTCTTGGATAATTCGTGGAGAGTAAATATTAATTAATTCTTCGGGTGGGTATAGTCGATATTAATATTTACTCCCCACGAATTATTGTTTTGAGCCCTTCAAATAATTAATAAACTGAATGACAACTCCCATTAATGTTGATGACATAACAAAATATTAATTACCCCAAACAGATGATTGTTTTGATCCTCAATCCCTAAACAAAGGCAACGAAATGTCAGATCATAACAAGCAAAATAGTGCCCTAAAAATGCCGAAAAACAGCGATAAAACACCGATCCGTGACACAGTCACCCCAACGATTTTGGAGAAAGCTCTCCGAGGCTAATCCTATCACGATCAATTTTCTAAATCGACGTTAAACGTGAGGTGCACTTTAGGTGCGGTCGAAAACCAGCTCACCCACGCTTCCTTCCGACGCTCTCGGTGTTACTCAACACCGTTCCAACTTTCGTCTCTCAACAATCACACAAAAAACTCGTGTCCATTAATGGCTCGATAAGTTGACAATGGCAAAAAGTCGATTATGCTTGACATGAATCAGACGCGGGGCTGAATGATGCACCAGAGGAGTTCGATATAATCGTGATAAATCGCTGGGGGACGAGATGTCGTCATCATTATTTTTATTTCACGACTTTGCACACCCCGAAATCATCCCACATCACTTTCTCGTTTGGCACCCGGCGGGGAGGAGGTACATTATTAATGCTCTTGTTGGACACTATTCCTTACTTTTAGTCGTTATCACGGGGAGATGGTCCACTTCACTGGTGCATTACAGCTCTCGTCAGGAGCGCAATGTTTTATTTTATTTTTTTTCAACGTTTTGACTTGATTACCATAAAAGGTAACCCGCAATTCAGTGGAAACTCCTAAACTATCACGATCAACTGCCGACGAAGCTGCGGGGAAGACGGTTTCATGGGCTCGATTGCCCTGGGACTCCGTTAGATGGCCCTCTTCGTGGCCGGGGCGATGTTCAGGGTCAAGTGTTGCTGTCCTCCTGGTGGCGGGATGAAAGGAGAGTGGCAGCAGTGGGGGAGATCATGAATCTTCGGGGTGGGGGGCTCGGCTGGCTCGAGCCCCGGCGAAGAATGACGGAGGGACACGAAGAAAATATTCAAAAGATCTCGTTGCAAGTGCATTTGTTTTTTAAGGGGAGACGGAACCCCTTTGTCTACATCAAATCTTAGAATTGTGTTTTCTCTTACAATTATGAATTTCTATCTATGAAATTACTTTATCGACTCAATTATCGCATTGTTTAGTCAACGAAGTAGTTTAATGGATAAAAAATAATAATTGCAGGAGAAAAGATAATTCTAAAGATTCATATTAACGCAGGGGTTCCGTTTCTCCTTAAGGGGTAGCAGAAGGCCAACGTTTCCTCGACATTTTCAAGCAAATTTCCTGCTCAGTTATCGATATTTTTTGAACCCAAAGCGTATTGATCTTTATCATCGCTTCCCGGAGACTTCATTTATTCATGATGTATCTCGAATTATGTAAAACTGATGCTTAACTTTATTCTTTGGGGTGTAACGTACATTACAGAAAAATGAGGAAAAAGAAAAATTAATTTTTTTTTCAGACGTCAACCGTTTTTCGAAGAAAGAAAAATTTTTCTGCTCATTAAAGAGATAATTTTGCAATTTTTGGAGTCAGACATTTTGCTTTCTTCTAATTCTGCGGTTTTTTTACGTATTCATGGATTTTTCCTAGGGCTTCCAGATTCTTGGATGCTATAATAATAGAGAATTAATTAATTTATATTTAATTAATCCTCTCCCGTCAGAAGAGCGCACGAAACGAGATAAATTAATTGAATTCGAAGCTTCATTTTTGGTGAATATCTCTGAATCTAAGGCAGACAGACAAAATTTCCTCACCACCTTTTTTGTTGCTCTGTTTCCGCTCTACAAAAAACATCTTGACAAAATTTTCGCTATCTTCCTCCAATTTCAAGATATTCGCCAAAACCTGAGGTCTCTGAAAAAATGATTCACATCGCTTCAACATTTCGCTGCGGAGCTACTTGGGGACGACACCCAGACATTCACCGACGTCATCCCCTTATCATTTCCTCCAATTATCCCTGAAGGCCTACAAAAAACAACGCCTTTGCGTCCCATGATAAATGCAAAACAGATGAAAAAACAATGTATTTTCCTCCATCCAAATAAACGCATGCGCGCTATCACCACCTGACTTCACATCACATGCCCCACTCTCCCCATTTATTTTGTTGGTCAATGGGCCCTTTAGTGTTAAGGTTACGTCAAAATTCATCACTCGAGTTGTCCGCGAATTCCTCCAGATACAGCAGTCCGGGAATGTGGGCCGACAGGCGAATCGCGAGTTACGCGATATGTCTCCTGGTGTTTCAGGTGCGGCTGTCAAACAGTCGCACCTCCTGGAGGCTCAGTGCAGACGGTGTTGTGAAGGCGACACAGTTCGCCTCCTCCGTCGAGGATGATCTCGTCTTCGACATCCTCGCCACCACTGTCAGTTCCAGCAACGGGCAGGGCTGGAGCAAAACAGCGGCCACCGAGAACAGGGAGAAACTCCAGGTCTACTGCAACGAGTACAATAGCTTTGTCACGGGAAATCCCGATCGGTGAGCTGTGTGCATGGCCTGTTCTGTATGTATTTCACGTGTTTAGAGTTTAATATTATTCGTTTTTATTTGGAGGGGACTGCATGCCTCTGTTATTTTTTTTATTATGGGAATTAGTTTTTAGTGCACTTCACACGCTTCTAGAAGTGATGTTCACGGTCCTGATTGTTGCATTTATATTATTAGAGATGAGATTTTTTTTTCATTAGGGGATTACGTTGATTACTAGATTTTTAGTTTATTGATATTACTCGTCTGGTGTTTGATATCGAGTTATTTTTCCTCATTTCAGTGTCGAGCTATCGACAATTGAACAGGAATT
This sequence comes from Diachasma alloeum, assembly GCF_001412515.2. Classification (NCBI taxonomy): domain Eukaryota; kingdom Metazoa; phylum Arthropoda; class Insecta; order Hymenoptera; family Braconidae; genus Diachasma; species Diachasma alloeum. The sequence continues at coordinate 5,545,286 of NW_021680345.1, forward strand.
TTTGTTCAGAAATCTTGTAATTCAATATTAGAGCTGTATTTAAGCTTCATTAATCCCCTAGTTGACGAAATTTTTGCAATGAATTTGATATTCAAACTCTGAAGGTCTCGAATTTGATTGTCCATTTTGAATTGTTAGGAAATGTTTGATAAATTCGAAGAAAATACTTCGATATCCATAAATATTTATCGGATATCTTCATGAAACTGTTTGAATTCATGTTCACGTTCACATTGTTCATTAGTTTTTATTATAACATTATATTATCAACTTTTTGTCTAGGAAATTTTGCAATGAATTGATTTTTCAAACTCTGAAGATTCTAAATTTAATCTCTACTTTGAATCGTTTGGAAAAGTTTGGGGAATCACAAGAGAATTTAAACGCCTGCTTTTCCCTGAAGACTTATGCAATAACTGATGAACAATAAATTTTTCACAAGCAAAAATTTTTTTTTGCTTGTGAAAAATTTATTGTTTATTTATTGTTTTTTTTTAAATTTGTGATTGAGGATTGAACTGTGAAAGGTACTCCAATATTCGTAAATAAAAAATTAGACATCTGCAGATTTAGATAATTTTAAATATCTTGTACGTATTTAGAAAGTTTTGTTCATGAAATTGATTGAATTCATCCAAATAAAAATCAATCTCAAATTCATCCCTTCATTAAAAAAAATTAATTAGTCGAATATGTCCACTCCCAGGCGATAAAAACCGTATTTAACCGTAGTTTTCTGTTTTTGCCCGTAGTTAGTGTTTTGTGTGTGGCTTGCTGTGCTTTCCAGCCTTAAAAGAGCCCCTTAAATATTCTCCACCTAAAAATTGGCAGACGCTTGATGTCCTACGGATTGACCGAGCCCTCGAACATCACTGAGACCATATCATCGTCGACTGGTGGCACCGGTGAACAGAGTGTCTGCGCAACTGGCCAGCAGTGCGATGACATTGTCCTGGACTGCGGTAAACCGGTGAATTACACGTACTACGATAATCTGGTGGGCATTGCCAATCGAAATAAGCATCCGCTGGTGCCGGAGCCACACGTTGCTCTTATGTTTAAAAAGGGAAGCACTAAGGTCGAGGATGTCGACATTGATCTGCTGGAGAGACGTCTCAAGAAAGCTAAGAGAGAGGTACTTTGACGAAAAACAACCGCAGGCCCATTTTCATTAAACAATCATTTGAAATTTTTTTTTCATTGGCACTTTGATGTGATTTATCGCCCTAAACTCACTTTAATAAATTTATATCCATCATGAAGGACTATTTCGCAATTTATTCATTCATATAATGAATAATTTGTGACGACACTAATCAATTATCATTGAGTAATCATGACAAAATGGATAAAATGATCATTCGAAAAGTGGAAAGAATGGAATTTGCATTCATCATTTATAGTTATCAATCAATGAGGAGTGAATGACGATTATTATTACTTATTAATTCATATAATGAATAATTTGCGACGACACAAATGAATTATCATTGAGTATCCTTAACAAAATGGTTAAAATGAGCATTCGAAAAGTGGAAAGAATGGAAATTGCATTCATCATTTATAGTTATCAATCAATAAAGAGTGAATGAAGATTATTAATATTTGTTAATTCATATAATGAATAATTTGCGACGACAAAAAAGAATTATCATTGAGTATCCTTAACAAAATGGTTAAAATGATCATTCGAAAAGTGGAAAGAATGGAAATTGCATTCATCATTTATAGTTATCAATCGATGAGGAGTGAATGACGATTATTGTTAAATAATCATTCATGTGGATAATTGATTTTAAATTACCCGAATGGATTATTTGCAGAAACCAAAGTCCGTACAATTGTACAACCAGATTGGCAATTTCTGGCGCATAAAGGGCAATGCTGAACGTTCGATCGAGTGTTTCAGGAGAGCACTGGCTGTATCGCCTCATAATGCCGAGGTGCTACTGAATCTTGCAAGGGTTCTAATGGTCCTGCAGTACCTCGACGACGCGACTTACTTAGCTAGACGTTCGTTGGAACTGCAGCCACCGGATCGCAATGCCTGGGAGCAGTACCTCACTCTGGGACAGATATTCAAAGTAAAAGGGCTATACTACGTTACTCATTTAGTCTATTAATCAATCCTTCCATGATTAATTCACCTGTTTGGATGAAACATTTTGCAAGTTTTTTCATTTATTTTTATTCTGGTCAGGCTTATGGCCACTTTCAAGAGGCGGCTGTTCACCTCCGACATGCCTTGGAGTTGAAGCCGGATCTAGCAGAGGCTGCCGATGCTCTGAAGGAAGTCGATTCTTTGCCCACTGCTAGCATACATGTTTATACATTGCTCATTATTGTGTGTCTGGTAAGAAAAAAATATTTCTTCTTTCAATTGAAGATGTCAAAGTGCTTTGGCCTTCCTTCAAAGCTTCTTTTACATTTCGCAACAATTTATTATTTAAAGTTTCAAAAAGTTTTAAAGTTTCGTTAAAATTAATTCGCGATCGGAAATCGATAGAAGAAATTTTGAAGATATACGAAATGAAAATTGCACTTCAGAAGAAAATTTATAGAATGATTGGAGTTTAAAAATTATTCTGTAGTTAATTTATAAACTCTAATTTTTTTTAAATGATAAAAAAATTGAATTCAATTAAAATTTAAAAAAATGATGAATGAATGATAAATGAATTAATTAAATTAATTATATCTACTAGATGTATTGTATATCTGAAGGGAGTAAATATCCCTAAGGATCCAAAAGTTCAAACTTCTTTGGCATAAAATATGTCTAGCTGCACTAGAAGTGATATCATCAACATAAATAAATTTAATTCGCTATTTCAAACTGTTAGTACAGATTTTCATAATTAAAAAATAAATAAAACGTGTAATTTTGAAAAAGATTAATAGAATCTTTGCAATTTATGAATTGTTTTATAGGTAATCTATAAAAAATCAATCATAATCAATCAAAATTCTATTTTGTTGATCGTGAAAAAAATTTCCACATTCGAAATTTCACCAGAAATAGGTTTAATGCCAATAAGGTTTAAATAATTGGCGTTATCTATTAACGAACAAAAGTCATTTGTTTAATTAATTGGGCTATCCCGAATTTTCTAGGTGCTGGGGGTTCTTCTGGTCGTCCTCAGCACCATAGACTACGACGAGAACATGACCCTCTCATCTGATCAACTTCAACGGCCTGTACAGCGTCAACTAAATCGCACATTAACAATGCGAGGCCTACGGCTCAATGTACCACGCCATAAACGTTGTTGACTTTTAGAATCTGACGATATAATAATCCGAAAAAACATGATTTCAGATAAATAAAAAATGAAAGATACAAAGAACCCGATGAATTGTGATAGATCCATAAGTTTCGAGCAGCCATGACTCCCTATTGAGTATTAATTTGTGCGAGAGTGCTAATTCATGCCATTTATTGATTATTATATTGACGATCAGAAGAAGAATACAGTACAATAGAATGTGATAACAATCTGTCGTTTTTATAATTTTCTTTCCTTCTTTTTGGTATTATTTTGGGGTTGAGAGGGAAAAATTGAGGCAGAATGAGTATATCCGACTTTTTCAGTGTTGAATAATTCTTTTACTACGAAAAAAAACCTAAAAAGTAAAAAAAATCATTCCGCCTCATTTTCCCCCTTTTAACTTGTGTACTTTAATTTGAGTTTACTCAGCTGAACGATCTTACAGTGAGTTTTATTAACTATTTACATATGATTTGGCTCGGCCAATACAACAGGTACACGTAACGATATTTCTCATGTACTTTTTATTCAATATTTTATCTCTACAATAGTCAGCCTAATTTCGAAGCTGATTTCACGAACTCTTCAACACAATTCTACCCATGGAACTTAAAAAAATATGACTATTCAGATTGTTTCATTTTATTTCCAGAAAAATATACATGGGAATGATATATGATTTTTTTTGTCCACAATATTCGTCGTCGATCGACAAGCGATCATTTCCCTTACAACTACTGCTAATTAGATCTCGTGATTCTATTGTATAACAATATCATTTTTCTTCATTATTGATTCTTGTGTCAATCATTTGGATAATTGGGAGGATTGCATTGAATCCGGGGGAACAACGGGACTATCCATCAGTCTCAACGATGGATTTTAGTACTCCACGAACTGAACTTTTAAATTTCATAATTAATTCATCTGCATCCGGTGTAACCAGGCATGATCACGATAATCAGATACCTCCATATTCATCCACATACTCGGAAATATCTCCTCAATATTTCTACCATCCAAACATCATTAAGATAACATTGAGTCGAAAGGAAAGGGCAACATTATTTACAAAGTAAAATGGTTGATTTGCATTTAACGCAGATCAATAACAAGCATGCTCACCGAAGAATGAATATATATACCACTTTGTAATCATTCAAAAAATATCATTGACTCTGTGAAGCGAGATTAAAGGGGGGGAAGCAACAGGCGCTAGACATTAAGTTGTGAATAGTCATCGATTTGTTAATTCGTTATTGTTAGGCTTTAATAATTTAAAGCAAGACGTCGATCGTCTAATCAATCATTTATGTACAAATGCCAGTGGCAAGGAGGCCCTATATTCGCGTGGTCAAACGATCTTTCGAGGCTCTGGGGGATTTTTATCAAGGGAGCGGAGGCTGGGGCAAAATGGAGACTTTACTTTCGTCTCAATGTTCGCAATTCAGAAACTAATTCGTCAATTGAGTTCAGTCATTAAATGAGGTCTTGGGAAGTCTAAACAGTTGGCATTATTTGTTGATGCAAAACGCAATTGTTCTGTTAATTGCACTGCTAAAAAAAATAGAAATTTCATGGACTGAATTCCATTTAGGGGAAAAAATCGTGAAATTTCAGATTTTATTGAGAATTCAGTGAAATTCCTCATTTTTAAGCAGGCGCAAGGCAAGAACTTCCTACATTACTTGAATTTTCAATACATTCACCTGAATTTCTCTGATTTCTATTAATTTTCATGGAATAATCAACTCAAGTTTACATTTCCCATTCGTTTTTCCATCAAATTTTCAATTTTCAACAATGAAATTCTCTACGAATTCAGTGAAACAATGTGTGTTTTAAATAAAACAATAAATGTTCAACAGTCAATTGATCAACAGCGAAAAATAGTCCAATTTCATCGAAAATTCAATCAACAATTGAAAAATAGTCCCAAGTGTCCATTTTGCCCCACTCGCCCCTAAATGCATGTGAAGATTCTTTGCTGCAACGAAAATAAAGTCTACATGCATGTCATTGTTTGTAAACATAACAGAACAGAATGGGTACAGCAGGCATTCAACTCCTTCTTTCAAACATTTCGCAATTTATCATAACTGGCATGTATACCACATGACCTTTTCTCTGAAATTGATACTCGCACGGTATTAACGACGGAAGGAAGCTAATACGGGTTTTTATGGTAAATATGATGAGTTCTGTGAATACTCGTGCTTTCATAGAACTAATACTGTCAACAGAATTTTAATCCATCCTCCGTACACGTGGAAAACATTCTCAATATACAATTCGAGGATGCAATTCCATTCTGTACCCAATTCCATTTTATCCCTCCAATTGTGAAGTGACAAAACATCAACTCAAATTTCCTTCTACTGTAATTGCTCTGCATCTCGAAAACGAAGTGCTCAACGAAAAAATGTCCCAAAACCTCTATTGCAGCTGCAAAAATTTGCAACAAAAACTTCTCTATGCAATTTTCTCCTAAAACCATTTGGTATCGAGATAAAATCATATTTAACATTCTGTTCTGTTCTGTTACGTTTCACCACTTCAACTCAAAATTCCAATCCCCTCTCGATAAATCAGATAATCAACAAATCCTAGATTCTGTGTGCGAAGTAAACGTGTTTCACAACATGATTTGACAATCGAATTGAATAAGAACGTGCAGAGATCATCGGCTAATTAAAACTGTACCCAACTGGCATTGGTCGATCCAGGGGAAGTTGCTGGCTGTTGTCCCTGAGATGCACTGGCGAATTCCCCCCACTCGGAGCCACCCTGATTCTGCGCTGGTTTGTGAGCAGGTGATGACGTTGGAGTCTTGGGTGGTGGAGGGGCGATCTTGACCCCTCCAGGTGGAGGTGGCAGGCCCAATCCCCCCTGGGGACGCTGTTTGTTCTTAGAGGACACCTCGCTTCCGTCCTTCTTCGTGATCTTCATGTTGATTTTTATGGTCTCACCCTCCTTGAATCGCAGATCCAATTCCTGCTTGGGCTGTTCCTTCTCCTTCTCAATTTGGTCGCGATTCTTCAGCCACTTGAAGTGGTCCTGGAGCGCCACATTAAGATCAAAACTGTCGGATCTGTCCAGAAAGCCCACCCCTATGAACGCTGATCTGCCATTGTCATCCTGAATCCTCAGGACGAAGTAACGAGACGAATCGGTCACTGGTTCTACAGCTATTCCTGGGTATGTGTCTATGGGACATTTTGCAAAGAGTTCTCCTGATATTTTGTCCTCCAATTTGAGTGTTATTGAGTCACCCTGAGATACCAGCCGCATCCTTCCTGTCCACGAGGGCTCATGGAGGTTCCAATCTGCAGCTCTGAACGATACAGTTGTGAGTGATGGGAATTATCGCGACTGGTGATTAGAGAGGTGATAACGACAACATTGGAAATACTGTTTTTCGTCTAAATTGTGGGGAGTGAATTAATGGACTCGTTTGAGTGGAGAATGCCACATGACTTTCCAGAAAATCGGTTCATGGGACGTAGGCATATCTTTCCATTCTCATGATGAAGAGGTTTCATCCAAAAAAATGGACATAAATTGGATCGGCTGGACGTATTGTATACTTAAAAGGGGTAAAATATAAAAAATATATATTTTACACGCTTTCGGGAGCAACTACATCTAGTCGAGTTGTTTCATTAAAATTATCGTTCATGTTGATTAGAGTGGTGATAACATCAACATTGAAATAAATTCGAAATACAATATTTTTTCTAAAGCATTAGGAGTGAATTGCTGGGGTCTATTGAGTGGAGAATGCCACATGACTGTCAAGGAAATCGTTTCCTGTCATTGAGAAACTGCAGGTGCAATAACGGTAAAATAAATACGATAGATCGTGAGTGAAGGGTCACATGAAATACAGTATTTTCACTTACCTGTGTCCTCTGTTCGAGGGCCTCGGGGGTATTTTAAAGACGAATACTTCAGACTTCACGAGCAAAACACTCTCGTATGTCTCCATTGTTGGGAATTTTGTAGATTGAGTGTTACTGGAGGTTACTGGATATGTGAATATGACACGAGTACGATTTGACAATCCGTCAGGCTGGTGTACACACACTGATGATTTCACGACGTGATTTGATAAGTTTTATCTGGTGTCACGCCTCGTCGGTAACGATAACGAACACGGGGGGGAGGGGTGTTTGAACAATCTCAGATGGACAAATACCGTTTTGGGCACGTTCTGGGGAAAATGGGGGCAGTACGAGTCGTGGTGGAACAAAAATGGACATGAAAATTTCTGGACAAATGCTCGGATGGACAGTAATGATAAGGTGGTTACACAGGGCTCGGTATTGAAGGTATCCTTAGGAAAAGATCCGATCAATTAGCCCCTCATGTATAGATATTCCAAATTTTTATTTTTTTCCTCATTGAAGTAGTTTTGAAGGAAATTGCGAGCTAATAAAAAACATTTGATAGTTAGTCCTCTTTTTAGAATAAATTTTTGAAAAATCACCCCTGAAAAAAAGGCGTTATCCCCCCTATTTAATTATTTCCAAAAAATTTTATTACCAATTGGTAGTAAATTGTTTGAAGATTTTTGCGAGTTAAGAAAAAATCGTCAATGCACTCCTATTATTGTGGAAATTAAAAATTCCAATTTCAACTGAAAACCAGAGTTGATGACCAGAATTTGTAGCAGAGATGTCAGACAAGATATGAATGTTTTTTTGGGCTCAAATGAAAGAGCGGGTCGAGAAATGGCGTGCAGAAGTCTTTAAAGATGACAAATCTCCCTAAAGATGATGTCTGTTTTCAATTGAAAAGCGC
>NW_021680345.1:5557577-5585104 GCF_001412515.2 Diachasma alloeum
TTTTTTCACCCGGGGCCAAAGTGTCAGATCTTGGATTTTTCCAGGGGGAAAGTCGACTTTCGCCAAAATCGAATTTTTTTGTCGAGTAAAAGTTGATTCCGACTATTTAGGCGATGGGCTATCGAGATCTCCCAAAAGTTTTCGGGAATAGTTAAAAATGAAAAAAAATTTTTTTCACCCGGGGCCAAAGTGTCAGATCTTGGATTTTTCCAGGGGGAAAGTCGACTTTCGCCAAAATCGAATTTTTTTGTCGAGTAAAAGTTGATTCCGACTATTTAGGCGATGGGCTATCGAGATCTCCCAAAAGTTTTCGGGAATAGTTAAAAATGAAAAAAAATTTTTTTCACCCGGGGCCAAAGTGTCAGATCTTGGATTTTTCCAGGAGGAAAGTGTAGACATTCGCCAAAATCGAATTTTTGACTATCGCCATCTGTTTATAAATAATAGTTTCCGGCTGACAACAATTGCTCCAGTTCGATTCAGTTTCCAATTTCCCTTGAAACGAGAATAATCCCGCCATCTCTCAACGTGCCGCTGCACTAGAAAATACGACTGGTAAGACATTTCTGACGATATCTCCAATACCGAGCCCTGTTTAACCACCTCACCAGAATCTGCCCATCTGGAATGTACTGTCCCCATTTTCCCTAGGACGTGTTCCAAAACGGAATGTGTCCATTTGATATTTTGTACAAACGGCCCCCCCTCTTGCCACATGCGTTCCCCACATGGACGTCTGATATTTTTTGAATTCCGCCACCTTTTGATCAATTAATTGCGCGAAAATGTCACTTCCAGACAAAGTTTTGATGCGGAAGATCAAGAAGAGAGAGGAGCACAAGTTGAAAATCATTCAGGAGCGCGAGGCCCAGCGGAAAAACGGTGAGTCAATGTTAATCACGTATTGTTGAACAGGTTATGAACGCCTTTTGAACCTATAATATTGACTAAAATCCATGCATCACTCACCCTGACTGCAGATGCTGTTGTGGAGGCGAGTGCAGAGCCCCAGAAACCTGTGAACAAGAAGAAAAAAATTAATCAGAAGAGGCCGTGTGCTGAGGACACCCCAATGAAAAGTATGTCCTCAATGAACGAAACCATTCAACATCTCCTGAACAAACGAAACAATTCCAGCAAAATTTCCCCCATTCAAGAGTACGAAAAAGCACTTGAGAATGGCACAAAATTTTTTTAATTTCATTGTCCTAATCTCGAGATATTGCTAATTAAAAAGGCAACAGTTTCACTAATTGCTTCTCACAATTTTCCCACTGCAGAGAAGAGAAAAAAGGTGGAGCAGTCTCCTGAAAACCCAGAGGATCCTCCAGAAGACCCAGAGGATCCTCCAGAAGACCCCGAGGATTCTCCAGAAGAGGATAAAGTTTCCAATGTACCAGAATCAGAATCACAAGAGAGTAAAGAGGAGAGAGAATCGGCACGTAAGTAAATTCCTCAATTCTCATGATTAGAAAATTTCCTACAAAAAACTCTGGGCATAAATCAATCCTATTAGACCTATCTCATATTTAAATAGTGAAAAATATCCCTGAGAAAACGCCATTTCCCATATTTTTTGGCATAGAACACGTCTAGTCCACTTGCGTCAACCCCAAAGTTTTTTTTGCATCATCACAAGATGACAAATTAAAGAAAATTCTTTTACATTCTTATATTTTTAACATTAAGTGCCAGGCTCTTCAGTTGGTCTCAATGTGTCCAACAACCCCGCCTTCTCCTCCCTCAAAGGCAAGGTTTGTGAGCAAACGTTGAAGGGAATCGAGGACATGGGCTTCACGAACATGACGGAGATCCAAGCCCGAGCAATTCCCCCTCTCCTCGAGGGACGTGATTTAGTCGGAGCTGCCAAGACTGGCTCTGGAAAGACCCTAGCCTTCCTCATCCCAGCAATCGAACTGGTGAATAAACTGAAACTCATGCCAAGGAATGGCACTGGCTGCATCATCATCTCTCCAACTCGAGAGCTGTCGATGCAGACCTTTGGAGTTCTCAAGGAATTGATGAAGTATCATCATCACACGTATGGGCTGTTGATGGGAGGTGCCAACAGGCAGACAGAGGCCCAGAAACTGGCTAAAGGGGTCAATATTGTTGTGGCAACGCCTGGAAGACTGCTCGATCATCTCCAGAATACTCCGGACTTTTTGTTCAAAAACCTCAACTGCCTGATCATCGATGAGGCTGATCGTATCCTGGACGTCGGGTTCGAGGAGGAACTGAAGCAGATCATCAATATTCTTCCTAAAAGAAGGCAGACGATGCTGTTCAGTGCCACACAGACGAAGAAGATTGAGGCTTTGACCACTCTGGCTGTTAAAAAGGAACCTGTGTACGTCGGGGTCGACGACGAGAAGGAGAAGGCGACGGTGGAGGGACTGGAGCAAGGCTACGTCGTCTGTCCAAGTGAGAAGAGGTTCCTTCTCCTGTTCACATTCCTCAAGAAGAATCGGAACAAGAAAGTCATGGTGTTCTTCTCCTCTTGTATGTCTGTTAAATATCATCACGAGCTGCTTAATTATATTGATCTGCCGGTTATGAGCATTCATGTGAGTTGATCTTCGAAATCCATCAGTTGTTAGATTATTGGGTGGAGTGAGACCAATAATTGGGGGAATTGCAATTTTTTTTCAGGGAAAGCAAAAGCAGACGAAACGCACGACCACTTTCTTCCAATTTTGTAATGCTACGTCTGGCATTTTACTGTGCACTGACGTGGCTGCTAGGGGGCTTGACATCCCCGATGTTGACTGGATTGTCCAGTTGGATCCTCCGGATGATCCTAAGGTATATTCACTGAATGAAACTTGAATATTTGGTTATTATTGAAGTTACTAAATATTAATGTTTTGAATTCCATAGAATTTTCAGTGAAATCTGAAATTTGATGATTTTATTCTCCCTAAATTGAAAGCATCTCTGGATTTAAGAGTGATGGCATAATTTTCTTCAGATTTTTTTTTGTAGAGTAAAAATACATCCACAAAAATACTTCGTAAAAATTTCCTCATCCCCCTCAGATCTCCAAGAACCGATCGCCAACACCAAAAACTAGATATTCTCAATTTTTGTTCTAGGAATACATCCACAGAGTTGGTAGAACAGCTCGTGGTGAAGGAAGCAGTGGACATGCCCTCCTGATCCTCCGCCCCGAGGAACTCGGCTTCCTACGGTACCTCAAACAAGCTCGTGTCCCTGTCAACGAATTCGAATTCTCCTGGAACAAAATAGCTGACATCCAACTGCAGGTAAAAAACCCCTCAATCTCCATGATGTCAATTCAAGATGAATTATTAAAAAATCGAGTAGAAAAACTATTCTCCAATTTGTTTATTCTTCATAAACACAATTTCATTCGACTTCTATGATGCTGATAAATCGTCTCCACTAGTGTAACTTAACGCAATACGTGCGCAAATAGCTTCATAAAGCACGATAAATCATGACGGATTTTCGCCAACGCTCATTTTCGTTGTGACTCACATACAACTATTTCGTCTTTCCTCGTTGCCTTGGAGTGATCTCGCAAGTGGAATCAGACATGATCTGAGAATTATCCTCACTTCTAGTGTTCCAATGATCTCCATAAATTATTCTCACGAAGAGACCAGTTGCCAATAAATAAATTGAATAGCTCTTCATAATTATTATTTTTTTGTCATCTTTTTTGCCATTCAACTCCAGCCACGTCCCAGTGGTGAATTCCGAGGGTCAAAAAGACCTTTAATTTATAATTCTAATCGAATTTGAACATACGAACATTCATGAACATCCATGTGAACATATGAGCAACTGATTTGTTGCACAAAAGTTGAAATTTCCAGTTGACTATTGACCAGTTTTCAATGAATATCTCGGGATCTAAGAGAGATAGCAAAATTTTTGTAATAACCTTTTTTGTAGAGCCGATTGAGAGCTACAACAAACGTAATCATGAAAATTTCGGTATCTCCCTTAGATTCAGAAATATTCATCAAAAACTCAACTGGGAGATAGGTCGACTTAAACCGTTTTACCACTTCGCTACTGAATTAAAGATATCCAAGATCATCGATAACACTAGTGGAAAAAATATATTTTCATTTATATATATAAATAAATAAGAATTATAATGCTGATTTGCTGGGAAAAGTTTCTATTTTAGCCCCCCATTCACTGAACTAATAACTGATTTTTGCCAGCGCTCATTTTCGTCATGACTCACGCACAACAATTTTTTTCCTCGTTCAATTGAAGAGATCTCGCAAATGGAATCAGACACAATGTTCGAATTACCCTCCCTCCTATAATCCCAATAATCTCCATAAATCGTCCTCACGGAGGTACATTAATTCCACTATCAAGCCTGCATTATCAATCACTAATTAATAGATGCACGACTAACACAAAGAGGACAATTCCCTTCATCAGTAATTCATAACCACACGCCTTCATTTTCGCACACTCTAAAAGGTGCACAAAGCGAGACACGTTTATCCTTGAAATACTCAGCATGTGTCTTGTATCTAAATTCCTCGAGTCTATTTCTCGGAATCATCAGTCGTAAAACACTGGAGAATGAACTATATAATAAAGCTGAGGGTATAATTGAGTTATCTTGGTTCAACCATCTTCAAAAGTACTTGGTATGTAGTCAGTAACTGATATAAACATCAAGCAAGTGGTATTACCCATTGGAGTATGTAATGCACTCAAGAGCATCTTGAAACACTTCTCAGAAAGTTTACAATTTTGTATTCTCCACCCTTCGGTACGAATTATCGTGGCGATTGTTTTGAAAATAAGAGCGAATATCACTCGACATTCCGGTTCCACTAGTTTCCCACTAATTACCGAGCACTCGGTGCTCGCTGAAATGATTGCGAGCATCCGGATGTATTTACACGTGAGTAGTTGCTGATAATCTTGACGAGCTAATCCATCTTCTTGAAAAAAAGGGATGGATTATCTGCTTCAAGAACCGAAGGGGGGGGGGGACTGGCAGACAGTGAGAATGAAGAGGATTCATTGCCAGTGGAAAGTTAGCTGACCTTATTAGCCACTGGTGTCTAATTGATACGAGCCAACTCCCTCGCTTTATGTTACGTTAATTGTAGCTGGGGTGAGGATGCTTCAAGTAAATGGGTGAATCGATTCTTTCATTGGATAAATGCACTCGATCTAGGCACGTGGGTCGAGGCGAGCCTAAAAAGGCTTGAGTTCTCTCGAAGACTGGGGCAATTCACTGATGAAAGTCATCTTCATCGTCTACTTATTACCATTTTTTTTTTTCGTTACTCGTGGTCAATTCAATTGAGAGCAGGAGATGTCAACACTTATTACGTGAATTTTCGTTAAGCATCGGCGCTTAAGACTTGAAGAAAATTATTATCATTTCTCCAGCGTCTGAATTTTTCAAGCAAGTTAATCTGAATGGATGTGATCACATTCATCAGTAGGAATTAATCATTTCTGGGCTTGAGTTCAGAAGAGTCATCTTAATCGTCTACTTATCCCGATTTTTTTAATTGCCTGTGGTAATTTCAATTGAGAACAGGAGTTATCAACACTCATCGTGTGAATTTCCGAGTGGAAACTTCTCGAATCGTTCGCATTAATTAGAATTGATGCTCAAGACTTGAAGAATTCTATCGCCATTCATGATCCCTAAAATCGTGTATCGTGTACTAAACTCGGTTATCAGATATCTGTAAACGTGCCGCAGCTACACCCCCAGGTAGAACAATACTGGGCTACCAGTTGCCGATAGCAGTGTTAGATAAAAATGAAATAAAGAGACGACCGATTTATTCATGAGCGGTGCACGTTGCCAAGCAGTCTGACTCCAATCGATGATCTCAGTGGATGTTTTACATTCCAACTGCATGGAAAATTGCAGCATTACAGCATTATCGAACTATGCCACTTTGATTGCGTGATTATTCAGATTTTCACGTGAGTGGAGACAACTCCATTAGCCCCCTGGGACTTGCTGGGAAAAACCTGTACCCTTGATTGGACGAATTAATCAAGTGTTCTTCCCGTAATCTAGGGAAGCTAATGGTTTTCTTCGCGTCATTAGTCGGGTGTTAACATTTCCCTCGGCGAAGGTCACAACACGTAACAATGGACAACAATGCCATAACTAATTAGGAGCTTGGAACAATAGAAACTAATTTTCTTCAGTACATTTATGACTCAAACGTTCTTCTTCTGTTGTCATACACTGAGAGAAAAACGACAAAGTTCTCAAACAAGTTTTACTTGTGCCGAGAAAATAGTTTTTTGAAAATTATCAAAGGAGGATTTTTTGTGCCAAACAGGCAGCGAGTGCGCCGGAATGAAAAATTTTTGTCGCAAAAATAGATTTAGTAAGAAATGTCATTTCTAGCACCACTCCTTCGTTATTCGATACTCCCACACGTATTTTGCTCCCGAAAGATCTTTGTTTTATGCGAAGCAAGGGACAGTAGTTTTTCGTTTCGACTGTCTAATAATCACAGACAAGAAATGAACCCTTAAATGAAACAATAACAATGATATGACAGCAATCTCGTAACTTGGGGATAAAATATTTGTTGATAAATTTTCCTTCATCCTGAAAAGGCACCGTCTGGTGTGAATTATCCGCCTCTTGAGCCAAATATTTCGTTGCTGTCGAAAGCAGAGCAATTATTCACGTTTGAGACTTTCAAATTCGAACCAAATAAATTCTTTTTTGGCAATTTTCAACCAGCGATTTTGTTGGGCCAAACAAGACTTGTTTGATAACGTGTACGGTAAGGAGAATTGTTCGGGGGTATCGCTGGCCCTAAGCAAACATATTTTTCAACGTCAAGAGAGTCAATCTCTTCTGCTGGTGGTTTCGAGGTCAGTCTCTCGGGTTAGTTGCGCAGTCAACGAGGCAATGAGTAGAGGAAAAAAAATGATATTAAAGAAAGATGGGTATGGCGCCCACGCTAGTGGAGCGTTGATGCCAAGTGTGTGCGTGTCCATAACCACTCCCTCGGAGTGTAACAGATTCAGATGCTGAATCCATAGGGGATATCGGATTATATTGCCCTCGTGCATGATCCGAATTTTTTTTTTTCTCTCCTCATTCTTGTTTTTTATCCCCGCCCTTACATCGTCTTCTTATTCTCCTTGGAACAGTGGCTACCGGTTCCACTGGATAGCCAACTTGTTCTTATGCCTTCTGACTCTTCTCGGCGAAAGGCCAATTTATGAATTGCGCGATCCTTCCTCTGCATCAGGGCCAGCGATGTTAATCTAAGTCGAGAATCGCTGCCTCGGTATATTTATGCATTTTACTGGTGTATATCGGGCGGGCTAAATATTACGGTCAACTTTGTTGAAAATTGTGGTGAGTTTCTGGGTTGGGGACCTCATTTTCAACGAGTAATCCTGGATTTTAGGGGAGCACAAATCATTTTTTTGAAGGGAGGCGTCATTTCGGCTGATGAATTTCGAGGAATTATTTATTTTGACAGAAGAAAACGTTTGAGTCATTTTATAGTTTTGTACCCTAGATTTGGGGATTTTCAATCATCAAATGGGTCCAAAATTTGAATAAAATTTATGGAATATGTCGAAAATTTTTCAATGAATTACTCCTTTTTGAATATTCACTTGGGAATGAATAATGGAAATTGTTTATATTAATTTTTCTCAATCAATAAATAAATTTTCTAATTTATCCTCCACTTTTCAAATGTTGGAAACGATTTGAACGAACAGAAAACAGAAAAATTCTGGCTGTCTTAATATCATCATTTCCACTGAAAATAAGTTATCATTAGAACAATCTCAGTTTGATAATTGTCCTCTCTTCATGCATGGAATCACATTTTTGCATTTGAAATCAGGTGCCTGCCATTATTTTTATGCAGAAGTGAATGATTATTGGCCGCTGAACAGAGTGGGCGTCATAAAGACATTAAATTAAACGATCTAGTGTGTCATACATGGAAAAATAATTTTTTTTTCCATGTTTTATATCTCTACTGTTCAGTATTATCCACGTGAGTGTACTCATACACTGGGTAATTCTCAAGGTTTCCGCCACCTACGTGCTGTGCTATCTTAGATGCTCTTTTGAATAAATTGCAAGAGCAGCAGCACGGGGAGTGGTTTGTGACACCAGGGAGATCTAATTGAGGAACTGATTATTGCCTTACGCAGCTCAACTGCTTTTGCAGATTTTCAGATACAGTTTGCCCTTTCGGTTGTAATTAATTATTCATACTAATGAATTTCTTACTCGAAAAATGAGAGCGATTAGTTCAGCTCCCTTTCCCCATTCAAGGAAAACATAATTTCAGTGGATAATAATAATAATTTGTTGAAATATTATAGTTTGTCAGTTTAGAAAATCGCTGGGAGCTCATCGGAGAGAGCAATTCTCGGAGAAAAAATGTAATTTCCTTCACGAGGAGCTGTTTTTTTTCTCAATATCAAATTGAAGGCAACACTCTGCGATCATTTTGAACGAATAATTTATACGACAACAGTGCACTATGCTGACTTGTCAGTTAGCCCGAAGAGTTCCAGCACGCAGCTGGACTCTGAATAACTTCCGCGTGGAGATAGATCATCAGAGTGGTTGAATCCTTGGAATACCAAAACAATTTTACTCTGAATATTACTTGAACAGTAGGCGTTCAGATTGAAAAAGCCAAGTCCATTCGTCAAAGGACGCTATGTTTTGATGATTCATTTCAACTTCCTCAGGCGATTTATGCGATCAATGTTGAAAATAATTATTTGAATCGTGAAACAATCGAAATCCTGAAGGCTAACACGACGTTATATTACTTGACAATTCCATCAAAATTATTTTCATTATTTTAATCTTCATGATAATCATATGGGAATTGATAATGTTAATGGGGGAAATTTAGCGTAGAATATTAACGTTTCGATTGAATTTTCAGTGAAATCTAAAATTTCATTTTTACTCCCTAAATCAAATAAATGTGCTTCTCCTGAAAATTAATAATCTGTCCCTGGAATTTAAATTCTTTTCAAACCCTGTACTTTATTCCAGGGGTAGGCAATAATATTAGATTTCGACAAATTAAAAAGGGATTATCTCCTTATATTGTTCAAAGTTCACCTATATTTAACAAATTTAAATTACTATAGAATTTATTAGCTAAATTTTTCGATTGATGGCGAAAAAAATATTTGATAATACTGAAATATAATTTTTTAGTTAACAAGCTAATTCTAAATTTAGATACTTGATTTTCGATTATCCAAATAATCGTCAATCCTCCTACCTAAATTATTGGTTGATAGAATATTTCGAAATTTAAATGTACAAATTTATGGTTACTTTAACATTTAAAATTTCAAGTCACTGCTTTATTTACAGCTTGAGAAATTGGTCTCGAAGAACTACTTCCTGAACCTATCAGCAAAGGAGGCATTCAAAGCGTACGTTCGTGCCTACGATTCCCATCACTTGAAACACATATTCGACATTGAAACCCTGGATCTCATCCAAGTTGGCAAATCGTTTGGATTCACAGTACCACCTGCAGTTGATCTGAGTATCCTTTTTTTGAATAATGACTGAATACCTTGAGAAAGCCATTCATTGCGACTAATAGTAATTGGTTAGAGTGTCAGAATATCTGCCAACGGGCCAGCAATCCCCTCTCCTATTATTCAATTCCTATTCTTTTCTCACGCAGCACTTCAGCCTGTTTATCTTAGCACCTTTCAGCCATTATCCTTTTTCAACATTCGCGTGGGCCCTCGCCACCTAATTTGGCAGGGCTCACCGTGAACTTGTCTCAATGACGAAGCCCCACATCTCCTCTACCCTCCAGAGAAACAATTTAATTTATCTGTTATGGTTTCCTTAACAATATTCCTACAGAAGTGGGCATCAGCAAGAACTCAAGACCCCGAAAACGTCTCGGTGGAGGCGGTTATGGATACTTCAAAAATATGAACAACGCCAGCGGTGGGAAGCAGATTGAGAGGAGCAAGCATTTTCGACAGGTGGGAAAGGGGAAGAATGATCAACGACAATTCTCCAGATAATCTATAACAATAGCAATTGCATTCATGAATATTTTTATCTAACTTGATTCACTGGCTACATTCATATGCAAAATAATGCATATCTATTATTCAATGTACAGTATCATTGTGCAATCGTGCATAATGGAAGGAGACAAATTGAAATGTGTATTTTTCAGATAAAGAGGACTTGTTTTTGCGAGTAAACAATCTCTCATTGGGGTTATAAATGCACCTGTCGTTGAATTCTCCTCAGAATTATCGGAAGGCCATGTTTGGAAATATTTTTGAGGCTTGTGAAATTTCAAGTTTCAGGTAGAATTCAGGTGGACCTCCCTAATGAGCAGTAGTAATAATCATTTCATTCGTAGTGACGAAGTGAAAATCGAAAGCCATTGAAGAGTTCGAATGATCGAGAGCTGTCAGTCTAACGCCCGCACAGCCCACCAATGAAAATCTTGGGTTGGAATGAATGATTCTTTTCAGTGTTTTGTGCCACGTACGTGGTTTAAAGAAAGTATAACTGCATATATCATTAATCTTTCCAGACAATTATTAGGATTTTCCCATGAAACCATCCGCTAATTGTTCCCTGAAATTTCATCATCAATTTTTTCATGAATTTTTCAGTCTTCCATTGGAATTGTAACTGCATATATCATTAACCTCTCGAAACAATTATCAGAAGGCCTTACGAAATTCCATGTTTCAGCTGGAATTCATCTGAATTTTCCCTATCTCCCCTCAGTAATTAAAATTAAACTTGCAGTTTCCACCGAAATTTCGATGAAACCTTCCGCTAATTATTTCCTAAAATTTCATCCATAACAACGAAGTGAAAATCGAAAGCCATTGAAGAGTTCGAATGATCGAGAGTCATCAAACGCCCACACAGCCCACGAATGAAAATCTTGGGCTCGAATGAATGATTCTTTTCAGTGTTTTGTGTCACGTATGTGGTTTAAAGAAAATATATACGCAGTTGAAAAGAATGTCGTTTTAGTAAAATAGGCATATAATTGGTAACGTTCACATCCTTAAAAAATTGAAAGCGTATTTTCGCGAGTGAACAGTCTCTCATTGGAACTATAACAGAAAGCCTTATGAAATTCTAAACTTTAGGTAGAATTCATCTGGATTTTCCTCATTTCTCCCCATCTCCACTCAATAATTAAAATAAAATGGCAGTTTCCACCGAAATTCCCATGAAACCATGCGCTAATTATTCCCTAAAATTTCATCCACAATGACAAAGTGAAAATCGAACGCCACCGAAGATTTCGAATGATCGAGAGTTGTCAGTCCAACGCCCACACATCCCACGAATGAAAATCTTGGGCTCGAAATGAATGATTCTTTTCAGTGTTTTGTGCCACGTATGTGGTTTAAAGAAAACATATACGCAGTTGAAGAGAATGTCGTTTTAGTAAAATAGGCATATAATTTATAACGTTTATGCTTAGTGGTGATCGCCCACGTGGTCGTGTGCCAGGCCCATCTATGGTTCGAGTACGTGACGTCAACGTTAACTTTACATTAACCAATATGTGTGTAGGCGCCGGACGGAGCATAGAAGGTAACGCCCGTGGGATATACAGACGAGGCGGTACTCAAGGATCCCAATACCTTTGATCATTCCTTTTTCATGCCCACATACTAGACGATTATTGACATTTCAATGGTTTATTAATTTTAATCGATCTCATTTCGTGAATAATTTTTCTCTTCCACTATTTATTCGTCTTTTCACTTTCTTCTGTCTTGAGAATAGGGACATGTGTCGATAGTTACGTGCTGGCTCGTTTATTTATCCCTCTGAGGCATGGCTTTTCAGATATTTATCTGGCGCCAAAGCATTTGACGTTTATATTTCTAAGGTTTCACGTGCTCTGGATGAATCGCTTCCGCTCCAAGTAGCGAAAGTTGCAATTTTTTGCCAGCTCCCATCGTTTAAGGAGTAAACTCGGTGTTTTAAGAGTGTTGGGATGATGTTGGCGTGGGAATTACAGGTGTTTTTCGCAATTAAAGGCACAGGGGCGTGTGATTATGCCGGTGTAATTATATTCGAGGCATTTATCAGGATTTTCAAGCAAATGATCCGAGCCGAGAATGTGGGATCAATCGGACATTTCGTTGGCTCATGATTTCATATTTGAATGCTGCATTTCACTTCATTTAGACGTCAACTGGTATGCAAGGAGTCACTGATTACCGAGGCATTTGCACGGGGGAAAATATGAGCAAACACGTGAGGATGGTGAATATTAAATTGTCGGTTATGATGATCTCAACGGGTTTATTCATTATTTTTCTGTCGATGACTTGTAGTCATTCATAAATACAACAGTCAAGGACTTCTTTCACTGTGAGTCAGTGTCTTTCGATGAAAAAACAATCTGATACGAGTGTTAGAGGAATTTACATGACAATTGAGGGACCAAAAACGTTTCGGTGTAACGAAATTGAGAAAATTTTAGAGTGAATTGACCAGAAAAAACAGTCTCATGTTCAATTTCCACAGGATTTTGGAGGAATCGAAGGGGCAGAGGATGTCTCATCCCAAAAAGACAACAAAGTGATGAAATAAAAAGACGTAGAAAAGAGAATCAAAACGCACTTCTTTCACTGTGAGTCAGTGTCTTATGCGATGAGAAAACAATCTGATACGAGTGTTAAAGGAATTTACATGACAATTGAGGGAGAAAAATCGTTTCGGTGTGACGAAATTAACAAAATTTCAGAGAGTGATTTAATCTCATCTCCACGATGACCATAAAAAAACAGTCTCATGTCTAATTTCCACAGGATTTTGGAGGAATCGAAGGGGCAGAGGATGTCTCATCCCAAAAAGACAACAAAATGATGAAATAAAAAGACGTAGAAAGGAGAATCAAAACGCACTTCTTTCACTGTGGGTCAGTGTCTTATTCGATGAGAAAACAATCTGATACGAGTGTTAAAGGAATTTACATGACAATTGAGGGAGAAAAATCGTTTCGGTGTGACGAAATTAACAAAATTTCAGAGAGTGATTTAATCTCATCTCCACGATGACCATAAAAAAACAGTCTCATGTCTAATTTCCACAGGATTTTGGAGGAATCGAAGGGGCAGAGGATGTCTCATCCCAAAAAGACAACAAAATGATGAAATAAAAAGACGTAGAAAGGAGAATCAAAACGCACTTCTTTCACTGTGGGTCAGTGTCTTATTCGATGAGAAAACAATCTGATACGAGTGTTAAAGGAATTTACATGACAATTGAGGGAGAAAAATCGTTTCGGTGTGACGAAATTAACAAAATTTCAGAGAGTGATTTAATCTCATCTCCACGATGACCATAAAAAAACAGTCTCATGTCTAATTTCCACAGGATTTTGGAGGAATCGAAGGGGCAGAGGATGTCTCATCCCAAAAAGACAACAAAGTGATGAAATAAAAAGACGTAAAAAAGAGAATCAAAACCCACGCACGTATCGTTCAAGCTTTCTCTCCCCACTACACACGTAAAACATATCCACAAACATTCGAAAAAGGTAAAATCACAGGGGCTAGGACTAGTTTTGTAAAACTCTCGTTAGTCTTAATGACGCCGCCACCTGCAACTCCAATTCAAGAACAGTATCGTTTTTATCCACGAGATGTTTAATTCTCTTTTTTTTCATCTCCAAGTCGAGTACTCGGCGAAGTTGGAAAAAATCTCATGTGGTATTCGCCTTTCGCTTGAGCGTGACACTTGGCTTTTAGCCGAGGACTTCTCTCCGATCGAGTGATAGAATCTGGAAAATTATCCCGTTTCCTTTTTTTTCTCTCTTCATATCTTTCAGTGCGTAATTTTCTATGGTAATTTTACGCCACAAGTACCATTTTTATTCCAGGGTAATTTGCTATTGAGTATGCATGAAGAAAAATGGATAAAATTCACCGCTCGATATTGCTCATATGCTCACGTATTTTTTTTTTATTCCTGTAACGTGCTTGTGTTTATGCTCAGTTTGTGAGCATTCTCCGTTCGAAGCGTGACTCGATGAGCTGCGCAGCAGGATTTTTATGAGTGGGCTGTCAGTTTATGAATAATACATTGTAAGCTGAAATGTATCACTGGGATTGGGACGATACGGGGCTGTCGAATCCGGTGGGAAATTGAATTTTCTTGGGGAATGGTTAGTAGGGCGTTGGCTTTTCGATGAGCAGTGTATTCGCACGCTCCACGGTAAATTTTACCGTGCATTCACGGTAGGTTCTCACTCACATCATGTCTGACATCTCTGCCATAAACTCTGCTTTTCAACTCTGACAATGAGTCAAAAAGAGTTGTGACAACATTGTCCACTGGGGTCTAGGAGTCTCCCCCGGTTGGGAAATCACCCTTAAAATTTTTCCCGTATGTCAGTAATTTTTTTTACTCCCGAGACTCCTTAATTTAATTTCTGTTCATTTTGGTACCGAATATTCGTGTTTAATTGGTAATTCAAGTAGGGGCGGGTAGGGTAAAATGGAAACTTTTGACTTTTTCAAAAATATTCATAACTCAGAAACAGATTTATCAATTCAGTAGCGAAGCGGTAAACCAGGTGAAGTCGATTTTGACTTTTGGCCATTTTTTGACAAATATCTCGGAATCTAAGAGAAATAGCAAAATTTTGCTCATTACCTTTTTTATAACCCTCAGTTGGCTCTACAAAAAAGGTCATGACAAAAAATTTTCTATCTCTTTTAGATTCCCAGATATTCGTCAAAAACTGGCCAATAGTCAACATCGACTTAACCCGGTTTACCGCTTCGCTACTGAATTGAGCTCAGTCTAGGCTCATCACAAAGAGGAATCATTGTTTTTCAATTGAAAAATAAAATTATGCCATTTCATGAACAATTCAATACGTCATAAATATTTCAAAAAAAGTCAAAAGTGTCCGTTTTACCCTACCCTCCCCTAATTGTGGAATATCAGGAGCTTTTCCAGATTCTCTCGACGAGATATTTTCCACGCTTACCAGTTTTAAAAAATCGGCATTTAAATACTCAGTCTTTTCACGCCCGTCCGGGTCACGAAACCATAATTATACAAAAACGCCTTCTCGCATTACGACCGAGTAGGATCTGATGTTTGTGAGTGTAACGCCAGTCTTTTCCTCAATTACGAAAGCCGACCCCAAGTTTTCTTTAGCATAATACACAGGTGGACTGTTTGACGTGCCACGGGGAAGACTGTGGGGCATCAGTTTTAAAACTATGGTGAAGAGATTTGGGTCATCTGGGGGCGGTTGTTTGCTTCCTCGAGTGTTATAATACCCAGCATCATGGCATTCGCTCTTCTAACGAGCGTAGTACCGGTCGACCGTTACGCATCAGCGAATTGCTGATATACATGTTGCAATGTGGTCGAATGAAGGATGGTATACAGGGGTTATTGATGATGAAGAGATCTATTTTCTTCGAGATATTCTTCGTCATCATCATCGTGAAATAACAGTTCTACACGAGATTAAATCAATTTTGAGGAGAAAAATATTAAAATCGCGGATGGAAAGCATCAAATGCGTATGAAAAACGGAAAAAAAATGATGAAAGACAACATTTTCCCTGGAGATGAACCTCCGAATGGTCCCTGAACCCATCAATAACCATCAAATTTAGAAAAAGCCCTAAAATAAAACAAACATTCTCCGGAGTCATAAAGACTCCACCAGCCGCCATTTTTTTGCAACTGCAACATGTGTCGTCCTCAAACCTAAGAAATAACCTTGAGGAAGGAAAATATCTATTTGGTTTTGATCTCACATGGTTTTCCGACCTTCCATTCGACCATAAAACTTGCATTCCGCCCAAAAAAATAGTTAATAATATGGTATTTATCAAAAAATGTGTGATGAAGTCTTTCTGCATACTTACTAATTATTCAAACCCAAAAAGCAATAACCCCAGATTTTTTTCATTAAAATAACGGATGAAAAGCATCAAATTCCCGTTAAAAAATGGAAAAAATTTATGAGAGAGTTTTTCTCCCAGCATATCCCCTGGAGATTAACCCCCTAATGGTCCACGAACCCATCAAATTTTAAAAAAGCTATAAAATGAAATAAACATTCTCCTGACAGTCACAAAGACCCCACCACCCGCCATTTTTGGCAACTGCAACATGTGTCGTCCTCAAACCCAAGAAATAACCTTGGGGAAGGTAAACACCCATTTGTTTTCGGTCTCCTCATGTTTCGAACAAATAAAACCCAGAAAAATCGCAGCCTCGCAATTTTTTAAATTAAAATAATGGATGAAAAGCATCAAATTCCCGTAAAAAAATAGAAAAAATTTATGAAAGAGTGTTCGCCCAGCATATCCCATGGAGATTAACCTCCCAATGGTCCACGAACCCATCAAATTTTAAAAAAGCTATAAAATGAAATAAACATTCTCCTGACAGTCACAAAGACCCCACCACCCGCCATTTTTGGCAACTGCAACATGTGTCGTCCTCAAACCCAAGAAATAACCTTGGGGAAGGTAAACACCCATTTGTTTTCGGTCTCCTCATGTTTCGAACAAATAAAACCCAGAAAAATCGCAGCCTCGCAATTTTTTAAATTAAAATAATGGATGAAAAGCATCAAATTCCCGTAAAAAAATAGAAAAAATTTATGAAAGAGTGTTCGCCCAGCATATCCCCTGGAGATTAACCTCCCAATAGTCCACAAACCCATCAAATTTAAAAAAAACCATAAAATAAAATAAACATTCCCCTGACAGTCACAAAGACCCCACCACCCGCCATTTTTGGCAACTGCAACATGTGTCGTCCTCAAACCCAAGAAATAACCTTGGGGAAGGTAAACACCCATTTGTTTTCGGTCTCCTCGTGTTTCGAACAAATAAAACCCAGAAAAATCGCAGCCTCGCAATTTTTTAAATTAAAATAATGGATGAAAAGCATCAAATTCCCGTAAAAAAATAGAAAAAATTTATGAAAGAGTGTTCGCCCAGCATATCCCATGGAGATTAACCTCCCAATGGTCCACAAACCCATCAAATTTAAAAAAAACCATAAAATAAAATAAACATTCTCCTGACAGTCACAAAGACCCCACCACCCGCCATTTTTGGCAACTGCAACATGTGTCGTCCTCAAACCCAAGAAATAACCTTGGGGAAGGTAAACACCCATTTGTTTTCGGTCTCCTCATGTTTCGAACAAATAAAACCCAGAAAAATCGCAGCCTCGCAATTTTTTAAATTAAAATAATGGATGAAAAGCATCAAATTCCCGTAAAAAAATAGAAAAAATTTATGAAAGAGTGTTCGCCCAGCATATCCCATGGAGATTAACCTCCCAATGGTCCACAAACCCATCAAATTTAAAAAAAACCATAAAATAAAATAAACATTCTCCTGACAGTCACAAAGACCCCACCACCCGCCATTTTTGGCAACTGCAACATGTGTCGTCCTCAAACCCAAGAAATAACCTTGGGGAAGGTAAACACCCATTTGTTTTCGGTCTCCTCATGTTTCGAACAAATAAAACCCAGAAAAATCGCAGCCTCGCAATTTTTTAAATTAAAATAATGGATGAAAAGCATCAAATTCCCGTAAAAAAATAGAAAAAATTTATGAAAGAGTGTTCGCCCAGCATATCCCCTGGAGATTAACCTCCCAATGGTCCACAAACCCATCAAATTTAAAAAAAACCATAAAATAAAATAAACATTCCCCTGACAGTCACAAAGACCCCACCACCCGCCATTTTTGGCAACTGCAACATGTGTCGTCCTCAAACCCAAGAAATAACCTTGGGGAAGGTAAACACCCATTTGTTTTCGGTCTCCTCGTGTTTCGAACAAATAAAACCCAGAAAAATCGCAGCCTCGCAATTTTTTAAATTAAAATAATGGATGAAAAGCATCAAATTCCCGTAAAAAAATAGAAAAAATTTATGAAAGAGTGTTCGCCCAGCATATCCCCTGGAGATTAACCTCCCAATGGTCCACAAACCCATCAAATTTAAAAAAAACCATAAAATAAAATAAACATTCCCCTGACAGTCACAAAGACCCCACCACCCGCCATTTTTGGCAACTGCAACATGTGTCGTCCTCAAACCCAAGAAATAACCTTGGGGAAGGTAAACACCCATTTGTTTTCGGTCTCCTCGTGTTTCGAACAAATAAAACCCAGAAAAATCGCAGCCTCGCAATTTTTTAAATTAAAATAATGGATGAAAAGCATCAAATTCCCGTAAAAAAATAGAAAAAATTTATGAAAGAGTGTTCGCCCAGCATATCCCCTGGAGATTAACCTCCCAATGGTCCACAAACCCATCAAATTTAAAAAAAACCATAAAATAAAATAAACATTCCCCTGACAGTCACAAAGACCCCACCACCCGCCATTTTTGGCAACTGCAACATGTGTCGTCCTCAAACCCAAGAAATAACCTTGGGGAAGGTAAACACCCATTTGTTTTCGGTCTCCTCGTGTTTCGAACAATTAAAACCCAGAAAAATCGCAGCCTCGCAATTTTATAAATTAAAATAATGGATGAAAAGCATCAAATTCCCGTAAAAAAATGAAAAAAATTTATGAGAGAGTGTTTCTCCCAGCATATCCCATGGAGATTAACCTCCCAATAGTCCACAAACCCATCAAATTTTAAAAAGGCCATAAAATAAAATAAACATTCCCCTGACAGTCACAAAGACCCCACCACCCGCCATTTTTGGCAACTGCAACATGTGTCGTCCTCAAACCCAAGAAATAACCTTGGGGAAGGTAAACACCCATTTGTTTTCGGTCTCCTCGTGTTTCGAACAATTAAAACCCAGAAAAATCGCAGCCTCGCAATTTTTTAAATTAAAATAATGGATGAAAAGCATCAAATTCCCGTAAAAAAATGAAAAAAATTTATGAGAGAGTGTTTCTCCCAGCATATCCCATGGAGATTAACCTCCCAATAGTCCACAAACCCATCAAATTTTAAAAAGGCCATAAAATAAAATAAACATTCCCCTGACAGTCACAAAGACCCCACCACCCGCCATTTTTGGCAACTGCAACATGTGTCGTCCTCAAACCCAAGAAATAACCTTGAGGAAGGTAAACACTGATTTGTTTTCGGTCTCCCCGTTTTCCGAACTATTAAAACCCAGAAAAACCGCAACCTCTCAATTCTCATCCTTAAAATACTGAAAGCCTGAAATTCCCGTAAAAAACTGACGAAAGAGTTTCTCCCAGCACATCCCCCAGGACGCCCTACGGTCCCCGACCCCGTAAAACCTCCAAATTAAAAAGAAGCCCCAAAATAAAATAAACATCCTCCTGAAAGTCATAAAAGCCCCCGAGAGGGTACTCACCTCCGTGAAATTTCCGAAAAGCCCGAGTAATCGGAAAATACACGCTGAAGCGAATCCTGCAGTGCAGGGCCCATCCAGACAGAAACCGGGTTCTCCACACTTCTTCATCACCCCCAACACTCGCACAACCGCGTTCCCCCGTGCCCGCACTTCCTCTCGCCGTCACTTCCTCTCGCGTTTGTACACAAGCCTCGTAGACACGCGGAGGCCGTATATGGTAGTGGGCGGGAAGGCTCGGTAGACGACTCTGGTCGTTGTGTGCGTGGAGCCGCGCGGCGTGGTAACTGCGCATGCGCTGTACACCCGCCAAGCGCGCATGCGCACTCGATGAAATTCAATGGCCATTCCCGGGGGGTGGGGGGAGGTGCGGCTAGTCTTGGGAAAGAAGAAGGCAGAGAGGCAGGTCGGCACGATCGAGCACACGAGGAGCCGCGCAGTTGTGAGACGATTGTACAGTTGTGCGCGTGCGTGATAAAATTACTCAGTAATTTCAGTTTTTCCCCGTAATTCGAAAGAGTCTAAGGTTTTTTCATTCATCGAGTCCCTGATGTTGAATTATCGGAGTGAAAACTGACTGAACACTGTGCAAAGGCTCCATTCATGCGACAGAGGGACTGTTTTGCCCCTCCGTCTCTGTCGCTCACTCGATAGTTGGTTTTTTTGTCCATTTCTCCTCCCTCTGACACATCCCAAACGATTCCACTTCGGCTTTGCGAATCGCAAGAGAGGATAGACCATCGGCGAACCCACGTACGGAGAACTATCACGACTCGGGCAACCGGACGAGTGGTATTTGCAACACCCAGCGGGCTAGTGTTTATTTTTTTTCCTCTCCTCCAACTGAGTTACGGGCGTAATACTAGTCTCGAGTGACACTGGAGTAGTTGACCAGAATTATTATTTTTTTTTACTCGCGCGAGCTTTTTCTGGTCTCTGGTATCGTTCAGTTACAAATATGTGTGATAATACCAACACTACGACCCAGAGCATAGCGGACTATCTGTCACAGTTGCTGAAAGACAGGAAGCAGCTCGCTGCTTTTCCCAATGTCTTCATACATGTGGAGAGACTGCTGGACGAAGGTGAGTTTTTTTAAAACACTTGCTTCCACGATTATTCAATTGAGGGCTTTGATTTTTTAAAATGCGAAGCTGTTGTTTGCGGGAAGCTGAAGCTAGCGGAGTATTTTCAAGTCGTGAGCAAATTTGCTCACGTGATTGCTTGACAATTGAGCTCTCCAAAATTTAACAGATTGAATTTTTCGCTGGTGAACATTCCGCTAGTTTCTGCCTCATGTTGTTGGCATATTTTATCAATTAATATTTTATGAGCTTGAGGATAAATGTGCGAATGGGTGTAACGTGTCACGTGGTAACGCCTTCGTATTGTTGAGTTTAGTCGCGTGAATCACGTGGAATGAGGCTTATTTCATTGTATTGGTCATTCTTGAAAATAAAAGGGAGAAATATTGAGTCGACTTTGTGAATCATCGCGCATCGCGTGGATTTTTTTCTCGTTTTCTTCAAAATTTGTCTGGCTGTTTGAGAAGGGATTTTAAAGAGCTGTTGGTGAGATACGCAAGGCCGTTGGGAATTATTTGCCGAGAGTGAGAGAAAAAAATGAGAAGTACGGTTGACTTATTCTCAACCTCCGGGGAAAACCTTGGCCTCGTAGTTGTCACGTGCATGACGCTTGAGAATCCCATTCTGGAGTTCAATCCATATTCGATCGAGTGATTTATGGGGCTCGGGGTTGATGGAATTTGTTGGATCCAGGGGGAGGGATTTGTTCGTGGAATTGTGAGAGATATTTTCGAGTATTTTTAGATGCGATTCGCACGAAGATGGGAGGTAATGGGTTTATATGGTCTCCACTGACGCGCGAGTGATGTTGGAAGTTGTGGTGTGTTTGTCGAGCAAATATACACGTTTTTGCAGCGTTGGAGAACGTCAAGACCGGGGGGACCAGGTGCTACCAGGCCTTGTCACTATTTTTTTCCACGAGAGAAAGAGGAAAAATATTGCCATTTTCGGTTTTCACTATTCTTTCAACGCGAATGCGTCGGGGGGATTTAGATGTGAGCAACTAGGAGGGGAATTATCGAAAATACTTTTTTGCATCCATACAAATAGCTAATTCCGTCATTTTATCAGCGCGAACGGGATTTTATCGTGGATTAAGCGAAAAAAAGGTCAACGAGTTCAGGTTTGTCAACTCCATTCTCGTTTTACTTCTCTCTCTCTCTCTCTCTCGCCCTCGTCCGGGCAACACAAAACCGCAGATTATTATGATAAATAATGGTAATGAAAAATAAAGAGCGTCTCGATTTTCTGGCCGATGCGCCGTTTCACGCGACCTTGTCAACGTCGTTCCCTTTCATCTCAAAAAGATATTCGTTGCGATAAAAGTGACGCCAAGCCCCAAGTGCCGCCACGACTGGAATCTCGAGAGCTTAATTAAACTCGATTTGCAATTCCAGCGGTACGTATTTCTCCTCCACTCCCTTTGGCTGATGTTTTTTTTTTCTCAACGGTCGCAGGCGAGCTTCACTCCCTGAGGGCACCACTCCGAGGAGCCCAATGTCTCGCACCATATTTATTATATGTGCCATGGGGAGTAAGATCGATTCGCATTCCCAGTGGAATACCGAGAGATCAATTCCCTTCAATATATTTCAATCCAGCGTTGCTGGATTTATTCATAAAACTCGTGTTTTTCTTTTCACTGATGACAAATTAGAAATGAGTAATTATGGACAGGAAATCGTGTCGGAATGCGGAGAAAACAGCGAAAGATGATTATTTTTTTGTTCAGGAGTTGGGGAGAAATTTCATGGAATTTTGGCATTGAGAATTCAAGTTTTGGGGAGAATGAGTGCAAACTGTAGATTTTTGTTGAATTATTCCGTGAAAACTAATAGAAATTGGACTAATTCAGGTGAACATATTCTTGAATTTTCAATTAATTTGCAATTCAGCGGAATTCGGCTTCAAATAGTCATGTTTTCACTGAGAATTCAACAGAGTTCATCGAGTTTTTTCATTTCAACATTCTCAAAATCACAAACGAAAAATGTCGCATGATATTATGAAAACCGGAAGTAATTTCTCCTGTTAGCGCCAACTGGGCATTTTGTCATGCATTAAAAAACAAAAATAAATATTTCATGCACGTCATCACGTCATATTAACAACTCCCCTGGCATAAATCCCAAAATTTTTGCACTGATGCATTTTATTCCTTCGCCCCGAAAACTCGCGTATTTTAAACGACCCAAAAACCCAACCCAATTCACTCCTCCTTCTCCTCCTCCTCCCCCCGATCGTCATCTCCCACTATTTTGATGTGATTTTAATTGAAGGAAGTTTGCGTCACTCGTCAAGGCTGTCCACAATATTCTCTTAAATTCCAATTCATTATTATCGCTTTTTTATTCCCAAGGAATTTACCCAGTGTTGAGTCGTTGCATTCGCGGCTCTATTTCAACCTCGTCCAACGAGTTTTCTCGGTGACCCAGTGGCGCGAATAGAACACACGCGTCGTCCAATGGGCGAGTTTTCTGTGGAGTTGTCCTTTCGAAATGCATCTGGCTTGTCACCCCCGTAACTGTCTCAAACTCGCGCATTCAGTGGTGGCAGGGGTAATCCGAGGCTCGTCATATTCACATGACGATAATTGACAGAGCACTTGGGTGGAGGGAACGTGCACCTCTTGGAATTACTCATTTCGCAATTTTTGGGTGTTCAAGTACTGTGGAAAATTTTTGGCTGGACTTTCCAGGAATTTCGTAATTGAGCATTCAGCATTTTATTTGAAACTGAATTAATATATTCATTATAAATTCAATATCTTGTTGAAGGCCAATGGAAAATGTCATTTTTAGTTCAATTATTACTTCTAAAATTTCACATTTTTACTGACAATTTAAGCAAGCTGGAGAATTCTCGTCGTCCTGCTGCTAAAAAAATTTGAATTTTGAAAAATTTAATATTTTATTGAAAACTCAATGGAAAATGTAATTTTTAGGTCAATTATTCCTCCTAAAATCACATTTTTACCAACAATTTAAGCAAGTTGGAGAATTCTCGTCGTCCTGCGGCTAAAAAATATTGAATTTCCAGTGCAATCTCAAATTTCATGATTATTTCCCCCAAATTAGCTACAATATCATTCTCATTAGAATTACTAGTCAACTGTCCATGAAATTTCAGAACTTCATTTCAGCCCTATTTGACTCTAGATGACCGCACATTTGCCAATGATTTCATTATTTCAATTTTCAATGCCTAAATTTCATCTTAATTTTTCCCATCTTCAGAATCTGCACCAAATTCATTAAAAAGTTGAACAATTGCAGTTTTCAGTAATTCATATAATTTATTCATAAAATCATACAACCGGAATGCACAAACAATAATTCCTACAGAATTTCATCCCCAATCATTAAAATTCCGTCCACACTCCAAATTCGGAACAATAAATAATTTAACAGATTCAAATGATCCTCTTCCCCAAGTGTAATTGCCCGAAGGCATTGTCTCCACCGCAAACTTCCCTCCCAAACTCGACACATTTATTTAACCATCCCGTTACTTTTGTTTCTCTTTTTTTTTTATTTCAACTTGCCAGAGATATTCAACAAATTCCTGCGGGTCCTCGACCCCCCCTCGTCCTCCAGTCCTCCTCTCCCCCTCCTCGGCTTCTGTGACCCTGCCTCCGCCCTGCTCCCTCCCTCACCACCACATGTTCCCCCCTGCCGCCGCGGCCGCATTCCTTCTCGTGAACGGCAAAGTCGGGATCTCGCATAAGGGAGAGCCCCCCAACTCTGCCTCTTTCGACTCGCCAACACAACCGAAGGCGTCTCGGTTACTTCAGCCGTTTTCTTTTCGCCTTCTCGTACCACGCGCTCGTTTATATGTAATTCTCTCGAGCTCCCCCCCCTCAACCCCCCCACCGGCTGCCTTAACGTTCGCGTAAACTCGTGTGCGACTCGCAACATCATCCAACGACGGCTCAAGAAAATGAAATGATTCTGCATGTGCAGGGAGAAGAAATCATTCGTAAATGGAGTGAAATGCACGTTTAAACCTTTTTGATGAGTGACATGTCCCATGAAATTCCAGGAAATTTTGCCACATGACATTGATTGCCTCATAAATTGATGAGAGAATCAGTGAAAAATGGGAATTACAAATGAATTATTCTGGGAAATGATGAAATCAATAGCGAAGCGGTAAACCGGGTCAAGTCGATTTTGAGTATTGGCCAGTTATTGACGAATATCTCGGAATTTAAAAGAGATAGCAAAATTTTTGTCATGAGCTTTTTTGTAGAGCCCATTGAGGGTTATAAAAAAGATTGTGAAAAAAATTTTGCTATCTCTCTTAGATTTCGAGATATTAATCAAAAACTGGTCAAAAGTCAAAACCGACTTAACTCTATTTACTGCTTCGCTACTGAAATGATGATTTTTAACTCATTGTAAAACCATTTTTCGGAAGACGGTTCCGTTTTTTCAATGATCCCACACGGAGAAAATTATTTGGTGAATTTCAACAAGCAGTTGGTGAAATTTAAAGACTATTAAATTAAAATTCAGAAAAAGATTTTTCAATTTCATTCGACAAGCGTTTGTTAAATTTTCAATAAACGTTCGTCGATTTATTTGATGGATCAAATGTAACAAGAAATTGTAGATTATTGCGAAAATATCTTCTAGGGGAGACATTGATCGATTGTCAAGATATAAATGATTGCGGAATTATTTCCAAATGTATATATGCCCTCACCATCTAGTTTGGTAGTCAAAATTGATTGAATGAAATTGAACAATCTTTTATGAATTTTAATCAATTAGTTAATTTCAATTCAGCAAATAATTTTATCCGTGTAACCTTCAATTTCCTCAGTTGTCTGAAGAAATCCATGTGAATTATTTTTCTTCTCCACGCTTGAAATATTACGACTGTAATGAGAAGAGATATATTTTTGCATACACTAATGTTTTTGAAATGCTTCAATGACTCTCTGCGGTAGTGCGGTGAACATTCTGGGAAATCGTTCAGTTAACGTACGGGAAATGTTCTCCACCACTCGAAGTGAATAATTGAATTTATTCATAGTACGAATTTCGTACATATCTCGTCAAATATTTCAACTCCTCTCGACTCGAATGAATGTTTTTTTTTATTCTGGCTGTAACTTCTCTTTTGGCACAAGTGAAAAGGAGTGGTTTGTTTAAACTCATCCACACGTACGCGTTTCGGTAATGGTGTTATAGCGGTGGATCCAGTCCGAGGCTGGTGCTTCGCCCTAAAAGGCAATACAGTGAGAACGACCAGTTCACGATTTCTTCTCATTTATTTTTTTTTGTTCATTCTTGTTTCATTTATCCTCTCGGCTCGCCTTCCACTTGCGAGATCAACCGAGACGTACAGTGGATGGTGGAAAATAAAAGGAGAGCTGGGGGGATACTCTACTCTCGACGCGTGCGATCGTTGCGGTGGTAACAACATGAGGGGGACAACGTGAATGGACGCCGAGTGGGCGGTCAGCACCGTTGACTTTCACGTCTTGGCTTATGGCGAGTCGGCTGAATTTTGTCGCTGAATTTTCTCTCCGATTGTTGATGGGGATGTGGAAACAGGATAAGACAGTTTCACTTTGGAAGGGATCGGTTTTTTGCCAGGAGTTTTAGTACCTCGGGGAAATTGCACAAATGATATTTCATTCTACTGTTGGAAAATATTGACACGATTCACTGAATTTCATTCGGGGGAGTAATCTTGATTTTTTAGATTTCACTGATAATTCCGTGAAATTTCGCATTTTTTAGCAGCGGAACGACGGGAGTTGTCCAATTTGCTTGAAAGGTCAGGCAAAACACCAAGATTCAGGTCCAAATTGAGAATAGTTGAACTAAAATCAACAGTTTCCATTGATTTTTCGATAAAATTTTCAATTTTCAAGTACGAAATTCCCCTGGATTCGATTTAGAGGTAAAGAATAATGAAATTCCAAATTTTTGAGCAGCAGAAAGACAAGAGTTTCTCAATTTACGTGAAATTTCAATAAAAACATGAATATTCAGTAATTTAACTGAATATTCCGGGATTCCCCTGATTTCTATGATTTTTCACGACATAAATAAACTCAAATTTACAGATTCCATGAATTTTCCCGTAAAATTTCAAATATCCGATGGTGAAATTCTATGATAAAAAATCCCAATTTTTTATCTGTTTTCACCATCATTTAACGATGAGTTTTTAATGAACATCTGAATCAATTTCACTAAAAATTCCGATTCATTGATTAATCACTTGAAAAATATGTCAACAATTCTGGAAATGACAATCATAAGTCAATTTCTAACAAACAAGATCGACTTTACATTGGCGATAAGACACGATCAGCCGTAGAATAGATCGTTAAATGCCGCGAAAACATCTAACCCCAGCCCTCGCATAAAGAAACACGAGTATGTAATCGAGATCATTTCAGCATGTATTCAAGCCACGTACAACAACGGGCTCCTTGAACCTCATCGGTTGAAATTAATATTAACAAGCTGGAATGAATTTCTTTTTTCCCTTCATTCGCGATACGACGAATTTAGCCATTCCGTCACGTAAATTTGCGCTGACGATTTCGTATAAATCCCCTCATATCGAATGACGAAGAAATAAATTTCATACATTCCGGGGGATTTTAATGAGATAATGACTCATTGATTCCTCATTAGAGCGTGATGAAGACAAATCGTTGCATCATTGAATTATACATTCGAAAAATCTAGGATAGATACTCTGGAATATGAGCGAAGATGTATGTTTAATTTAATTTCAGAATTTTAATCATGAAATTTGCCAACTAAATTGCGGGGGAAGTGTTGAAAAATATTTAAGGCCGTGACTATTCGCACCATTGCGTGAATCACTCCCGTACACTCCATACACTCCACGCATGCGTGAAGTTTGTGTGTTTCACGCAGCCGAATTTTCATACTGCTGTGTATTTCACGCAGTTGAAGTTTCATACTACTGTGTGTTTCACGCAGTTGAAGTTTCATACTACTGTGTGTTTCACGCAGTTGTATTTTTATACATCAGCATTGCCTTTTTCCACTTCCTAGGCCTTGTACAAGATAAATTG